>NW_022589714.1:8513168-8966392 GCF_004348235.1 Phoca vitulina
AAATCCTAGAGGAGAACATAGGCAGTAACCTCTTTGACATCGGCCACAGCAACTTCTTTCAAGATACATCTCCAAAGGCTAGTGAAACAAAAGCAGAAATGAACTTTTGGGACTTTGTCAAGATAAAAAGCTTCTGCACAGCAAAGGAAACAGTCAACAAAACAAAGAGGCAACCCACAGAATGGGAGAAGATAATTGCAAATGACACTACAGATAAAGGGCTGGTATCCAAGATCTATAAAGAACTTCTCAAACTCAGCACCCAAAAAACAAATAATCAAGTCAAGAAGTGGGCAGAAGACATGAACAGACACTTCTCCAAAGAAGACATACAAATGGCTAACAGACACATGAGAAAATGTTCATCATCATTAGCCATCAGGGAAATTCAAATCAAAACCACACTGAGATACCACCTTACACCAGTTAGAATGGCAAAAATGGACAAGGCAAGAAACAACAAATGTTGGAGAGGTTGTGGAGAAAGGGGCACCCTCTTACACTGTTGGTGGGAATGCAATTTGGTATAGCCACTTTGGAAAACAGTGTGGAGTTTCCTCAAAAATTTAAAAATAGAGCTACCCTATGACCCAGCAATTGCACTACTGGGTACTTACCAGAAAGACACAGATGTAGTGAAAAGAAGGGCCATATGCACCCCAATGTTCATAGCAGCAATGTCCACAATAGCCAAACTGTGGAAAGAGTCGAGATGCCCTTCAACAGATGAATGGATAAAGAAGATGTGGTCCATATATACAATGGAATATTACTCAGCCATCAGAAAAGATGAATACCCAACTTTTACATCAACTTGGATGGGACTGGAGGAGATTATGCTAAATGAAATAAGTCAAGCAGAGAAAGTCAATTATCATATGGTTTCACTTATTTGTGGAACATAAGGAATAACATGGAGGACATTAGGAGAAGGAAGGGAAAAATGAGGGGGGGAATTGGAGGGAGAAATGAACCATGAGAGACTATGGACCTGAGAAACAAACAGAGTTTTAGAGGGGAGGGAGTAGGGGGGATTGGTTAGCCCGGTGATGGGTATTAAGGAGGGCACGTACTGCATGGAGCACTGGGTGTTATATGAAAACAATGGATCGTGGATCACTACATCAAAAACTAATGATGTATTGTATGGTGACTAACATAACATAATAAAATTTAAAAAAAAAGATATCTCCCATTTATATATGAAGTGTACATGTTAAAAAAAAGGGGGGGGGGAGCCAAAGGAAAGAAGCCAAGTATAATTTATCCATATTTTATTTCATTCCATCCTGTTTTTTAAAGTTAAAAAAAAATGCTAATCAAATATTGGTCTGCTTCTTGAGCTGAAACAAGTCTATATCATGTTTTTTGACGAGGCTGTAACAACATTGATAGATCAAATTTCTAGTAAAGAGATTGAGTCAGTAATCAAAAACCATAGCAGCATTGTGGATTGAAGAACACCTCACAGGTCAAAGTTAACTGTCAAGAGACATTCATCAAAGTAATCCCACCATCACATTAACTGAGTTATGGGAAGAAACAAACCCTCATGGTCCTGGATAAATGAAAAATTCATTTAAAAAGTAATTTTAGTTTGCTAAATTTTTGCAGCTCTATATATTTGTGAGACATCCCAACTCTGAGCTTCTTATCTCCAGCAGCCTGTACCTTTGTTCCTCCTCAGTCACCCTGTTCCCGGGGTCACATCCTGAACCACCATCTCCCAAAACAGTTTAAATATCCCACAGATTACAGCCCTCCTCATTCTAGAAATCACACTCCGTTGCTCCGGATACATGTGCTCTTTAAGCTCACTGAAGTTTCTGATGCTCTGACCACCTCCACTTTCTTGCACTCCCCCACCCCAGCCCTCACCGCCTCCCTGTCTGAATTCCTTCTGATCCAGCCTACACGTTATGGCACATCATTTCAACAAATTCCTCATCAGAATCACTTCCCTCTGTGCCAGCCCTGCTCACTGAAGACCCTTCTCAGGCCTATCATTTGCTCTCTCTGCTCTTGTGCCCAGACTCCTGAAGACTACCACAGAACATCATGCTAAATACATGCTGCCTCTTACCTCAGCTGACCACCCCAGGTCACTCTGATTAGCCCTATTTCCATTCCTTTCAGTGGCTGTCCCTAAGGTCTGTCACTCCCTCCAGGCATCATATCCTCTCCCCAACCTCTTCTCCCTAGGCAGGTGTTACCTCACAGTTTACAGGGAAAAAAAAGAAAAAAAAAGTGTCTATTAGGAAAGATCTTTCTCATCCTCCTTTCCCCACAGAAATATGCTTATTGAGAACTGTGCCATCTTTTTCTCATGTCCTAAAGGAAGAAAACTTCTAATACTGTCCCTCCATCTGTTCCTTAGATCCTATCTGCTCTCAGTTACTCAAGGTCTTTATACTCTCCATGACCTCTTCTCTTTCCTGCATCATCAACTTCCTCTCGGCTGGATCCTTCCTTCAGCACCATATAAATTTGTTCACCTTTTTCCCATTTAATAAAGAGCCTACCTTTGACCTCACCTTACTTTTTCCCTTCTCAAGTACCCTTCCCATGAGTTGTTTGTACTTCCTGTCTCCACATTCCCTTTTGCATCCCTCAGCCTTTTGCTGTTTGCTGCTACTTCAACCACACTATTGAAATCACTCTTGCTAAAATCATTTCAATCACTTCCAAGGTCCAAATTTAAAGGCTAGGTTTTTATTCTCTTACTTGACCTCCCCGCAGTATTTGGTGCTCTTGGTCAATCCCTCGTCTCCAAGTGCTTTCTCCTGGTTCTAGAATAACATTCTCCCTATTCCTCCTCTAACCTCTCTCACCAATCTTTCTCAGTCTGCCTCCTGGTCTCTTCTTTCTGTCCATATCAAAAAAATGTTTAAAAGCAGATTGGCTGTCATCCCAGTGAATTTCTGGGCTGAGCTCAACATAGCAAGTGTTCATCGTGACAATATTGTGTACATTGTGGCCGCCAGCACACAGGCCTGTGGGCTTGAATAGTCTATATGCCATAATCACGGAGTTTGGTGGCAATGTCAGTTTACAGCAAGTCATATAGGGTGCTTTCAGTTGCGCTGACAGGGAGGAAGGGGGCCTCACTGCTGTGCCAGAGGGCAATTACATTTGGGAACGTGTACACTTGCACACATCTCAGGAAATATGCACTCCCTAGATATGGGCATGGCCTGCTTTTTCATCAGTCATAAAGCATTGTGCCCTTGCATCCGAGGCTGGTAAACATTTTGATCAGTGAGCAAGATACCTGCAAAATTGGTGACTGGTTGCGCTGAGAAACTGCAAGATCTGTGCTTCCGCAGACTCCTCCGTACCACCCAGATGGCACACACACCCACCCGGCCCCAGAACTCCTAAAAGGAGAGACCATGTGACCGAAGCTGACATCTGTTCCTTTGTCATCACTCTCTGGCAAGTGACTAGCAAGGAGCTGCCTTCTCAGGAGAGCTCTACACTGCAGCGGCCTATAACCTTCATCCGTCTCTCTCAGCAGCCGTCTTCACGGACTGTCTCTGGGAAAAGGCTGGAGAAGATCATCCAGTGCTGCTGGGCGGCCAGGGCTTTGCAGCCTCCAAGTGCAGAACTTGTGGTTGACTTTAACTCTTTAAAAGCTAAATTTGGGGGTGCCTGACTGGCTCCATCAGTAGAGCATGCGGGGTCGTGAGTTCAAGCCCCACATTGGGCGTGGAGCCTACTGTAAAAAAAATTTTTTTTAAATTAAAAGCTGAATTTGGCTGACTCTAAACCTGTATCAAGATAAGTTTTTGTCTTTGTTTCTATTCATTTTTAAAGAAGTGAAGATGTAGGAAAAAAAAAACACTGATAGGAGGGATTTTTAGAAAATAAAGGTACTAAAAACTTAAAGAAGTTTCCCAAAGCTTGGAAACTTTATTATCCATGATTCTACTTCCTCAAGGAAAAATTGTTTGTAAGTGGCCTTTGAATAACCATTAATTGAATTGGAGAGCTAAGACTAAGCCATATATACAGCCTGTATATAATTTCTGTGATACGAGTGCGTAAGTGCAGAAAGGCTTTGATTTCATCAGATAATGAGGCTGGAAGACAGACTGCGTGGGCTCACAACTTGGCTTTGAAACTCGCCTGCTGGATGAGCTTGAACAAGTCACTTAATTTCTCTCTGCCTGTTTACTCATCTATAAAATGGCGATAAGTTCTGTGCCCAGGTGCACGATTGCTCTAGCAGCCGCCCTGTCAGTACATGCAAAGTGCTCGGCCCCGTGCCTGGCGCATTGCGGTCACTCCGGAAATGAGAGCTTGCTGATATTGTTACAGCTATCGTTAGGATGCTGACTTCTCCTGAAGCAAAAAGAAGTCAAAATATAAAAATAATAATAAAAAAATGAGCGCGTCATGTTGAACCTAAAAAATGGTCATAAAAACTCTTTTAAAAAAATCTTCAAACCAGAAATTTCTGTTCACCTTGTATATTTATTTATGTTACTCCCCTAAAACACACTCCTTAGAGTGGCCTAAACAGTTTGAAAACTCTATTATTCAATAAGCCAGAAAATGCCAAGAATCTAAAACCTGTCTAGATTAAATAACTGCATTCAATGCCCTCTAAAAATCTGTATTCTCACAAAAAGGGATGAGAAAAGACAGCAAAACCATATCTCAAATATATTATTCTCATTAGTCTCTCCTGATTTCTTTTCTTTACTTTTTTATTTTTGGTGTAAAGACAAAGGCCTTAGTCTCTCTAGTCTAATTCTAGAGCTTTAACGGTAGCAAATACACTAATTGTGCACCTACCGTGTGCCTGGCATTGTTCAGGGCACTAGGGATGGTCTCTGCTTTCATGAAGCTTAAAGTCAACTGCGGCTCTTAAAAACGGGTCTAGTGCTATTTTGTCAATTGTCAGTATTGTCTATGTTCATCTCTTAACATTGTATATTAAACTAAAATTGGCATTTTAAAGTTTAAATAACAGTAACATAAATATTAAATGCTGGAATCAAGAATAGAAGTCAGTCTCTTTGCATGTTTTCATTTATTTTTTTAAATTGATCAAATGCCTACTCTGTGCTAGAAAATGTGAAAGATAGTAATTATCTTTTTCAGAGATGTTTCTTTTATATAAAATTAGAAAGCAGAATACTGCTATCATTATAGATCTTATTGAACAGTTCCGATAAGTGGCTTTTTTGGTTTTGCTGGAATCTAAATGCATCACTTTCAAATTTTGGGTCAGTGGAACATAAAAAAAGCCTTAAACAATTTATACTTCAGATTCATTAAGGTAAAACATTTCCACATAGAGTTTCTTCAAGAAGAAAGCATATTTCACAATATGCATAACTGTGTTTCTTTACTTAACTGGGATGAACTAAATATTCACAAATTCATCTCTAAGAAACCAATTACAAATACAATTAATAAAAGTCCCCTACTTCTAACATGTCTTTCATCGTATTACATGTAACACATGATAGAGAAATATGTCGTTAATAATCATAATTATGTAATGTCACAATCATCCAGGTGTTCATTAAATTAACAAATATTTATGTAATCCTCATAATGGTCTGGTAGGACAAGCTATATCTTCTTTTTTTCTGTACAATGGCAAAAAGGAGGTATTTTAAACATGGTGTATGATATAATAATAGCTAATATTTATTGATTGCTTACCTAATAAAGTACTTTCCTTATATCAATTCATTTAATCTTAATAAGTCTTGCTGATGGATACTGTTATCCCCATTGTAAAGTTGAGGAAACTGAGGCACAGTGACAGAGACTCACCCACAGTGACACAGACACACTAGGAAGAGACAACTCTGTAGCCTGGTTCAAGGTCCTGTTCTTGGCCCCCATACTGTTATTCTCATGTAGCAGTCTCCTTCCCAAAACAATGTGCTGCTATCTCTTTCTATTTGCTAAAACATAAAAGTTTTTCTTCCATTTTTTTTAATCCTAAGAAAAATGTTCAAAAGTATGACCTGCTTCTGTGTCTCCTATCAAGTAATAATGGCTCTGGTGTTCTGGACATTGATTTAGGTGCTTCTTTTTATCTCTAGGTTCTTTGAAAGCACCTATCATTATAATGCCTGTGCGCTCAGACAAATATATGAGCCATGCTTTAAAGAAGAGAGATAAATTTCCTCCTGGTCTCTATTACATTTTAATAGTGTGAAGAATAATGCAGTGGACAGATAATGGAGTAAGGCAAGGAATTATGGGAGGAAGCTTCTTTAATGTTTTTTGGCTGAATCACCAGATAAAAACTCAGACCTTGGCTACCCTGGCGTAGATTTCTGAATCTTGGACCAAAAAGACAGAGAAATAATAGTAACACTATGGTGCAATAGTATAAACCCTGTGATATACATCTAATCCATGAGATTTATAGTGGAGGACTAGGCTAAATGTTAAAGTGTTTTAATTAGGTTTTCTTGTACTTCCAATAATAACTGTCTTTGGACAAGATACACAGTGAGTCTGTCTTATAATGAATTCCACAGTATGGAACAATCAGAGCACTGCTAGAGAAAGAATCTAAGTTGTTTACATATCAGGTACAACTGCATAAATTATCAGTGAAACAAAAATGCCATGTATAAAGATACTAGAAACACATCAGGATGAAACCTAACTCTACGTTCTCATGTTTTCACATTCTTTGGGGCGTGAGTGCCTTCCTTTCCTGGTTTATTTGCTTGTAAATAATTTAGTTAATTTAACAATTTTAGTTTTATTGGGTTCTGTTTTCTCTAAGTTGGGAATGGAATGGAGGCGTCTTCAGCCCTATGTTCAGGCTCTGCCCCTGTGGGAGATCTCTGGAATAGGAGTCTTGGCCATTTGTCACTCTCACTTATCATAGTTTGTCAGGCTTCAAGTCAGCGGCAGAGAGGTGAGAACTTGTCTCACAAGGCCCCGTCTTACAAACGCCTTCTGAAATTGTTCCTGCTAGTGGCAGTGTGCCAAGAGCAGCTGGTGCCCTGGGGAAAGGCAGGGAGCCTCCCAGTTAGAAATAGCTCTGTGGATCACCCCACAAAAGCCATGCTTCCTGCAGCTGCTGTGAAGGCTGTGGACGCAAGGAAGTTGTTTAAGTTCGGTGTTAGTTCCAAATGTCACGTTTGGTGACATAATTTTGAAAGAAGAAAATTAATTATGATTTAAGTTCAGTAACTTAGAAGACAAATTACAAAAGAAGTGCAATAATTTACATTACCAAAACACCTTTAACATTCAGAATTTAAAGTACTTTTCATTCCTGAAATGAATATAGTTCCTATTGCCCAGAGAGATTTGTAGCTTAGTGG
Source organism: Phoca vitulina (assembly GCF_004348235.1). Classification (NCBI taxonomy): domain Eukaryota; kingdom Metazoa; phylum Chordata; class Mammalia; order Carnivora; family Phocidae; genus Phoca; species Phoca vitulina. The sequence goes on from NW_022589714.1 coordinate 8,520,482, forward strand.
TTCTGGACTTTTTGATCTTATTTATGCTAAGTGAAATGTGCAGTACCTGATACTTTTTTAAAAATATAAAGCATAACAACATTTATGTGTGAATATGATAATATTTACACAGAAATTTCTCACCTTACATTGCTCCAAAATATATGTAAGAAAAAGTTAACTTGAATTAATAGTGTGCTTATGAAGAGACTTCCTAAAGGTGGATCTTTCACTTCTAAATCCACTTTCACCTTTCTTACAAGTTACCTTGATTATAATTAGAATATTTTATTGTTATTTAATCTTTATTTTCTTACAGCATTTGTGTTCAGCCTTTTTGAGTAACATTACATGATAAAATCACGTTATATTAATCTTCAAAGTGACTGCAAATAATCAGTGGTGATGGAGGTTAGTTCGTTTTATGCTGATTTCTTTTTGTTGCTGATGTTTGACTAAAAGCAACATACAATAAGAGAAGGCTAGTAAGATATTGATCCTGAATAAATGACTCACCTTAGACATTGTTTTGTTGGACATCTGTGTCTTCTCTCTCGTTTCTATATCGAGCTGTCAGTCTTCACAGTACTGAGTTCACAAAAAATCATAACTTCTGTACTGTTACATTCTACCCATCATTACATCATACTGTTCAATATTATAACTACTGTACTATGATATATTTCTATCTTCCTTAGTCTTATTTTTACCTAAGCTTTTTAGTTACTAAAAATTTAAAACCAGTATCTTTATTTCTAAAATCAAATCAGTACAATCATAATTATCCAGTTTATATATTGTTATTTTTGAAATCTGTAGCCATATTCATCACTAAAAAATAGTATTTTATTTTTATTTTTTAATTTTTTAAAGATGTATTTATTTTATTTTTTTAAATTTTTTTTATTTTTTTAAAGATTTTATTTATTTATTTGACAGAGAGAGACACAGCAAGAGAGGGAAGACAAGCAGAGGGAGTGAGAGAGGGAGAAGCAGGCTTCCTGCTGAGCAGGGAACCCGATGCGGGCTCGATCCCAGGACCCTGGGATCATGACCTGAGCTGAAGGCAGACGCTTAATGACTGAGCCACCCAGGCACCCCAAGATGTATTTATTTTAGAGAGGGGGGCAGGGGCAGAGGGAGAGGGAGAGGGAAAGGGAGAGAATCTCAAGCAGACTCTCCACCAAGCGTGGAGCCCAATGCTAGGCTTGATCTCACAACCCTGAGATCAAGATCTGCGTGGAAATCAAGAGTAGGATGCTCAACCAACTGAGCCACCCAGGCATCCCTAAAAAATAGTATTTTAAAAGGTACACAGCTCATTGCTCTGTCTCAGTGTCTGATCTGATAGCCTTTGATGTTCTTCCATAGTTTATGTGAAACCCTAGAGAACAAGAGATACTGGTATAAATAACATCGAGAATCCTAAGTCAGAGAACCTGAGCTCTAATCCTGAGTTTGTCACCTAAGAGCATTGTGACATTTAGAGAAATCCATTTTTGTATGTATAAAACTGGAATAAGACATCCTTTCTCCTTGAGTTGTTTTGAGGTTTTACGAGCTATGATTTATTAAGTGGCCAACACCATGCATGACCTCCAATAGGTGGTCAATGCATGTTCTTTTTCCTTCCCTCATTTGAGTCCCAGTTTCCTCATCTGTAAATCAGCAATAATAACACCTTGATAGTTCAGTGGGGTACAAGAGCTGGCTTATACCAGCTCGTGAGAGCTACTTGCTAAATTTTTAGGAACTTTGCAAACCAGTTTTTAAACACAGCCAATAATAAAGATTAAATGATATAAATTTACAATTAAATAAACTATATTAAAACACAAAGGTAGTATATATTTATTTATTTTTTTTTAAGATTTTATTTATTTATTCATGAGAAACAGAGAGAGAGGCAGAGGGAGAAGCAGGCTCCCAAGGAGCAGGGAGCCCGATGCGGGACTCGATCCCAGGACGCTGGGATCATGACCTGAGCCGAAGGCAGACGCTTAACCATCTGAGCCACCCAGGCGCCCAAAGGTAGTATATATTTAAAGTGTATCACTTTGTAAGTATTTTGCTATTACCTATGTTCTTGAGGTTATTTAGGTGTACTGTATCTATGTGGTGAAAATATTATATAAAGGACACCACATTCAGTGAAGTCATCATGTTGGAAGCTTGAAATTGGTCGTGGTGGGAGTATTTACAATGCAGAAATTGTCAAACTCTTTAAATCTGAGATTTTTTTTTTCCTAAGAGAGCTGGTTGCTAACATTTATCAGCACTATAGATATCTAACTGGGTTTGAAATGGAAAAGCCCTCCATACACGTAGATAATTTAGGGGTTCCTTCTAAGTTTAAAGTCTAATATTCCTATAATGTTGAAAACATTGTATGACAAGACAGACATGCTGTTGGTGATCACTGAAACATCAACAGTTAATAGTAGGTTGACTATAAAGCTTGGAAGGAAGTAGCCCTGAAGATTGGGCATGAAGATGATTGGATCCTTGGATTCAAAGAGATTTAAACATATGACCATAATCATTTGGTAGGCATGTATTTCAAGAAGTAAACTCTGCAAATAGCCCTAAATATCATTTAGTCTCTCATTCTAATTATAATCTGTAATTTAGTGGCTCCACTTTTAGAATAGACATAACAATACTGCATCTTCATTCTTTACAGTGTTACGATGTACATTTATAAGATGTCTTGTTGATAAAAAAAGGTCAGTGAACTTTGTAAATGACTTTTTTCTGAAGTCAAAGGTGTTTGCCCCTGAAAATATATTTTAATTATTTGAGACCATGATATCCACCAAAAAGGGGTAAGGGAGGGTAGGTTTTACTCAAAACTTCCTGGAAAAGAAAAAAATTGAAACTTTTAAATACATGCTAGCAGTGAGGTATTTCTATATATATATCTCAATTATTATCTGGAGTATTTTTTCTCATTAGTGCTGTTAAAAAAAGCTCTAATATCCCATAAAACTCTACTTTGAAGCAGCTATTTGCACCTAAACTTTTTTTTCATTTTCAGGTAACAAGTTGAGTCTGCTAAAAAAGCAGTCTCAGCATGCCAACTTTGAGAGAATAAAACATTATAAATTGTAATGTTTGGGAAAATACTATAAATGAGCCATTTTGAAAATAAAATCTGGAAAATATAAAGAATTAGGGGCGCCTGGGTGGCTCAGTTGGTTAAGCGACTGCCTTCGGCTCAGGTCATGATCTCAGGGTCCTGGGATCGAGCCCCTGCATCGGGCTCCCTGCTCCGCGGGAAGCCTGCTTCTCCCTCTCCCACTCCCCCTGCTTGTGTTCCCTCTCTCGCTGTCTCTCTCTCTGTCAAATAAATTTTAAAAATCTTAAAAAAAAGAAAAAGAAAATATAAACAATTAAGAACAAGTTAATATTTGAATATTTCCAGCAATGATTTTGTTTTATTTCTCTTACACTAAAATTCATTTTACTTATCCAAGAGAGCAGCTTCTATTACAAATTACTTTAGTATAAAGAAAGTTATTTTAATCTAATTATGTAATTTTATCCTGATTATGTAAAATAGCATTTTATTGATAAATTTTCTCCCAAAATTTATATTTTGCTTTTAAATTATTAAATTATTTTCCTATCCACATTTTTCTTAGATTAGTGCATAATGTTCTTTTTTTATTGAAGTATAGTTGACATACAGTATATTAGTTTCAGGTGTACAACCTAGTGTTCAACATTTATATATACTATGAAGTGATCACCTAAATAAATCTAGCTACCATTTGTCACGATACAAAGTTGTTACATACTATTAACTGTGTTCCCTATGCTGTACATTGTATCCCCATGTCATTTTTTTTTAATAACCAGAAGATTATACCTTTTAATTTCCTTCACCTATTTCACACATTTCCCTACCTTCATCCTCTCTGGCAACCACCAGATTGTTCTCTGCATCTATGAGTCTGTTTCTGTCTTGTTTTGTTTTGTTTTTTAGATTCCACATATAAGTGAAATCATGCTGAATTTGTCTTTCTCTGTCTGACTTATTTAACTTAGCATAATATCCTCTAGGTCTATCCATGCTATCCCAAATGGCAAGATTTAATTCTTTTTATAGCTGATTAGTATTTCATTGTATACAATTACTACATCTTTTTTATCCATTCATCTGTCAAAAACATAGGCAGTAAGCTCTTGGACATTAGTCTGAGCAGTATTTTTTGGATATATCTCCTCTGGCAAGGACAATAATAGCAAAAATAAACAAATGGGACTACATTAAACCAAAAAGCTTATGCACAGTGAAAAACCACTAATAAAATGAAAAGGCAACTTACTGAATGAGAGAAGATATTTTGCAAATGATAAAACTGGTAATGGGTTAATATCCAAAATATATTTTTAAAAACCCACACAACTCGGGCGCCTGGGTGGCTCAGTTGGTTAAGCGACTGCCTTCGGCTCAGGTCATGATCCTGGAGTCCCTGGATCGAGTCCCACATCGGGCTCCCTGCTCGGCAGGGAGTCTGCTTCTCCCTCTGACCCTCCCCCCTCTCATATACTCGCTCTCTCTCATTCTCTCTCTCTCAAATAAATAAATAAAATCTTTAAAAAAAAAAAACCCACACAACTCAACATCAAAAAAACAAACAATCCAATTAAAAAATGAACAGAAGATGTGACATTTCTCCAAAGAGGACACAGAGACGGCCAAACAGACATATGAAAAGATGCTCAACATCACTAATCATCAGGCAAATGCAAACCAAAACCACAAGATATCATGTCACACTTGTCACAATGACTTTTATCAAAAGACAAGAAATAACAAGTGTTGTCAAGGATGTGGAGAAAAGGGAACGCTTGGTGGGAAAGCAAAATGGTGCAGTGACTATGGAAAACAGGAGGGAGTTTCCTCAAAAACTAAAAATAGAACTACCATATAATCCAGCAATTCCACTTTGGGGTATTTTCTGCAAAGAAAATGAAAACACTGATTTGAAAAGATATATACACTCCTATGTTCATGCAGCATTATTCACAATAGCCAAGATACGGAAACAACATAGTGTTCTTTGTGACATTGTAATTATGAGACTGGGTTTGGTCCCTATTATTTACTGATCATGAATAAATTAATATAATTCTTCTGATTAGTTTCTTGCAGTCATAAAAACTAGGAAAACAGTACCTAAGAAGCAGTCCTAAAAATGTTTTTATCAGGCAAAAGTTGATTTCTACAATTCCTATTGAAGATGATATAGGACTTCTCACACTCAAGTGTATTTAGTAGGGTAAACTACTATACCAATATCATACAAGAGTTCAAAATTCCATCAAGAGAGCAATCCTCATTAAGATCATTTTAAGCTTTCACTAAAACATAGAACTTAAAAATAAATGAACGTCTACACCACTAAAACCTGAAATTGGTTGTATTACATACATGAGACTGTAAAGAATCTGTCCAAATTGTAAGGCATGTTGAAGGTAGATTAAGGAAAATTCAGGCAGACCTCAACTCTCACATGAAATGAAGAACATTTGGAAAAAGGTACAAGATATTTGGAGTACATCAACTCTACCCCATTTGTCACTGACTGCAAAGAATGTGGGTGTTCACCCATTAGAAAGCAAGACAAACAATTCTACATGTTCCTTCCACAGCAACATGTGCATACATCATATTCCAATGAGGATAGGAGTTGATGGAGAGATGCCCTACCCTTTGTCCTTGGAAGACAATTCTGTGGTACATGTTTCTCCAAAGGTCCTCAATGGAATAAAGCTCTAGTTGTCCACAGTTGTAATGAGCTCAAAAACAACTTTTATGACTTTCTCTTCTTTCTCTGCCTCACATTCTTTCACTCTAGCTTCCTGCAAATTAACTACTTATACCTGACTCCTGTGCTAAGGGAAACCCAAACTAAGACTACTTCCCTTTCTTTGATTCTCTATAATTTTATTCACCCTTTAAGAGTTAGCTCAAACAGGGGCACCTGAGTGGCTCAGTCATTAAGCGTCTGGCTTCGGCTCAGGTCATGATCCCAGGGTCCTGGGATCGAGTCCCGCATTGGGCTCCCTGCTCAGCAGGAAGCCTGCTTCTCCCTCTCCCACTTCCACTGCTCTCTTGCTGTGTCTCTCTCTGTCAAATAAATAAATAAAATCTTAAAAAAATAAAAAAGACTTAGCTCAAACATTACCTCCTCAGAAAAGCCTTACCTGACTGCTCTACTCTGATTTAGATACCTCTTTTATTATAATATTATAATTTCTGATTAACTGGAGTCTTTCTCCCACCATCAGATTGCAGCCCCCCCCCCCCAGGTATAAATCAGGACACTTTCCTATTGCTTTTGCACCCCAGTGCCTGGTACATGGTAAGCTCTCAATATATGTGTGTTAAATGGGTGACTGAAATGAATTTTAAAAAGAGTAAAAGGAGAAGAAAGAGGAAGAAAAGAAATAAAGATAGACTTCTCTTGCTAACATAAAATAGATCAAGATTTTGTGCCTGATCATCCCAAAATGCAGCTCCCCATAACCCAACTATATTTCCTTTTTTTGGCTTACAAACTCATCCCATAAAAATAGCCTGAAAAAAGCTTCCATATCTTAACTCCTGAATGAAAGGTAAAGGACTTGGTAAAGTGAAGGTGTCTGAGATTTTTTCAGCAACATCAGGAAAATAGACCTATCTTCTTAGCTAACTCCTACAAGAAATTACTTGGTAATTCCCTTGATAGATAATTCTCAGGAACAAAAAAAGTCACAAGGTTACACTTGGAAAGTTATTCATACCTACAACAGGAGTGGTAGCAAACCCTGGAATGGTGGAGCAAAACCCAGGCCAACAGTGAATGAATGCTGTGCTGTGCCAGGTGGGACATACACAGACAAAGCAGGGGTCTGCAGCAAGAGCTAAAGAGGAAGGGGCTTGCCGATGGGATGCAGAGCTGTGGCTGCCATGGTTAATAACTGATGGTGTGGTGAGACAGATGGAAACCACTGGCACTCTTAAATGGAACTTTCAAAAACACTAGAAACACTTTATCCCTTTACTTTAGGACAAAGGAAGAGCAGCAGGGAATCCAGTCTTGCCAGAAATAATCAAGTTAACTAGGTATGCAAGTATGACGCTTTTTGTCTGATATGGAAACTCTTTTTTTTTTTTTTTTTTGGAAACTCTTAAATTAGGAAAAAAGAAGGCATGCAGTTATAAATGTAAAACTTCTACATCAATATATTATAAACTGTAGTTTGTGACCAATTAATGAGACATGGAATCAGTTTATGAATCTTGCCCAGTATCTTTAAAAAATTAAGGTAAAATGGAATAGGTTCAAGTAGAAAACTCAGAGGAATTTACATACACAATGGCACAATTGAGTTTTCTTCCATCTTCCTTTAAAGAAGACTGATTTTGACAATCACCCACAGACAAGATTACCCTAGATTGCCATTGTAGAGGTCCAGAAGTCTAACAGAGAAGTTCCAGCATACTGCTGAAGAAAAGAAAATCCAAGATTGGATGTACTGAAGGGGGTAAGAGGAACAGCTTCACTTTACCCCAGAATTCACATTCTGCAAATCTCACCCCACACACCCTACTCCTTGGCCAGCTGCCTGTACATGCTTCAAAGGTGGCAAGTGTGAGCCTCTGCAGATGGCAAGCTTTGCAGGTGAGCACATGCAGAAAACCAGCCTGATTCTGTAGGATTGGGAGAAAGTACAACTTGACAATTCAGCACCACCCTAGTGAAAGCAATGGGAGTTTTTCAACAACCAACCTGACTTTGCAGGAATACAATCTTAATAATTTAAGAAGGAAAAAGAAGTGTAGAGCAAGCTTATCCATAGAAAATGTCTAAGAAATCCTCAGAATCTCTAGCAAGAGTGACAGAAAGTGTTTCTCTTCTGAAGCCCATCAGTAACACTGGAGGATATGACTGCTTCTTCAAATGTGAAGGCAGCAATTCGAGAATTCAAGGAACATGAAAAATTAAGGAAGCATGACACCATCAAAGGAACACAATAATTTTCTAATAAATGAACCCAAAGAAGTGAAGATCTGCATTTTGCCCCATAAAGAATTCAAAATAGTTGTTTTAAGGAAGCTCAGCAAACTAAAAGAAAACACAGACAATTCAATGGAATCAGAAAAACAAGACACTATTAAAATGAGAAGTTTAACAGAGATATAGAAATCATAAAAAAGAACTAAGCAGAAATTCTGGAGCTAAAGAATACAATGAATGAAACAACAAAAAATGCAATGGTGAGCATCAACCACAGACTTGATCAAGCAGAAGAAAAATCTGTGGACTTAAAGACAGCACATTTGAAGTTATCTGGTAGGAGAACAAATTAAAAAGAATGAAAAAAGAACGAAGAAAGTCCATGTAAATTATGGAACATCATCCAAAACAAAACAAAACAAAAAATAATTTATGCATTGCAGGAGTCCCAGAAGAAGAATGGCAGAAAGGGACAGAAAGCTTATTTGAAGAAATAATGGCTGAGAACTTTCCAAATCTGGGAAGAGATTTGGACATCCAAGTTCATGAAAATTATAGGCCCTGAACAGATTCAATCTGAAGAGAGCTTCTCCAAGACACATTATAATAAAACTGTCTAAAATTTAAAAAACAAAGAACAAACCCACCCCAAGACTGAGAATTTTAAAAGCAGCAAGAAAAGAATATTATATACAAAAGAAACCCCATCAGGCTGTGAGGGGATTTCTCAGCAGAAATTCTGCAGGCCAGTAGAGAGTGGGTTAATATATTCAAAGTCTTGAAAGAAAAAAATACCAACAAAAAATACTTTACTCAGCAAAACTGTCCTTTATAAATGGAGAGATAAAGACTTTCCCAGGCAAACTAAAGCTGAGAGAATTCACTACCACCAGACCTGCCTTAGAAGATGCTAAAAGGAGTTCTTTGAGCTGAAATGAAAGGATGCTAATAGTAACATGAAAATATATTAAAACATAAGATGCATTGATAAAGGTAAATATATAGTCGAATTCAGAATACTCTAATACTGTAATGTGTTGTATAAACCACTTAACTCTAGTATGAAGGTTAAAAAACAAAAGTATTAAAACTAATGAGTTAGAATAAATTTTAGTGGGCATTCAATATAAAGAGATATAAATCATGACATCAAAAATATTAAATGTGGGAGGAGTAAAAGTGTAGAATCCAGGCCAGTGTCCTTCCACCAGAGTGGACCTCAATTCCTGGCTGAGAGCTCAGTCCTAACGGTGGTGTGCTGGTAAATGTTCTTTGGGTAGAAAAATATGTGTATATTTTTATAGGTAATTTTATTCTCATGTTACTCGCATAAAGAATATGTTGGGGCACCGGGTGGCTCAGTCAGTTAGGTGTCCAACTCTTGATTTCGGCTCAGGTCATGATCTCAGGGTCATGAGATCCTGCAGGGTGTTGGGGTCCACACTGGTTGTGGAGCCTGCTTAGGATTCTCCCTCTACCTCTGCCCACCCCCCCACCCCTCCAGCTTGCATGCACATTCTCTCTTTCTCTCTCTCAAAAAAAAATTTGTAAGTTTAAAAATGATGATAAAATATACAATACTCCTTTAAAAAAAAAGATAGTAGGAAGGGAAAAATGAAGGGGGGAAATCGGAGGGGGAGATGAACCATGAGAGACTATAGACTCTGAGAAAGAAACTGAGGGTTTTAGAGGGGAGGGGGAGGGGGGATGGGTTAGCCTGGTGATGGGTATTAAGGAGGGCACATATTGCATGGAGCACTGGGTGTTATACGCAAACAATGAATTAGGGAACACTACGTCAAAAAAAAATTAAAAATTAAAAAAATATATACAATACCCTTTATTATAAATTTCATATGCCCAGTTGATTTTCACCAAATACTTTTAGCTGATTTTTGCTGAATTATATCCATAGCCAAACTATGGTTACAATTTAACCAGGATTTGACTAATGGGATTGTATCTCAATCCACTAACTCTTTTTTTTAAATTGTGGTAAAACACATAAAACTTATCATCTTAACAATTTTTAACTGTATGGTTCAATAGTGTTAAGCATATTCAGATTGCTGTGCAACCAATCTTAGAATTTTTTCATCTTGCACAGCTGAAACTGTATAGACATTAAACAACAACTCTCCATTCCTCCTTCTCCCCAGCTCCTGGCAACCACCATTCAACGTTCTGTTTCTATGAATTTGACAACTCCAGATATTTCAAAAAGTGAAATCATACAGTATTTGTCATTTTGTGGTTGGCTTATTTCACTTAGCATAATGTCCTCAAGATTCATCCATGCTATAGCATGTGAAAAGATTTCCTTCATTTTAAGGCTAAATAATATTCCATTTTAAGTATGTAACAATTCTATTAATCCATTTATTTGTTGATGGATTTGGGTTGCTTCCACCTCTTGGCTATTGTGAACAGTTCTGCTATGAACATGGGTATGCAAATAATCACTTTACAATCCTGCTTGTAATTCTTTTGTATATATACCCAGAAATGGAGGTGCTAGATCATATGGTAGTTTTAATTTTTTTGGAGAACTGCCATACTGTTTTGTATAGTGGCTATACCATTTTACATTCTCACCACAGTGCAGGAGAGTTTCAGCTTCTCTCTATCCTTGACAAAACTTATTTCCTGTTTTGTTGTTGTTGTTGTTGTTGTTGTTGTTTTTATAGTAGCCATTCTAATAGGTGTGAGGTGATCCACTGACTCTTCACCCAATAAAATTGTTGTCGGTAAGTCTGCTGTATGAACTACTATTAAACTACTTTTCACTTCCATACAGATTATATGCATTAAACTAAAATCTCTTTTAGGTTCAGCATACTTATGTTAAATTTCACTCACTCATCAAGATGAGTGATTACTTTGCTGAATCAGATAATAGTTTTCCAATAGTAGAAGAATATTTCTTCAGTTTTCTGTGCTATTCACAATGGAACAGCTACAAACAGCATGAACAGTGGAGTCACCAAGGTGTGCTCCATGGCACCTGGGGGTGGTGTTTCTACTGATAACAAGCAGGCGACTGGGCTGGAGAGGGAGGTCATGATGGCTGCCTGGAAGGGACTAGACCCATACAATATGCTAGCCCCAAAGGCAGCTTCAGGCACCAAGGAAGAGCCTAATAAATTAGGGTCCCTTCTATCACCAACAAACGAATAGTGGGCTGCATCTGTGAAAAGAACAAGAGTGCCGTCATCTGGTTCTGGCTGCACAAAGGCTAGACCCAGTGAGGCTCTAGCTGTGGAACCCATTACAAGCTGGTGCCCCACTAGTTGGCCCACTGAGCCTTTGCACCAACTTATTCAAAATGTGCTGTAAAGTTTTTTCTTCCCAATAAAGACTAGCCATTGGCATTGGCTCCTTCTCCCATTAAAAAAAAAAAAAAAGTTTTAAAATTTAGTTTGCATTAACATTTGCCTCATCACTTCCTTAAATCTAGATGAAAGATAGGCCAACTTTTTCTATAATGGGCCAGATGGCAAATATTTTAGGCTTTGTGGACCATACTGTCTCTTTCAAAACTATGCAACTCTGCCATTGCAGTGTGAAAATAGACACCAATAATATATAAGTGAATGTGCATGGCTGTGTTCCAATAAAACTTTATTCATAAAGGCAGATGATGGGAGAGCCCTAGTTTTCTGAACCCTGGTTTAGACAACCAACAAAACAATAAATGATTAGCCTTGCTGCTTGACAATTTCCCTTAAGGCAGTGCTCTCACCATTGTCTACTTCAGGTTACCAACAGGAAGTTACTGAAAGTGAAGTTAGAAAGAGATGCATAGAAGCATGCCATTTATAGCCTTCCCATCACACAGATACAGTAGACATAAATAATAAAATGTAGTAAAATAATTAGGAAGTGATAAATATAATCACCTATGTTTTTAATGTAATTTTTTATTTCTAAATTTATATAATTTAATTTTTATTAATGGCTATAATTAAAAACTGTCTCATGAAATTCCTAAAAATTTAACCGTTGTTCTCACAAGCCAGTGTGGACCAGCTCCAGCATCCCAGTGGTTCAATTCCAGTGTTCTGCCAGTCTTCTCAGACAACTGAGAACCAATCCAACCCCTGCTCCTTGTTCCCTTTCAAACTTTACAAAAATGTTCCTTCCAAAAGATGTTGGAAACCTAATTTCTGGGTGTGTATCCTACTAGCCCATAAGCTAATTTTTTATTTTTTTTTAAAAAATGAACCTCCTCTTCCAGTAATTATTTAGGCAGTCTCGCTTTAAGGTAATTAAATTTCTGACCAAACTTGCAGTGTATTGGATCTTACAGAACTGAACAATCACTCATGTGTTTGTATTGAGTCACATTTGCTTTAAAAGAATGCATGTACTCTTTAGAAGTTTCTGAAATTACAGCACTACTCAGTCTGGGAATCAATAACTTTGGGTAGAAAGTAAGATGGATATAAGATCATGCATGTGAGCAGAATCAGGTGATCTGTATTTTAACTCCCCCAGCATACACAGTGTAATCTTGGACAACTGATTTCACTTTTTTATTTGAGTCTGAACTTTCTCTGTTATGCAAACTAAGGCTGGTAATAATGCTTGGTATGCTTAAAGTTTGTGAGGGCTAATATTGCTAAAGTTATTTGAAAAGATTGGCTAATGGGGTTTTGGAAATATAGGTCAACGTTTATCATCTTGACATAAATGTGAGACATTAAAGATTGTAATTCCATGAACCTGACATAAACACTGTAAGCTTTGAAAAATGTGCCTAGATTCTTAGGGCAAATTGAAACTACCAACTGAATTTAGCTTTTTAATTTTTATTTTCATTTTCTTTAATGTTCTCTCCCTTTCTCCCTATGCCATAAGTGATTGAGAGGTGATGGCTGAATTTATTCAGACATGGGTTTTTGTGTGTTGTCTTGGATCTGGAATAGACAGACTGTGGTACCAATACCACTATTTCCATTTTTCCTTTCTCTGCCCTTCCTTTCTTACTCTATACTTTCCATCCTCTTTTTTTCCGTCACTCTTCCTTTTTTCTTACTTGCTAAAATACAATGTATACACAAACATTTTAGCCTGGTGTGACCTTTGAATCAGTTTGAGGCATAGTTACATAACAATGTATATGGTTCTCTTTTAAATAGGAGGCAACCTAGATTCTAATGATCATTGAGTCCTTATTTATCAGGCCATTGTATTACCTCATCCTTTTTCTGTTTCCAGGTTGTTTCCAGGCGCTACCTCCCACTTTCCTTATGGGTACACATACCAAAAGACAGCCGACAGCCCTCCTAACATTAATATATCTCTTTAATAAAAGAGACATGAGGGAAGGACATGGGCTGTGGGTAGTTGAGTTCACTCTGATAAAGCATAGCCTTGGCATGATAACTCTTGTTCTATGTCTTCTGTAAAGCCCAATTCAGTTTGTGCTCTAGTCTCATGAGAATGTCAGCCTGGCCCATGGGTCCTTTCAGAGACTGACATATTTCCCTAGTATGAAGAGTCACTGTGACATCTGTTTGCTTAATATCCCAATCTAATTATTCTTCACTAGTATTGTACATAAAGGTAAGTGTTCCAAATCACATCAAGTTGGAAAATATATTTCTCATTTTTTAGTGGAATACCATATTTATACTGAAAAGCTTCTGTTAATGAGTACTTTGTTGAGGACGGTAGTTGTAAAAGGGTCATCTAACCCTGGGTTTTATTTGCCCTTTGTATGTATATGGATTTGAAAGAGAAAACGCTTGCTTTTATATCTGCTAAGATTAGCTACAAGTAATTGTGGTTAGCTTTGCTGAAACTCCTCATCCTAATGATGCAAACAAAAATCACAAAGCACAGAGCTTTAGGTTTCACAGGTGACTCACAAAGACTAGCAATCCATCTTGGAAGTCTTAGCAGGCCTGTTTTTGGGCTGTTCTCCACACATGGCAAGGCTGAAGAATCCCAGGTGTTCTTGCTGAGAGCAAAGTGAGAGCATGAAGATTGCCCTGAGAAGCAAGAACATGCTCATTAAAGTAGGTTTCTGGTGGGAGGTGAATCCAACTGGCAGTTCTGTGTTTCTCCTTGTGGTGACCTCTTTCCTTGTTAGAGAGGGGGTCTGATGTCCAAATGTATCCGGGTTTAATGAGTTGCAGTTCACTGGGGACCCAGAGAGGACAAAAGAGTACCTGCTTGGTGAACCAAGAACAGTATATTGCTTGTTTCCTGGATTCTATACCATTTAAACAATGTAAAAGTTTTTCTTTTGTGAGATCTTTCTATCCCTTGGAACTCTGAAATGGCATATGTAAATATAGGAAACAAGAGCTATGACATAAATGGACTAATCCAGTTGGCTATATTAATGATTTCCTTATGATAAAATCACTAAACTCTTCAAAAATGATTTTGCAAGACCAGCAGACATTCATCTCTCTATTGCAAATGAAGATGGAATAAATCTAGAGAAACTCTTCTCATAGGTCTGCAGATATAGGATGGCTAATCAGGTGAACAATCTTTTAATAATAATAAACTAGGGAATTAGGTCACCATATTGGATTGTTTTATTCTGTCAGATACTTACTAATGGCAAGAATACTTTGTCTTGCAGGGCATATTTCAATGAAATGGCAAGTAAATGTGATTTTGTTTTTTGGTTTTTTTTTGATTTGTGAAATCAAAAGTGAGAAATTATGTATCACGAAATTGTGAATAGCAAAGTGTCAATTTACATATGGTCAAAGAATATAATTTTATATGAAATATAAAGGGTATAATGTCTATATAAGAAAATGCATGGCAACTAAAGCAGTGTCAATGCTTTAAGAAACACCAAGTGTGTATCAGAAGCTAAGCATTAACTTGGCATTAAGTGTCATGAAAAAAGATTTTTTCCTCTGCAATATTTTGAAAGACTTTTCTGTCACTCAAAAAAGTAAGTTTTTTTTTTTCCTGCCAGTATTCTAGAAGTAAATTCAAATGCAATTAAGGGTATGAAAAACTTTTCTACTATTATGAACATAAAAATTAACTACAAAAGAAAATGCTGCAGTAGTTGAAGTCAACACACAACTTCTGAGATCTTATCCCATTCTAAATTTCACACTGAAATGCATGCCCTTTTGTCATCCATTATTGTAGAAGGATCTGTTCATATGAGCTAGTAGGTGGGAGATGTGGAAATACTATGTCTCCTGCTCTGTTAATTTTCTGGGTTTGGTAAAGAAAAACTCATTTTCTTTGGAGATGATCAAATGCTTCCCATACAATTCATGAAAGCCTCAAACAGAACATTTGGGCATATATTCATCTGCCCTCAAGGACAAAATGTCACTATGCATTACTTGGAAGTTTCTTTCATCTTTGGAATTATAATAGATTTTTTTTTACCTTTTCCACACAGGAATATGTTATGATGGTTCAGGAAAATGACATATTAGATGCATAATTATTATGAATGATCACTGTGGAATAAGTAAAATAGATAAGCCCCTCACTGATCTGATGCCCTACCTGTACATCTTTTATCGGACTAAATATTTTAATTGTGGCAACGTCTGTAACAGTTATTTTACAAAGAAATACATAAGATTGATTTTTAGAAAAAGGGAAACACATATTCTCTAAGTATAGAGAAGAATGATACAGTGGTCATTTTTTAAATATTGATTTCTTAAAAGAATGTATATTTGTGTTTATTGAACATAGAAAAGAGAATTTTTAAGTTATAAGTGATATAAATTGCTATGGCTTTCAGCTAGGGAAAAAAACCAATATTTTTCCCCAAATATTTTACATTTAAATGTTTGAGCATCCTAGAACAGGACAGCTCAGTTTTTTCTGGAATATGTCTATTTTTCTTAATGATATATATTACAAGCAAGTGTCACAGTGAGTTCAACTCACTTTTAAAATTCTTAGGAGATTACAAGATGGAGAGCTACTTAAACACCAGGGAAGAAACCTCAATTATTCAGAAACAACCACCTTTTTTAAAAGCTTCATCTAAATGAGGATTTTTGTGTAATGTAAATGAACTCCTTTTACTAAAAGTAGACGTTCACCATTGTTATTAACACTTTACCCCCAGGAGGTACAATTGCCCCCCCCCCATGCTAAGTAGTAACACAAAAATGCACAGCGATTGTTCTTCTTAGAAAAAAAACTGATGTATTCAATTTGTATTTATTTTATTATTTTGCAAAAACACTAGAACAAAAAGAAAAAATACACCATATAAAGTTTCACTCTACACAAAATTAGGCTTCAGAAAGAACTGTTTTCCAGGCTGCCAGATGTTTTTCCCCTTTATAATAAGTTAACAGCAGTGATATATCAAGGATAGAGAGGAATTCACAAATGTATTAAGTCTCCTGCTGCCACTTTAGTGTGTGTGTGTGTTTTTTTTTTTTCTTAGCAAATGAATAAAATTTGTATTTGGTATCTTCTAACTGAAAAGCTATTCTTAAAGATACAGACATTGTTTTTCCATTAGGCTAATTTGTGTTACTCCATTTGCCTCAACCTGTAACTGACAACCAAGGAAAATGAAAAGATTTGCTCTTGCTTGCTTTCATGAGAAAATACTACTTAAAATGAATTTGTTAAGGTTAAATTAGTCCCATAATTTTCCAGTTCTTTTGACGTGGCTCCTAAAAAGTTATCCAAGATTTAAAAAAAAAAAGTCATCCAAGATAAAGAGACGTGTTGATAAAGTCTGGAAGCACAAGAGGGAACTCTCTAGGCAAGAAATCTCACCATCCCAGTGCTGCTTGGTGGTTTGGCACTGGAGAGTTAGAGATGGAAACACGCACACGTATGCTCACACACACATGCACAGGGGCCCTTGCACACACATACAAATACAGTGTATACACACAATATCCCATCGAGCAGATTCTCCTACTGTTATTTGGAATTTCTTTAACAAATATCATGCCACACCAAAATGTGGCTAAATCAAATGTGTTAGAAAAGAAGTGAAAAGGAAGGCCAGCCTCTTTCCTGGAAGGAGTCTGGTGTCTGAAGCCCTTTGCAGTTCTAGTATCAGATCAGTGAAGGTTCTCTTGCCCACTCCTACCATTCTTGCCCATTACTCCTCAAAATGAGGCTAATAATAGCCCCAAGCCTTCACTTTGGTTTTACACATCATCTATTGGATTCCACCTGTAAATGCTTCAGAGACGCCTGGGCAGGAGCCAGGAATATGGGCTGTTATTAAGTGGCATTAAAAGCTCAGAAAATCACTGGACAGAGAACAGGTCAGTATCATTCTCAATGCAATCTTGATATA
This sequence comes from Phoca vitulina, assembly GCF_004348235.1. Lineage (NCBI taxonomy): Eukaryota > Metazoa > Chordata > Mammalia > Carnivora > Phocidae > Phoca > Phoca vitulina. Next base: position 8,537,756 of record NW_022589714.1, read on the forward strand.
TTGATCAACACCATAAATATTGGAAGATTAGTTGATGTTAAATTAAAGTTAGGGCAAAAACATCATATCTTCTTAATAAAAGAAGTGAAAACTTGTGACAAAACATACTCACAATTTCAACATCCCTAATTGCTTTTCTTTTAATCTGGCTTACTCTAGGAGTAAGATGCTATCTTAATGATCACTGCTGTTTTACACATTTTAATTAATGTTTTAAGTGTTGTATTTCTATCCTGAGGCAATTTTATAAAGGAAACTATTTTCAACAAATAAAACACGTTACCCCAGCAGCTCTTCATCTTAGGTGGCTGCACGGGTGGAATTGAGAACGGTTCCCTTACCCTCATGCATGCCGAGAATACTTGTTATGAAGTGTAGCCAGGGCCAACATGCTAATGGATGTAGCTGAGGAAGGGCTCTGGCTGAGACCATCCTTTCATGTCGCTATGGCCCTGGTCACCAAAAGCCTGCCCTGGACTTCCCATGACACAAAGCCATAGAATAGAAAGGGGAAGGTAAGAGGCAGGCTTTATTCTAGAGCCGAGGCCAAGACAAGTTTCAGTGAGGTGCTTTTTGGATATGCCTGGCACAGAGTGGACACTCATTAAATGTTCAACTGAGGTTAAATCAGTTTGATACAGGGCAAAGGGGAGGAAAAAAGGAGACAGAGCACTGGGGTTAAAATTGCTGTGTACTAACGTAGTATTAAATGTGCTGTTACTAATGAGCAGTCGATTGTGTATCTGATAGCAAATATCTTAGATCATAGTATCTATCTATGAGTTGTATGGCTTAACTGCCTTTCATTTTTTAAAAAAGATATTTATTTATTTATTTATTTATTTATTTATTTATTTAGAGAGAGCAAGAGCACACAGCGGGGAGGGTCACAGGGAGAGAGAAAGAGAGAATCTCAAGCAGACTCCCAGCAAATTGCAGAGTCCCGCGGGGGGCTGGATCCCACAACCCGGAGATCATGACTCGATTGGAAATCAAGGGTCCAATGCACAACTGACTGAGCCATCCAGGCACCCCTGGAAGTTTTTTCCTAATTATATTTATTTTGTAATTAGGGAATTTGTCCTACCCTAGAAACTGAGATCCACATGCTAATGAGGGAACAGTGAAAAATTGAGAATTTCAAGTGAAATGAAAATCTCTTTAGGCTGGGAACCAACTTACCAGAGTCTGACATCCTTGTAGCTTATAATAAAGGTATCACTTCCAGTTAAGATTTGTGGTGCTCATCCCGGACCTCAGACTTGATCTTTAAAGAACATCAAATATGACAAATGAACTTTGAGAGAAATATATTTAATGACTAGTTTGCTGACATCCACAGGTAAGGCAAAGAAAATTGCCAGTTCTTAAAAACAAAACAAAACCAAAAAAACACCACTATTTTGCATCTGCTCTCCCTCCTCAGCAGCTGCCTGGAGGGCCTGGTTCCGCACGTAGGGGAAGGAGTCCTTCAGGATGAGCCCTGCACCCACGCCTGGGGACCCTGGGCCATCTATCTGGAGCCAACACAATGGGCCAGAGGAGTCTGCTCCTAACTTGTTAAAATGCTCTGTTTGTATCTAGTGAGATAAATATTTACTTCCCTTAACCTTTACTTGTATATGATGATTTTACTCGAAGGGTGGAAAAAAAAAAACTGCTTTGCAGAAATAGAAGTTTTCTGTTAAATGCCCAGAGTTCAACGTTAAAAACAAACAACCACCCAAAAACCCCACAAACTCTATATAATGAACATCTCATCCGTTATTACAGAAGTAGTTCTGCTTCAATTTCTCCCTTTCCTGCTTCAGGAGTGTTTGCGAAAGGCCAGTAACTACCCTGAATGTCTATAAAATGGTATCAAACACAAACCAGCATTTAAAAGACACGAGCTCATGTGAAACACTGAACAGAGCATTAATTACTTGTTAAGAGTAATTAATGAAAATGACTGAATTTAAACATGTTCAAAGACTTGGAAAAGACTCATTCCGAGTTTCCTCCCAAACACAAATCCAAAATATGAACTTGTATTTGATGTTTGATGTCTGCAGCCTAGACTCTAGTTTAAACTTGTTACATAAGAAAGGCAGGGCTATAGAGTTATTAAGTGCACATTCGAAAAATATTTTAGAAAATGTAATGAGTTAAAGTCTCCTACATTTTTGTAGTTGTGAATAGTTTACTATTGAATGATTGCCTTTCTTGATCACAGCATTTCATAACCAGTTTACATGTGATTAAATTGATCTATCAGACAGTTTTCAGAATACATTTTCTGGTTTGGTAACAGAAACAATTCTTTTTTCTGTCCCTCTAAAACCTTGTTATTCAAAATGTAATCAGTGCACCAGTACAGCATCTGCATTGAGGCTGTTAGAAATGCAGAATCTCAGGCTCTAGCCCAGAGCTTCTGAATCAGAAAAGGTATTTTAGCAAGCACTCTAGATGATTTATGTGCACACTGCATTTTGGGAAGCACTGATCTAAAACACAGCTACACATATTTCTTACAAAGGCAAGATGGGATTTTTAATTCTCAGAACTAATTATTAAAGTTAAACCAAAAATATTTTTAAAAATTCCAAATTTTAAACTTTTAATTTTTAATCAATTCAATATGAGTATAACAGACTTTTAATGCAACTCTAATTTTTTTCCTAGAAATCCCTCCATATAGTTGGAAGTTCATCATAATAGTCCCAAACAACATATAACAAGCAAATCACAAGTTATAGAATAAAAGAAAAATTCTTGATGACAATTATTTATAGCAACAGCAAGTTTTCTCTGATACAATATTTTTTAAATGGGCCAGGTTTATTATTTTGCCCTCATTTAGCAAACACTTTGTGCCTTGTACGCGGTATTTTCAGAATTCATGATAACAGAATTATGCTGTAAGTCCTTCGGCAAAATTGCAAAAAGTTTTGTTCAGAACAAGAGTAACTTCTACTGGATTGCGATTGTCTTTATGGAAGTCCAAAACAAAATTTAGGGTTTGCTCATTTTTACAGAGAAAGAACAACTGCTCTGTTTATTCTGACATAATCCCCCTTCATTTTCTAAAATAAACTAAAACTCCTAATGAATAATATGCTTGTATCCTGAAGAACACATTATTTAAATGATAATTGAGAACTGTAATATAGCATTTTACTGTCAAATCATGAAATCAGATTTATTTGGTTCACTTATATGTGCCAATTACACATTTCAACCTAAATTTAAATATATAATGCATCATCTTCAAGCCTTTAAAAATAAGCTTCAGGGGAAAAAAAAAAACTTAAAGGACAATAGTGGTCTGAAGATTTATTCATTTATTTCTTTTTCCCAATTTTTTGAATTTCCCAAATATTTAACAATAAAGAATTTATTACTTCATAATAAAAAAAACCTTTTATTTTAAAAAGAACAGAAAATTGCTTCATCTCTAGGTAAAACTACAAAATAATTGCATATTAAAATACAATGTGCATTTCTGATTAGGGTTCTTCTCATCTGCAAACTGTCCATAACATCAAATCTTTTAAATATAGAGATGCTTAAATGAGAGTCAGTTAATCAGAGGCAAACTGCCTTATGTAATTAAACTTGTTAAGCAGTTATGTAAAGTTTAACCAGCAGTGGTAATAAAATGCATAACAGTCTGTCCACTCTTTCTGACTTTGTAAATTATATATTCTTGATGACAGGATGGAGAAAATTCAAAAAAAGAGAGTGAAACCACAAGAAAGTATATATTTATATACTTTCAAATATAAACAAGAAAGTTATATATATAAATATGTATATATATATGCATATATATATATATTCTTCAAAGAAGAAAGCATAGTTTTGATTATAGTTCCCCTACTCAAAAACCTTCAACTGTCACCATTTCTTATTGAATAAATTCTAAACTCTCAAGTTCAGCTACAAAGTCTTCCATGATTTTGTCCCAAACAATCTTACCAGGTACTTCCCATTGTTTGCCATCTTCTCTTCTCTTTGCTCCAATCAAACCAAACCATTTGCTAGTTCCCTATATAATCTGAGTTTTTCATTCCACATTTATGTTCACACTGTTTCTGTTGATTGGCATGTTCTCTCTCCAACGCTACTTCACCCCCTCACCATAACCCCAACCTGCCAGGAAAAATCCTATTCTGTCAGTTAGGAGGCTTATAGCTTCCTGTAACAGAATAGCCAACTAACTGTGCCTTAGACAATACAGATATTTATTATCTTACATAGCAACAAGTTCTGAGATAGAAAGAGCCATATGCTTTTATATCATTCTACTTCGCTATCTTCATGTTGGCCATTGTCTTCAGGCTTGTTTCCTTATAGTCACAAAATAGCTGCCACTGCTCCTGGCATCATATCCTCACATATCTATGCCAAAAGGAATAGGGAGGGGAATTCCTCTCATCTATCTTTTTTCAAGGGAAAGGAAAACCCTTTCCAGCATGCCCATCTCTGTTTCAAAGAAGGTGGGAAATGTTAGCATCTAGCATTTTCAGGCTCCAACATGGGAGGTGGACTGTACTGTCCAGAGGGAGGAACAAGGAATGGGATGGCTGTTATGTAAACAACCAGCGGTTGCCTCTTGTCCTCCAAAGCCCAGATCCAATGACATTGACTCCATTAAGCCTTCTCCAAGTCATCCAGTAAAAGTAATCTCTCCTTTGGTTTTGCACAACACTGTGTATCTTTTATATTCACATTTTTCTTTGTATCACAATGATCTGTGCTTGCCTAATTTTAACTATGAGAACACATAGACTCTATCTTCTTAATCTTTTATTCTTCATATCCTCTAGCAGAGTCCTTGACCCTTAGAAAGTCTTGAATAAATATTTCCTGAACTGAAAACCTCACTAATTTGAACCACAGATGATTCACTTTAGATACCGGGGGAGAAAGAAAGAACCCAAAATGAAATTTAGGACTTTCACCATATTGGCAATTAATATAAACTCTGCTTTTTCTTTTTTTAAAGATGTTATTTATTTATTTGACAGAGAGAGAGAGTGAGAGCAGGAACACAAGCAGGGGGGAGTGGGAGAGGGAGAAGCAGGCCTCCCGCGGAACAGGGAGCCTGACACGGGGCTCGATCCCAGGACCCCGGGATCACGACCCGAGCCAAAGGCAGATGCTTAACGACTGAGCCACCTAGGCGCCCCTAAACTCTGCTTTTTGATAAGGAAACCATATGGGTAAGAGTCAGAAACAAAGTTAAAAATATAGAGGGATTGATGTTATCCTCTCTATTGACAAAAGAGAAGAAAAAAAAAGAAAGAAAGAAAGAAGAGAGAAAGAAAGAAAGAAAGGAAGAAAAGAAAGGAAGAAAGAGAAAAAAAGAAAAGGTTCCCAGAAAATGTGCTATCTTCTAAAGAAGACTGGTACACTTGCTACTGGGTGAAGTTAGGCTCCCAAGGGCTCATCCTAACAGGGTCCCAGACTCAAGCCAACTCAGACCAAAAGGTTTAGGGCTGCCTACTAGGGATGGAGGACTAACGAGCTAGAAGCATTCTGAGTTGCTAAGGATTTCATAGAGAAAGGCTGACATAGCACTTGTGAACTTTAAATATTTAAACTTTTAAGAGGAACAAATTTACCTCTACTGAGTTTTCTGCCACTCACAGCTGAACCTAATCCCAATTAATGCATTCGTTCTCTCCTGGAGACTATCTTAACTTGCCAGAGTCTTTGGAGGTGGTTAGGGAGTCCAGAAGCCATTGCCAGTAGGAAAGTCCTCTTGAGTCCAGCCTCAATCCAGCTTGGAACTCAACTCAGCTTGAAGATTGGCCAAAACTAGTTCCATCTAGTCAAGTACCATACACTGTCTGCACTCACTTCTCTTGATGAAATACTGGCAGAGTGTCTAGTTACTCAAGCAAAACGAAGGATAGTAACAAATTGTCAAAGATCCTAAACATCAACATTGCTGACTGTGTTTAGTAAAATGCCATTTTTCTCTACCTCTGAACTGAAAGAATTAAGTTGGGCCTTCCCAATGCCGGAGCAACTGACCTCCATCCAAGGGGTAGATGAGATACGTGGAAAAATCTGACTTAACAGTTCTTTGCTTTTATTTCTATTGCTACATCTTTTACCAAAGATCATCAGACTAACATTATGGCAACCTACACAAGCAAAACAGTCAAATGTAGGGGAAGAAAAGTCAAGTCAATCTAAACATGCATTTTGTATTTTATCCTAAGAGTCAAGTTCATTGAAAAAGTTGTTTCTTTGGACTGAGCAGTGATTTTGCTGATATGAGCAGTGATTTTGCTGATATGACCAGTGAAGTCAGCTAAAATAATAAGCCTGTTTTATACATAAAGATGCAAGTTATTTGAAAAATATCCTTATTGCAGTCCACAGTTTATAAAGGTAGCAGAGAAGTCCCTAAAGCGAGGCCTTGCTAAAGACACTAGGATTAACACCCTGGCAGACACACAAGAAGGGCAGGAATCCTTGTTCTCAGCTTCTCCACCCAGAGGGCAATTGTCCAGCCAAGATCAAGTTGAAAAGACATGACAAATTATTCTAAACTCTAACAGAATTTCACAACCATCTGATTCAAATGGAAATGCAGACCTCAGATCAGATAACTAAGGTCAAAACATTAAAAAAAAAAGGCTTGAAATGTCTGATTTATCTACATTGGTTTTATTATACCGATGTTCAGAATTGTCCAAAACTAAAGTTCACTTTGTGGAAAGCATTTCCCAAAAGTAGATGCAGCCAATAGTTTAAAACCGGTCATTTAAAGTCACGAAGGAAATCTGTGAACCCACTTAGATATTGAAAGTAAAATAGTGACACTACTCTTTTTTCTAAAAGTGATTCTTTTATAAACTACTGTGATTTATTATTTTTTTAATTTTAGATTTGCAAATCTAAAATACATTGAAATGTAGTGATTTTGTGTTTAGAGTTGAACATCAAAATATAAAAAACTAGGGGCACCTGGGTGGCTCAGTCGGTTAAGTGTCTGCCTTCAGCTCGGGTCATGATCTCAGGCTCCTGGGATTGAGCTCCACATGGGGCTCCCTCCTCAGCAGGGAGCCTGCTTCTCCCTCTTCCTCTGCCTGCCACTCCCCCTGCTTGTGCCCTTTCTCTCTTGCTTTTTCTCTGTCTACTAAATAAATAAAATCTTAAAAAATAATAATAATAAACTAAAGACTTGGAAATTGAAATTAACTTAGGTGGGTCACTTACCCAAGAATCCCATATACTATCCTTGTTAAGGAGAGAAATGTATTATATTCTTAATTTCTCTAAGAATATAAAGCATTGTGGTTATTGTGGTACTTGTGAGAAACAATATAGCACAGTGGTTAAGATGTGGACTCTGGAGCCAGATTTAAACTTTAAGACCTGGGGTTCAAATCCTAGCTGTACCACTTACTAGTTGTGTGAACTTAAGCAGATTGTTTAACCTTCAACATTGACTCACTTTCCTCATCTATACCACGTTGTCCCATTATGTCCCATTAAAAAGACAAAATGATTTAATATTAATATAGCACTTAGAATGGTGCCTGGGGCATATTAATTTGACATAATGAATTATGAAATATGTCTCTTATTAAATAAGAATCATTTCCTTAAGTAATACAAAATGTCTCTGCGGTACATAATATAAAGCTAATTTAAAACTACCCTACCTATATGTGACCAATTTACTCTAAAAACCATTAGAACATACAGGGTGCCTGGGTGGCTCAGTCAGTTAAGCGTCTGCCTTTGGCTCAGGTCCTGGGATCCAGCCCCACTTTGGGCTTCTGGCTCAGCAGGGATTCTGCTTTTCCCTCTCCCTCTGCCCCTCCCTCCACCACTTGTGCTCTCTTTCTCTCTCTCTCAAATAAATAAAATCTTTTAAAAAAAAAAAAAGCATAATACCACCCAAAGTTTAATTTGATTAGCCAACATTAAATTACTAAGATTGCAGATTTGTTCAAGCAATCTCTCTGGTAAATTCATTCTCATTAGAACATCTATCAAAGGATGGAAGAGAAAAAAAAAGGGTAGAGTATGGAATGCTCTGACTGTTACGGATAGCCACTCTCCATTCATTCCTTCAGAGGTCGGAACAACTGGCCCTGAGAGCTGACCTGCTAAGTAGTGGCAGCATCTTTAGACTTGACCAGGGAAGCTTTTAATTTTTTTTTAAATTTGAGTGAAAAACCAATATAAAGGACCCTCTTACCTAACTACTGAAATTGTCACTTGTCTGCTGTCTCTCCCTTCATCACTGTCAGAGATTATTCTTCCTGGAGCAAAAGGGTAGTAAAGAGGTCTGACTCCATTTTTTTTAATATTTGACCTCTGACACTTTCAAGCCCCACTTCTCACTCTTCCTCTCTTGCCCCACATCTGCGTAAACCAATAAGAAGACCCCAGCATTCCTTCCCTTGGTGGGGGGGGGCGGCGGGGAGGGAGTCCAAACAAACTTAGGGAACCCTCACCCTGGCCCCACCCCCTAACCACAATAAAAATCAGAGATACTCTCTGCCTAAGCCATTCTAGACCAGTTTAGATGTCTGCTCTCTCCAGGAAGTCCCATTATGTAAGTAATAAACCTTTTCATACTCTCTTGGGGTTTGTGTGTGGTGTCATAAATCTTAAAACCCAAACCAATTGAGGGTGGGGAGGTTGATCCCAGCCTCCGTGGGGCAACCAAAAACAACTGGAGCAGCAAGTAGTGTTGTGTAGTTGATGACTGCATGACCACCTTTGAAGGGAGTCTTCCTTCCTTTGCTCTTGGCTTACTCACTGACTCTGATGCGAGCTGGGGAGCATGCACTTGGAACCACACTGCTGCCTGTTGTCAAGCTTATGCTTTGAGTTGTGCGTGGCAGTGCTGCCTCTGCTGAGTCCTAGAGTTTCTGTTTACAGATTTAACCTAAATTGGAAGTTTCAATAATTAGAGTTTAGGTACAGGATTATGGGATTGGGGTTGGGGTGGTGTCACAGATCTCCTTAAAGTGGTGCTAGGTCATGTGTCTTGGCCCAGATCGATCAGTATGTCTTGGACTGAATCATGTGTCCCAATTCTATGACCTACACTAGGCTCTGGGGGACAGCTCTTACCCTGTGACCATTGGTTGTATAGATCCCACTCTAGAGTGCTCAGGGGAAGACTGATATTCTATGCAGTATACAAGCCCATCACATGGCCACTTGTGGGAGGAAGAGTCTTTACAAATTTTACTTCAGTTCATTTATGCTGTTACGTGCAAATTGGCCTGCCTTGAATAGGGTCCCCTCCAATGAAAGGCTCTAGAATCTGTCCAAAGTACATTATAATAGGCACTCCCATTAATGTTTTCCAGGGACTCCTTCACTTAGAGGCATTAGCAACCTCCTCTCATGCCTCCTAGAGTCTCTGGCCCACCTATGATGACAGTAAGTTGCCCATGAGCCTCTCCTATAAGAAGCTGCCCTCCTTACCTCCAGCTACACACCATTTGAACATCAACTGGTGGCTGCATGTTGGGCTTTTCTGGAAACAAAGGCCCTCAGTCCATGACTCTCCACACCCAGCTGCCCCCTATGCCTTGGATCACTGAGGCAGCACCCAGCAGACTGGGCACAGTCACAGAGGTCTCCTTATTAAAATGGAAATGGTAAGCGACAGCGACGCAAGATGGCAGCTACCACAGGCTCGGGAGTAAAAGTCCCTTGCAATTTTCGACTGTTGGAAGAACTGGAAGAAGGCCAGAGAGGAGTAGGAGATGGCACAGTTAGCTGGGTTCTAGCAGATGATGAAGACATGACACAAGATGGACAGGGATGATAATTGGGCCTCCAAGAACAATTTATGAAAACCAAATATACAGCCTTAAAATAGAATGTGGACCTAAATACCCAGAAGCACCCTCCTTTGTAAGATTTGTAACAAAAATTAATATGAATGGAGTTAATAGTTCTAATAGAGTGGTGGACCCAAGAGCCATATCAGTGCTAGCAAAATGGCAGAATTCATATAGCATCAAAGCTGTCCTGCAAGAGCTCCAGCGCCTAATGATGTCTAAAGAAAACATGAAACTCCCTCAGCCGCCTGAAGGACAGTGTTACAGCAATTAATCAAAAAGAGAAACCACAGACCCCCCCCTTCCCCCCTATTCGATTTAAGCAGTCATTTTCCACAGTAGTACATTTTCTAGATACGTCTTATAGACCTCAAAGTACTGGAAAGAAAGCTCCCATTCAAAGGCAATTTATCTTAAGATACTCTAAAGGATATTAATTTTTGTCCATTCGAAATATGTAAGTTGTGCTATAACAAAAAATAAATAAATAAATAAAATGGAAATGGTACTTACAAGATAGAGCCAAACCTTGGCCTTCTGTAGGAGGAATTGGCTTCCCCGGACCTTAGTCTCTTGCCAGATGTAATGGTGCTACAGAAAGTCATTCCTCTCCCAGACCCACTGGCCACCTGAAGAAAGTATGTGTGTATTTGATTGAAACTCAGGATGAACTGAGTAATCAAAAAAGGGAGTTCATTTACTTCACCTATGGTAAGATCACCATAACATGTGATGGAGCCTTCTAGGTAGCGAATGCTATCTCCAATCAGGACAACCTTGATTAAGGACAAGACTCAAGGGTCAGCACAGTTGGCCAAACTTTATGCAGTCATCTTAGCAATAGACGATGTTTGGCCAAAAATTGGTCCAATGTGCCTGTTTTTACAGAATCTTGGGACATTACCAATTATCTGGCCACTCAGACTAATGGCAATAACAACTCCTTATCCAAGGTTACCTCTTTTGGGCTAGAAAAACTGTGGGAATTTCTTGCCTCAGATACCCACAATAAAAATCAAAGTCACGCATGCCTGTCCATATTAAAGCCAAAATAAAAGGCTTCATCTTATTCCTTCCGGAGTGCCAGACATTACTGATGTTCTTCCACCAAGGCATGTATTTCTCTCCTCAAAGTACACACCACAGACTCCTGAATAAGATATCCAATGAAACTCCAATAAACCTTAATGGCCACATGCTCTAAGCCTCATAGGGAGTCATAATGGCTTACTTAAATGAGTTCAAAATCAATTAAATGAGACATAGCACATTTCAGCCATCCATCAAACATCAGTGGTGAATTATAATGAATCTGACTCCATTTGTGATGTCTGAATACTGACAACGTTCAAGCCCCATACCCTCCCTTCCCACTTTTTGCCCCACATCTGGGCAAGCCCATAAAAATACCTGAGTTTCATCCCTTGGCATCTGCTGGGTAGTTAAAGCCACAGAGACCCAGAACCCTCACTCTGGCCCCACCCCCTAATCACTATGAAAAGAAAGCCATGCCCTGCGCTCCCAGATAATCCCATTATGGGAGTAATAAGCCTTTTCATACCCTCTTGATGCATGTGTGTGATCATCGGTCTTGATATTCAAACTAATTTGAGGAGGAGGTATTTTCTTACTCTCTTGAGGACAACCACAGTTGTGTGTCTCACCCTCCTGCTCAGAGACCTCTGATAGCTCCCCCACTGTCCACTGAATTAAATAGAAACTCTTTATCATAGCTACAGATTTACCTTTCCAGTCTCACTTTCCACCATACTCCTTATAAACATAATGCTTCAAACGTTATTGTGGCCAGAACACACTAGGTCTTTAATTGCCTCCATTCTCTGTGCTTATGCTGTTCCCTCTGTCTTGAGTTTTCTCTTCCACTCACCATCTCTATTTGCCCCTTCTTCAAAGTCATCTTAAAAGCGAACTCTTCCATAAACCCTTTTCTGAGTCTTTCAACCAGACAAACCCTCTTCCTGCTTTGAACCCTGTACCACACTGTTTGAATCTCTGGTAGTGCTTTATCATGTTCTACCCTATAACATAGTCATTCACATCTTATTGCTCCTAAAGCTCAAGGGTTGAGACCATGCGCCCTGGAAACAGACATGAATGAATGAATGAATGAATGAATATCTCACATCTGATTCTTGCTACCTAGTTGCCAGTGGGCAAGTTACCTCTCCTCGCTAAGCCTCAAGTCCTTCCCAAATGAGAAGAAATAAAATCTTACATATGAAGGGTTTTGCCTACATCTGATTCATACTCAACACTCAATAAAATGCTAGCTATTATCATACTTATCCTCTACTGGATCAGAAACAATTTTATGTCAGAAACTCATTTTTCAATCCAATGCAACAACAGTGCCTGGTATATAGAAAGTATTTAATAAATATCTATTGAATAAATGGTTCATAGGACTTCACTGAAATTTTAAAGTAAATTAACAGTAAGATTAGGACAATTAAATCACATGCATGGAATCTAAATCAATTCTAAATATGCAGATACAAATCATCTAAAAAGAGTAGAATTCAGGCAAAGACATAGGTTTGTCTTGAAAACTGCTTGCTAACTTGTAACTAGCTAAATTAATTTCCAATATTCCTCCACACCCCACACCACCTCTCCCAACCCTGTAACCTATACACGTGTGCACATACACACACACGCACAGACATACACAGACACTTTCAACTGGGTTATGGGCTTAACTGTTCCCTAATTTTGTTATTTTAACAAAAAGTAGACATTGTGGATTAAAAACAGTGACAAGTTAATTGGCAACTTAAGGTTTCTTTCTGTTCAAAATCCTGTTCACAGACCATTCAACACTCTGTAAAAAGTTTGATGTGAGATTTAAAATACATAGTGAACTATGCTGGTCTATGTTTAATATTCCTAATTTAGATAGACACCAAAAATATTTTTAGGGGTTAGAAAAAAGATATTATACCTTCTGATGCAGTAATTCTCCTTCAAGTATCTACTTGAAGGGAAAAATGAAAGCTGTAGAACACAGGGAGGTACAACACTGTTTATTAGAACCTTAGCTAAAATTTCAAAAATGTCCTATATGTGTAAAATATGTGATTGCCTGTGTACTTTAAAACCAGATATAAAATTGTTTTTAATGATACTGGGGAACGTTGACAACACTGGAAGTAAAAAGGCAAGATACAATGTGATATAAACAAATGGCAGTTTATCTCAATATTGAAGCCTTTTTTCTGTAGTGATAGGATAACTTATGGTGTTTTCCCCTGTATTTTTTAAATAATCTACAAGAAACATGCATGAGTTAATTTTAAAATGTCTCTTAAATGTTTAATAGCCATGTGATTGCCATGACCTGTAAGAATAACCAGAGAATGTCTAAGTGAAAGATAAAGTCCTCTTTGAAAACAGTTCACTAACTGTATTTTAATACAGAAGCTATCTCATACAAAGAAATGTATATTTGCAAATTGACCCACCTAATGTTTCAGTCAGTCCAATTCTCCTGTGTGCAAATAGTCACCTTGAAATGTGTATCATGGTTCTTCCTGGGAGAAGACACAGAAGTAGAATAGGACTATGGGGGTAGAGAAGTAGGGAAATTTATAAAATTCCATTTTTAAAAGAAGCCTATCTTGATAACATCCTCAGGTTCTTTAAAACATATTATTAAATATTTACTTTACACAAAAAGTATTACAGGGAGTCCTATTTTAAGGCTCTACTTCCTTAGAAACAACTGTATTCTTACATTAACCACATTAAATTGTGAACTACATTAAACTTACATTAACCACATTAAACTGTGAACCACAAATAAATCCTATTATCATAAAATGTCCGCTAAACATAAACTGCATTTGTTTCTTATAAACATTTACATACAAGTTTGTGATAGAGTAATCGCAATCCTGAACCTTAAGCCATATTTTCATTTTAAATAGCAAAGCAAACCTAATTTCCCATGTGATACATTAAAAGGCACTCATGATAGATTTTTCTTAAAATTCACATAAGTGAGAAACCTTTTGTGATCTGTGGTATACATACTACAGTGAGGACACAGGGACTGTCATGTTTGGTCCTGCGTAGGTCAAGACAGTAAACTAACACATCACCAGCACTGCTGCCAGGATTTGGCCCATCAGCTCGCTGGTTTTCCTGCGTGGTAGAGATTTGCACTGATTTAGATTCCATTTGGTCTAGGCCCTCAAAGAATGGGTGCTAGCATGCACCTGGAGCAGGCACAGGCCAGGGGACTAGACCTGAGCATGCAAAATTGACCGTCTCCATGGTCATGAACTTGGTCTCATTTGTTTAATGTTCTCACCAGCTGAGCTAACTCATTTTTTTAAAGATAGAATTACACAAGCTAGCACAGCTTCCCAGAGTTTTATTTTTCTTTTCAAAAGAAATACCACCATTAAATTTCCAAAATAGTTCCTATCACAGACTCAGAGGAGCTTTATGGTAGTATGATTGCTATGAAAAAGATTATCTCAAACATATTTAAGGCGTATTGAGGGGTCTGAATTGTAGTAATTTTTAACGCAATGGAAGTGAAATTTAGATCAAACCAAAACATATTGAATGAGTGCAAAGCAAAAACGATAAAACTAATATATTCACAGCAATTGCCTTTTATATTAGACATGGGAACTGAAAGATCTGAAGGTAGGTAATTAGTAATGCCATCATGTGGCGAAAAGAGCATGAGAAAGGAGAGTTGGGAACCCTGAGATCTAGTCCTGCTTGTCATTATGTAACATAATGTTATGTCACAATTATCAGTTTCTTCATCTGTAGCCTAGAAAATTGGGCTTGACACATCTAAGAGCCCTTCCAATTTTGAAATACTGAGTTCTTACTCCTGTCAAAAGTATATAAATCACATATTAAATATTTTTAAAAATCTAGATTTTTTTAACCATGACCAAGTTAGAGCTGCTAAAATGTTTTAAGATAAAACACAAATGAAGCCAGTTTGCATTTTTTAATCATTTATAAGGACAAGAACAGAAAAATAATTGTACAAAACATCCTCAAAGGACTGTTTTTCTCCATCTCAAAGAAGACAGGATCACCTGGACAATATAGATTATGTTTTCTTAATTATTTCTAATGCAGCACTGCAGTATTACTGAAAGATTTTAAAAAGACATTGTCAAGGTATTTTTCATATATTTTCTAGAAATATAATTTCCTCCCTTCCCTCTCTTTTACCATGAAAAATCCTCGCACAAGTATAAAAGTGAAACCTGAATCTCATCTAATAAATGTCAGTCTTCACTTTATGGTGCTGCTTTCTGAAGGCTGAATGACTGAATGGATTTTGGAGCAGGAAGAAAGCACATGCCAAATTGTTTTTAACCTTGCAAAGCCTCATGGTTGTCTCTCTTAGTGTAGTCTTTGGAGAAAACATTTAAATGGAAAGCAGAAATGATATGAAAGACTCCCAACCTAGAGCTGCAAAGCCAGTAATGTCCTCAAGAAGGTAAGCCCTGTATTGGAACATTAGGCCAAAAGGGCAGAGTAAAACAGAATCCCTAAGGAAATAATCACAGTTCATTGGAGCCTTTTTTTTTTTCTTACATCTACTTTAATTAAAAAGACAGAAAACAAAGATATGTTGTTTCTAATTAAATACTGAGCATAATCCACATTTGCTGCCAATCAAGATAATGTAAAAGAATTTACCAGTCGTGATTTACTCATTTATTTCAATCCTTTCCCCACTTCTGAAAAAAAAAAGGAAATCTTGTCTATTATTGACAGTATCAATCTACATAGCTCCTTTTCCCTTAAAAATTTTTATTGACTGTGCTTCAAACTCTCCCTATTTGTCAGAAAAATCCATCAGCCATAAGGTATGACTGTGCCCTACAGGCCACCACTGAATCACAGGGGGCAGCAAAATTGATGAAATATATATATATATATATATATATAT
This sequence comes from Phoca vitulina, assembly GCF_004348235.1. NCBI lineage: Eukaryota > Metazoa > Chordata > Mammalia > Carnivora > Phocidae > Phoca > Phoca vitulina. Next base: position 8,553,524 of record NW_022589714.1, read on the forward strand.
TCATGTATCAAACTGAATGGTTCCATGCAGAGAGGATGGTTACAATTCACAGTCAAATAGTGTATTATCTTATAATCTTGCACTTTAAATAGAAATTTATTGGACATTTTAATAGCTTTTTAAATTGAGGGATTTATCAAGTGCTTGTATTTTTCTAACTTTCTTCAAATGAAACTTGTAAAGGATAAATGAAGGGTGTTTCTGCTGAAACAGCTTTGTTTCAAACTGAGGAAATATACTTTCCTCAAAACTTTTTTCTCAAAAACTTATTTTGGTAGGTAATATACTTAAAATTTTTTTTTATTATGTTATGTTAATCACCATTACTTTAATTTTCTAAATAAATTTTCAAGTTTATAAAATAAATTTTTTAAAATGGATTACTTTAAGTTTTTAGGATTAGTAATGCATAATGGTACTAAAGATCAGTGTTTAAAACACTTAAAGTTATGATACTTTTAGTTTTATTTCATTTTTCCTATATACCCTTATACTCATTGGATTTACGTAGCACCTATCTTCTAAGGAACTCAGACTGTCTTAGGAGTTTCTAGACTTAGAGTATTACGACTGCACAGTAACAGCTGTTTCCAAACAGTAATATTTTTTTGTCCAAAGAATGTTCTATTGCCATGTATTGGAGAATAGCAAGGAGTGATGTGACAGAAAAGAGAGCAGTACCAAGTTGGGAAGTTCATACAGAGGAAGAAGCAAGGGGATGAAAAAGCAAGAAATGGTTACTTCAAAAAAGCCATCCACCTAACAGGCAAAAACACCTTCACTTTATTCCGGATCCTGCTTCAGTGAGTGAATGAGAAAAACTAGACTAATGAAATCTACTGCTCTCCTGGATCTTAGCTAGAGCTCGGTTTTCAACTGTTAAGATTATCATGGGATGAAGAAGAAATAATTCTTCTAAATAGACTATAAGTATTACAATTTGTTTTCCACAGAATCAGCAGACTTACCAGTCAAAGTCTATCAGTTTATTTCTGAGATGGTGTATGTGCCCTTATTTATTAGATGTTTTCACTATTTTTGGCAGGCTAATACCTTCATCATTCCTAGGAAATAATGGCAGCCAGCCAGTTTATGAATTCCTGGTGAACACTTAAAATGTTTAATGGAATATTAAGTACCATATATTTAACCTTTCCTTGGGTAATTAATTATAGGATCTGAAATATCTCCTATAAGTAATAAATACTATAATATTTCCAACTTAATCTAGTTAAAACTTCGTATTATGACTACAGAGTCTAAAGGAACAGATTCATAAATTTTTAGCCCTATTTTGAAAACTTCTCAATTTAACTCAAAGAAGGAATAGGTAAAGATCTCTAGAACCTAAAGGACTGCAGTCCTATTTCATTTATAAAAATACGGCAATGTAAATTTTATTTCAAATATAAAACACTGTAGAACATAATCAATTTAAAGAGAAAGAAGGCCCTAAGACTTATTGATGCAAGTTTACCTACACTGTATGTTAAGCAATAATGGCTAATGTCACTTTATATAATAGCTTGGAGAGTAATGGAATTTACTTTTAGGCTTCATTGGCAAATAAACTGAAAAAAAAAAATCTTGTCCATTATCGATAGTATCAATTGATTAAGCAATTGCTGTTATTTACACCTACATGTGATTTATTCTTCACACAGGTGTATATACTAATATAGAGCCTAGGTAAAATTGAAATATTCCCCAATTCTTAAATATGAACTGAACACAACCTATGATTCGCTGAGACACTTGTTTATGGATGTAGACATTTATCTCTGGTTATTTCCTCAAATTCATATCCTGTCATAACAGTTTTTTAAACATACAAGTAGGATCTCTGATAAACTACTGACCACGTATGTTCCATTTAAAAATTTTTTAAAAAATATTCTCAAGAAAATCTAAGTTCCAATTTACATCATGATCTTAGGAAATGTTCTTTTAATTTACATTTTTAAATCTTTTATTTTAGAATATTGTGTCCTTAAGACATTTCATTTTAAAACATTTGCATTGTATTTGATTCATACTCTGCTCTAAAAACCCATAAAACAATTTCATATAGAAAGTTTAATGAAGTAAATAACTTTATTCCATTCTAACAGCTTAGCCTCGAAAAAGCTCCAAACTGTGAGCTGTTTATCATACAGAACTCTCCCCTCTCACCAACTTTACAATGCTCTTACAAAATTGTTTCATGAATAGCATTAACTTTGGGACCCTGAGAAGTCTATTACATGAATATTCAAATTCTCTATTTAAGTCCTGAAAGGATCCACCATCTCAAAACTATTTCCAAAGTCTATTTAAGACATTACTTCACTTTCATTTTCAGCTACAACTAATACCTCAATTACCATCAGAACAAAGACATCATTGCCCCAATCATTTTTTTCAAATAGCAAACTTGAACACAACTGTAATTCTTTTAAGAATCTTTATTGAAGTTTTTCTTAACAATTCAGTCTGTTGGATCTCAATGCAGTTTATAAAAAAACTTCAGTATAGTTTCATATAAACTGCAACCAAAAAAGTAATTTACTTTGTCAAAGAAGTTATCTGAAGTTGCAAGTTATTTTTTTGTAATAGGTAGGGCAGTAAAATGTAAGCATGCTCTCGGATGCAGGTGCTCCTGTGTACTATGGAGTTACTTTGAAGAGCTTGCTAAGATCTGCAGGCAGTTTATGGAATGCATTCATTTTCTCCACAATTTAGGTACATGAGAATAAAACTGATATTTATGAATAAAGTATTTTTTTCAAAAAAGTTGAGGCAGCTTCTGTTGAATGCTATCTGTGTGGGCACACTGGCTATACCTCGAATTTGTACTAAGAGAAACAGCCAGGAGTCCACGTTCATGCTGAAACTTGAAAAATCCCTCCACACGAGTTGAGTTCCAAGAAAAGGATAAAACACTATGCACAGTTTTTCATCGTCTTACATTAACAAGACACACCAAGAAACTTCACATAACAAGGGAGCAAATTCACTTCACTGCTTTCGGTCAAGGTCAGTGGTGTCCATAGTGGAGGGTGGAAGTGGAGCAAGCCTAGGACAGAATAAAGCTTAAGTCTACATCTCATGCACAGCTGTCCTTGTTCTGTCCTCGAATGTTTCTCAGACATCCGAATTAGAACTGAGGTTGGTTAACCTGGGGTCCGCGTTGATTTCATATCTGTAGTGATACCCTTCCATGTGATCCCTGCAGGCATCTCTGATGTTATGCATCCACTTTTTTATCCCCTTGCGGTTTAAATACAAAACCAGTAGGAAAATGGCGCCTATCAGGGCTAAAACAATACCTAGGAAGACATAAGAAGTCTGCAGGGATGGAGGGAGGATAGGGTCACATTCCAGGTGGGAGCTGTTGAGTTCCAAGAGGGCCCGATTCCTCATTTTTTCCGGGAATGCACAGGTGAGCCTGGCTTTGCCCTGCACTACCTCTGTCTCCTTGAGCCAGGCCACCATGTCTGCCATGTGACAGTCGCAGACCCAGGGATTGTTGTCCAGGAAGACCCTGACGTGGGGCAGGCTTTGCAACTCTGCCAGGGTGCCATTGTGAAGGACCTTGAGGGCATTGTCCTCCAGGTGGAGGCTTTCTAGGTGTGTCAGGTTGCGGAAGGACGCGTAGGTTAGGCTCACCAGAGAGTTGTTGCGCAGATCCAGGTGCCTGAGGCCGGGTAGTTGGGTTAGTACGTCCCGAGGCAAGTACAGGAAGTGGTTGCTGGCCAGTTCTAGGCGCTGGAGCCCGCGAAGCGCTTGGCCGGCTCGTAGGGCAGCCGCCACCATACCCTCGAAGCTCCGGTTCTGCCGCTCGTCGTCAGGGGGCACGATGTGGTTCAGCATCAGTTCCACCAGGGGGCTGGGGGCCGAGAAGCTGGCGTTGCTACCGGAGAAGGCGAAGGCGCTGAGGTTGACCAGAGGGTTGTGGCTGAGGTCGAGCTGGCGCAGGCTGGGCAGATGCTCGAAGGCGCCAGCGCACACCTCCTCCAGGCTGCTGCCGCTGAGGTTGAGGGCGGCCAGCTCGGCCAGCGGCGGCCGGCGGGCGAAGGCGCCGGCGGGAAGCACGGCCAGCTGATTGCCGGTAAGGAAGAGGTTGCGCACGTAGGAGGGCAGGTCCGCGGGCACCTCGGTCAGGTTGCGGTTAACGCATTTGACAGTGCGCGCAGCCTCGGAGCACTCGCAGGGCTGGGGGCATTGGCCCGGCAACGGGGGCTGGGCGGACACCGCGGAGGCCAGGAACGACGCGGAGGAGGTGGAGGGCGCCGAGGAGGTGAGAGAGGACGAGGAGACCCAGCCCAGGAGGACCAGCGCCAGCCGCGCCAGCCGCAGACGCCCGTCCCCGGCGGCGGGGCCCCGGGAGCACCCCCCAGGCATCGCGGCACGGCTTTCCCCGGAGCTGGGCTGGGACGGCGCCCGCTCCGAAGGCTCGGGAACTGGGTCCGGAGGGCGCGGGTCGGCCGGAAGCGTCTGGAGAAAACTTTCCTCTCGTGGGAGCGGAGGAGGGCCGCCGCAGCCGGAACTTGGCTAAACCCCTCGCCACCGGGCGTTCCCCTCCCGGGGTTGATTCCCCCGCCCCTTCCCTCCAGAAAGTACGCACGCCGGGTCGGGACTCTCAGCTCCGCGCTCCTCCTCCCGCTCCTCTTCCTGCCGCGGCCCCCGGGTGGCACCTCCTTGCCTCTTTTGTTGGCGCTTCGCGCTTGATCCGCTCCGGGACCTGGGGCAGGCGGGAGAGAAGCGTGAGGAACGGCGGCGGCCGCAGCTCCCCGAGTGCGGGAGCCGGACTCTCCAAGCCAAGTCGTCCCCACTTGGTTCCCAAGACCTCCCTCCAAAAGTCCGTCCAGGTTTCGCCTCCCCCAGTCCCACGCACATCCTTACCCGGGAGAGGGGCGCGCGTCCCGAGACACCCAGCATAAAGTCTTCCTTCTGCCAGGCCCACACTATATATACCCTTCCAGCCTCCCGCCCTCCTCCTTTCCCGATCAGATTCGTCCCCCGAGTCTAACTTCTCGCTTAATCCCCCGCGCCTTCCCGACCAAACTTCTCACTCTCCCAGCTCCTTTCCCCCACCGCCTCCGCTGGCGACCTGCCTTCCGGGGTCTCCGCCCCCGCCCGGACCTCTCCCGGTCCAGGTTTGGATGAGAAGGAAGTTTCAGGTTACAGGAGTCTTTTGATCTCTTTTGGTACCTTCCCGGATTAGCAGGAAGTGGAGGACCTTACAGCTGTCGCCGCCGCCCCCCCACCCCCGGCCCGCGCCCCCGAGAGCCCCTCTGATTCCAGAGGGGGTTCGAGTCATCTCCAAAGAGGAGGGGAGAGGCCGCGAACAAAGCGGCTGTGGGACCTGGACCTACGCTACTCTCCCTCCAGAGGATGGGAAGGGGCCGGCGCCACCTCCGGGTTTTCGCCCTCGCCGCTTGCTCCCCACCGCTCACCTCCGCACCCGTCACCTCCGGAGACAACCGAGTCCCACCAGAGTCTCGGCGACTTCTCGGCTCCGCGCTGCAGGCGCCGACTCTCCTCGCACCCCAGCCCCTGGCCCAGCCTCCGCCGCTGGGAAGAACCAACCCGGGGGGGCGGGGGAGAGCCAGGCCTGCCGGAGGGATGTCTCCCGCCGCGCCGCCAACCTTGGCAGCCCTCTGTAGGGGGATTTAAGAAAGGAGACTGGGGGGATCTGGGCCGCGCGCCTCCTCCTGGTGGAAATTAACAAGGAGTGTGCCGGAAAAGGTGAGGGAATCCCTTTCTCTCCCCCCCTCCCCTGTATCCTTTGGTGGTTCCTCATTTTGCCTACTGTATTTACCTTGGACAGGAAGAAAACCGCTGGTGAATCTCGTGGAATTCACCCTGATTTGGGCACCTAGGGCCGTAACAAAATAGATTTAGGAGTGACAGAGCAACGCGAAGCACCAGCATCAAGAAATGAGCAGAAAATGTAGAGCGGCAGCAGCAGAAACGCTCAGCAAGCTGCAGGGGAGCTTCGGAAAGTCTTCCCACCAAAGTGATTCCTTACATGCCAACTTGAGGTCTCGGTGTAATTATGCGTCCCCACCTGTCCCGCCCCCGCACTTCTTGGATAGTTACGGAACTTGAGAACCGAGAGAGCCAACTTTAAGGAGGGATAAAAGGATTACTGGAGAGGAGATTCATTCTTGATTCATTAGCTTTTCTCCTCCCCAAATTAAAAGCAGAGGGAAGAAAGAACACAGCAGCCAAAGCATCTTAGAAAGAAAAGGCAAATAGCAATGACTTGAGTCACCCAGAAAAGCGGATGTGACAACGGTGTGTCAGCGCAAGTTACTTAAACTGGGAAAGCCTACGAGGTCGGGTGGCGGATGGGAAGTGGCCGCTCTTGGAGGACGGAAGTTTGGTCCAGAAGTCTATCCTCCCAGGGGGTGCCGGGTAGGCTGGGTAGGTGGAGAGGATGGAGTGGGGAAAGGGATAGATTACTTACCTGGAGGAGCTGTTATATCGGAGGTTTAGGGTCCTGAAGGCTCCACTGTTGCTCTCTCAATAACTCTGTATCCCCAATAATTTTCCTGAAAGGGTGAAAAGGTGCTGGTATTCCAGGTCTTCATTTGAAAATTCTCTTCATTTGTGAGAGAAAATGGCAAATAGAGGAAATAGTTGGGGAAATTAAGTTCTGGAAGGTAATATAAAAAAGGACCAAATGAGGAATGCTGAAGTTTGTGCCTGTGACATGGGCCTTTAGCTTGAAAGAATGCCCCAACTCTCAAGCCGATGCCTGATTACTTTTGTGGAAAGAGATAATCTGCACAGTCAACAGCAAAAATGGCCCAGACAAGACCTAGAGGGGCTGGAGACTGCAGAGATTTGCACAAAAAGCCAGTTTTGTTAATTTGTATCTTCATGGTTATCTTCTAAGTTTTTTTTTTTAATTTTTAAAAGTGTTTTGCAACAAGAATATGAAACACTTTGGAAAAAAATCTCAAAAGCTATAGTCATGTTCTGTATCTGTACTGGGGTAGTGGTTACATAAATCTATATGGGTTAAAATTCATGAGACTTTATACACCAAAGAGTCGATTTTACTGTATGATAATTTTTAAAACAAAATTAATTACTCAGGGGAAAAATTGTAGTAATGCTTTGGCATGGTATTAATTCTGGTTCTGATCTAAAGAGCAAGTACTCAAGGAGAATAAGAAGCACTTTAGAATTTATAAAGATAATATGTATTTCTCATCTGATCCTCAAATCAACTTGGCAATATCCCTATCATTAGCACTACTGTCTTGTTATTGATGTTATTCTGTTTTACAAATGAAAAAACTGGAGTTCTGGGCCAATAATAACTAGCATTGACTGAGTGTTCTTTCACCGGCTAAGCCCTGTGCTGATCACTTTACAGAAATTACCTCCTGTACTCATTGTGCCAGTATTCAGGTAGGTCCTCTGAATCCAGTTGTACAGACAAGAAAATTGAGGTCAAAATAAATTATGTAACTTGTTTGAATAAGTGGTGGATATGGGGACCAGGCCCAGATTTGTCTGGGCCTCCGACATAGCCCACATTCCACCTCTAGCAAGGTTCAGGAGTTTGTGCAGTCCCGCTCAGCTGCACTTGTGCAGAACCAAAGCCTCACCCCTGGTTCTCTTTCCCCCTTTCCTCTCGGCAACTGGCAGCTGGTTATGGCTGCTGAATCAGGACCCAAAAACTTGGGGTCATTTCTAGCTCCCTCATTTACTGTGTGACTTCTGTATACCTCTCTTTCTTATTCTGTAAAATAGGGCCACTAATAAAACTTTAAGGCATTTCCATTGGAATTGAGATAATATATGTAACACACTTAGCAAAATTGCCTGTTATTATTGTGCTCTCCTGAACTACTCTCCCTCTCAGGATTTATTATGCAACCACTGTATATCTTTAAGTATGCTAGTGATAGGAGTACAAGGATGAAGAGTTTATTAGAGTTTATAGTCTCCTTAAAGTAGAATTGCCAGAATTCACAAATAAAAAAAATACAGAGCATCCAGTTAAATTTGAATTTCAGATAAATAATGAATAATTTTTTAGTATACGTATGTCCTGTGTAATATTTGGGGTGTACTCATACTAAAAAGAAAAAAATCCATTGTTTACTTGAAATTCTAATTTGACTGGGCATCCCCTTATTTGATCTGGCAACCAAGGAACTCATAACCTGGTGGAAGAAATAGACACAGAAACTAAAGCTTTCAATGTACAGCATTGACTGCAATTTGACATGTGTGTATCTTTCCAATCTCCTCTCTCTTGTACATATTTTACTTCTGTTTCTGCTATTTTTATATGAATGGGATCATAGTATATGCATTATTCATAATTTTTCTTATTTTAGGACAACCACATATCATTCTGTGTCCATAACTATAGGTTTGCTGTCTTCTTTTTTAAAGACCACAAAATATTCCATGCTTTGAATTATTATACCACATTTTTTTTAATTGCCTCATTGAAAGACATTTAGATCAGTAACTACTTTTTATTTATTTATTTATTATTTATTTATTTTAAAGATTTTATTTATTTATTTGAGAGAGAGAATGAGAGACAGAGAGCACGAGAGGGAAGAGGGTCAGAGGGAGAAGCAGACCCCCCACTGAGCAGGGAGCCCGATGTGGGACTCGATCGTGGGACTCCAGGATCATGACCTGAGCCGAAGGCAGTCGCTTAACCAACTGAGCCACCCAGGCGCCCCAGTAACTACTTTTTAAAGAAGTTTCCTTTGAGTGAGAAAAGCTTACTAGGATCCATTCTATTTTGATTGTCTTAAACATTTAATGATCTTACACTTGATCTTAGCCAAAACTTGCCTTACTCCTGACAGCTTGAAAAATTTTTGTGTGAGTTGCTATTTCCATGCTCTAGAGCAGGACAGAGGATTTCAGAGCACATTTGGTCCCCATTTATTCTTTCATTCCAAAATGAAATAAAAGGAGGATCTGAATGTCCTAATGGAGAAGAACCAATTTAGTGTATTTCAATAGGTCACTTTGTAGCCTCCAGGAAAATGTTTCGGTACTATCATTTATTTAGATTGTTTCTACAGGATCCACTTTTCTTCTAATGACCCAAAGGAAAGTCATTAGTAAGTTGTTGAAATATTGCTGTTAAGTCCTAGGAAGGCAAGGAATAACGTGTAGTTAAAAAAAAAAAAAAAAAAAAAAAGACGACTGATTATGGCCACCCTCATGAGGCAGAGGGAAGCCAAGTAGTCCAGCATGGACAAACATTATTTAAGACTACTTCATTTTGGTCTCTGCCTTAAATTAGCAAAATAATTGATAAAGGTAAATCCTCTCAAATCTGAAAAATACCTAAAGCAAAATCAAGTATTGGTGAATAACATTAAGCACATATATCATCAAACCATGAACCAACACTTAAAACCAGTCAACATGAGGTTATATCCACTCAAAGACAAAAAAATTTTTTTTAATTGTTAATGAAAATAAAACTCTTTTCATGAGCTGATTTCAAATCACCTTAGAAAGAAATGGGCTTCTTGTCTAAGATATATAAAGAAGGTAAATTAAGTAAATAAATAAAGCTAAATTAATTAAGTAAAGCTAAATAAATCAAGTAAAATATCAACTAGGATTGGGTCAAAAAGGACATTTTTTTTTCATGAGTCAGTACAGTGGGGTTTGAGCTAGTAAAAGGAAAATATAACAAAGATGTTTCCAAATTTATTGGAGTTTAAATAAATACTAAAGAAAGAACAAGGTAAAAGGCTGTAATAGATGGAGAGTTTAAACTGGATGGAAATATGTGATTCTTCAAGGGAAAATATTGAAAGAGAAATAAATTACATGGTAATCTGTAGAACTCCAAAGAGCTAACATTATAGGATCATTCAACTTTAAAAGTGTTTAACTTTTTCAGAGCTTACCATATGGCCTCCACCCAGTTGATGTTTTGGGGGTACAAAGATAGATAGCATAAAAATCCCTACTGTCAGATTAAACTCACAGTCTAGTGGTGGAAGCAGACTATCTAACAGTTACAAAACATGGCAAGCACCAGGGTCAGGGGCACAGTGAGGAGATTGTCTGGAGAAGACTTCACTGGGGAAGCCATGCTTGAATAACGTTTTGAATTCTTAGTAAGAACTCATCAGACCAGCAATGGGCAAATTGGTGGAAAGACTCCGAGACCTTGTTCAGTTCTAGAGAATACAAGGGGAAGAGTACAGCACATTGGAGGAGTAGTACAAGGTCAGATTTGAAATATAGTGGGATCAGATTTCTTCCCTCCATTCTAAAAAGTTTGACTTCATTCTGTAGTGCCGGGGAGCCTCTGACCATATTCAGCTGGGAAATGACAGGACCAGATGTGCATTTTAGGAAGATCACTTTTGCTATCTGTTTGAAGGATGAAATATGGGCAGAGAAGACTGAGGACAGGGAGAGAATTTGGGAGATCCAAGTGCTAGTTGTTGCAAAACCCGACTAAGTAGTGGTAAAAGATTGGCAAGGCAGGAACAGATTACATAGACCAGTGGTTCTCAACAGGGTGACACTGTCTCTGGTGAACATTTTGGATATCTGTGGAGGCATTTTCTGGCTGTCCCTATGATTGACATTTAGTGTGTAGAGGCCAGGGGTATTAGACATCCTGTAATTAGAGGGATAGTAATATGCAATGAAAAGTTTTTCTGCTTCCCACATGACATTCAAATACCCATCTAGACATTCTTGTAGATGAAAAACCAGATTACAATCATCTCAGCCTAGAAACAACTCCATTTTACATTGAAACTGCAAATACTTATAGTATGATTTTAATATACACTGAATTTTCCAGGAATGCAGCTGCCATGTTCATTGAAGGAAGAATATATATTGCTTTGTTTGGAACTTCACAAAATTATTTCTGACAGCTCGGCCACTCATGCTATTTGAGTCACCAATACAACCCAACTGTATCAGTTTGCATTTGTAGTCATTGCATCCACAGTGAATCTTACTTCAAAATGTCTAATAGAAAGAAAAATTATTTTCACTGTTTATTTGAATATTGGTCTACTTTCTCTTAAATACTAGACTATGAATAGGTGGAAGTATATTACCACCACATTAGGTCTTCTAATATAGTTATGCCCAAACACTTATAGGTTATTAATATTATTTAATATTTAATTATTCTCCTTTTATTTCTCTTTTATATTATAGTTAATATAGTATATACTTAAAATGTATGGGTGAAGGTAAATTTTATGTAAAGGGGGCTTCATAAAATATTTGTTTTAAAAAGGAAACAGTTTTAAAAGGGTTCAAAACATCATATACAAATATTTAAGAGCTAGACACTATAAGTTGTGGGGACTTATTCAGTATGGAGGTGAGAATACAGACATTTATCATTCTAAATATTATAACGTTATAATTTCTATATTTTCAGTGATGTCCAGGAGAAATTCTAATAATTCTAGAATGAAGAGTCAAATTTGGCTGTAAGAAGCTGAAAAATACCTAGAGTAAAGGATAAAATAGTGAACTTTGTTTAAAGAAAAATCTACCTTATTTGGTTGAAATTATTTTGTTCAAAGGAAATTATGATATTTAAATCAGCGATATTACCTAATACTCTTTTTCTAATGTACAGTAATTCAACTTTGAAGGTGACACTGAAGTTTTTCCATTTCTCTAGTCCTTGCCCAAACTGGGTTCTAAACCAAAACTGGAATTCAGTCAAGAAATGGGAGCAGTTGCAATTGTAGCCATCATCCAAATTCAATTAATTTCAATTAAATTTAATACAGTTCAATAAATGTTTATTAATGTGCCTTTTTTGTGGTACTTACTTTGTCTTCCAAACAGAGCCACCTCCAAAGCCAGAAATTCTCCTTTAAAAAATTTCAAATCCTGGCAGATTGACAGACAATCTATTGCATGTCCATGGCAGAGGTTCAGCAGACAGACTTGGGCCAAAGCTTGGATACATGACCCAAGCTTCTCTAATGTATTTTATAAGTCTTATTCAGTGAGCTAAAGTACATAGGTTAATAAGTTGCCTGCTAGAACTGCTTGAAATATTTGAAGCCAGTAAGTGAATATGTATCAGATTTAGTTTAGATCCCCATATAAAAGCCCAAGAAGAGAGGACTAAATATATTGTGTATTTTGGAATAGAGATTTATCACATCACCTTGGCAGTGAAAAAAAAAAAAGGAAGTTAAGAGTTTAACTAGGGAGACAAAATCAAACCAGTGTCAAATCATATGGCCTGAGCAGTGTAGATGATGGTAGAAAAAAGGATTTGGGTGCAGAGTACATGCCAAAGGATGCCTGTACTGAACTTGAGCAAAAACTTTTTGGAGGGTTGTTTAGCATCAAGAAGTACTTGAACCCAAGAAAATTTATGTGATGACATTCGTGAAGGGATGATATCCAAAATAGTTTACAATCAGTATGGTGCATGAAAACATGGACTAATAAGTGTTCAATAATCAGACAGGGTGCCACCTGTAAGCAACCAATAGGACTTTGTTGGTACAAGCTGCCTGAATGCAAACGTATATAGGAGATAGATGATAGATAGATGATAGATAGATGATAGATGATAGAGTTTTCTGATAATCTCATCAACTACACACCACAGTATGGGCAATCACTCTAAAATTGTTCCATGATTTCCAAGCTTTGCCATAAGGAACTGAAAACTTCTTTAAAATAAGAAAATAACCAGTAGTTATGAATAAGCTGAATTTAGTCATAATTTATTAGATAATTTTGAAGTATATGATGAGTGTTTCTAGGCACTGTACTGAGAACTGAGAATGCAATGGTGAATAAAACAGGCAAGGGCCCTGTTTTCATGAAAACTTACTATTTCCACTAGTTTATTAAATCAATTATCAGAAGTATGGGAAATCTAGTTTTCTTTTTTAATTGAATGTAAATACTTTGTTATTAAATATAGAAAACACATAGTGTAACAAAAACATGTATAGTTACTGCTCAGCTTTATAAATCCTAACATTTGGTTTCTTTTTCAATTTTCTTTTGCATATAATTGAAGCGCATAACTTGGTAAGTTTTGACTTACGTATACACCCTTGAATAAGGAAAATGAACATATTTATCACCCTCAAAAGTTTCCTCATGACCTTTACTAATCCGTCCATCTCATGTTACCTCCACCCAAACCCATCCCCATGAAACCATTGATTTCATTTCTGTCACTATAGATTAGTTTGAATTTTCTGGAATTTTATATAAATGGAATCATAGAGTATGTGCTCTCTTTTATCTGGCTTCTTTCACTTGCGTACTAAATTTGAGATTCATCCATGTTATTATGAGTATCAATAATTCATTCCCCCCCTTTTTTCAACTGAGTAGTATTTCATAGTATGCATATAGGATATTTTGTTTATTCCTTTACCTGTTGATGAATATTTGGTCTGTTTCCAATTTGGGGCTATCACATATAAAGCTCTGATAAAAAAATCATGTTCAAGTCTTTGTGTGGACACATGCTTTTGTTTCTCTTGGGTAAATTACTGGAGGTGGAATGGTTAAGTCATATTGTAGATTCATTTTTAACTTTTTCAGGAATTGCCAAACTGGTTTCCAAAGTGGTTATACTATTTTACATTACCACCAGCAGTGAAGATTTCCAGTTAGTCCACATCTTTCTAACACTTGACATGGTTAGACTTCTTAATTTTAGATATTCTAAAAGGTGTGTAGTAGTATCTCATTTTGCTTTTCATCGGTCAGTGATCTTAATGTTCTTTTAATGTTCTTGTTTGCCACCTCTGTATCTTCTTTCATGAAGTGTCTGATCAGTTCATTTGCCCATTTTCTAAATTGGGCTGTTTGTTTTCACAAGATTTTTTTTTTTTTAAGATTTATTTATTTATTTGAGAAAGAGAGAGAGAGAGAGAGACAGAAACAGAGAGTGAGTGAGTGTGTGTGCGGAGGCACAGAGAGAGAGGGAGAGAGAATCTCAAGCAGACTTCACACTCAGCATGGAGCTGGATGCAGTGCTCCATCCCATGACACTGAGATCATGACCTGAGCCGAAATCCAGAGTCCAACGCTTAACTGACTGAGCCACCCAGGAGCCCTATGGGATTGAGTTTTAATTAAGAGTTCTTTACATATATATTCTAGCTATCAAGAAATAATAATAAACTAGAGCTGTGCAGCTAGACAAATACTGCTGAAACTCCCAATTTAAGGGAAAAGTAAAGAATCCCACAATCACTTAAGTAAAAAAATGGCATTTTTAAAGGAAGAAAAATCTAATGATTTCAGAATTTTTTTCTGCTCTATTAGTTGCTAGAAGAATTTGGAGCACCAGGAAAATCCTGATTTTTTAAAAAATTTTTTATTTATTTTTAACATACATAATTCATTTAAACAGTTGAAAATCAAAAAGTAACAAAAAGGTATACAAGAGAAAGTCTCTTTCCACTCCTCCTGTCCCTCAGCTATCTGGATAACCTATCCACAGGCAACAAACTTTTATCAGCTTTTCTTGTGTATCCTTCTAGTCATATCTTATGCACATGTATGCAAATTTACTTTCACAAATGATTGAATACTTCACATTGTTCTGCAGTTAATTTAACTGAACTATAAATGTCAGAGACTATTCCTATTACTATAATAAAGAACTCTTTTATGGTTATATGGTATCCATTGCACAGTGTATTATCTATCTATTGCTGTGTAATAAACCATCTCAAAACTCAGTGGCTTGAAACAATTCTTTACATGTATAGCGTATGCACCTGCAGGATTGGATAATCTGAGTTGGACCTGGTTGGTAAACTCTACTAATCTGGGCTTGCTTGTGCTTCTAGAGATTGACTGGTGTCCCAAGATGAGTGGAACAGCCTTAGCATGTTCTTCTCTTGACAACTGTAGAAGCACAAGAGAAGGCAAGCCTAATCCAGCTAAGTCCTTTTCAAAATATTGTTGGCATCACATCTGTCAATATGCTATCAGCCAAAACAAATCATGTGCTAAGGGCCCAGAGCAGGGAATTACACCCCATCACAGTGGGAGAGCACTACAAAATGACACAATAAAGGGCGTATATAGAGGAAAATCTAATGAAATGGGGCTATTGTGCAATCTACCACAAACTGATGTGACTTAATTTATTTAAACAACCCGATATTAGAAGGTTTTCTGCTCTTTGCTATTACAAACAGTGCAGCAATGACTAATGAGTATATACGTCATCTTTTACATTTGCCAGTATATCTCTAGGGTAAATCCTTGGAAGTGGTTTAAGGATATGGGCTTTTGTGATTTTGATAGGTATTGTCAAAGCACTGTTCAGAGATTATTGTAACAATTTATATTCTCACCAACAGTGTTGGGACTGTGTTATCAATTTTTCATCCTTGCCAACCTCGCATATGAAAATGTAATCTTTGTATAGCTCTAATTTGTCTTTTTGTTTAATTATAAGTGAGGTTGACAATTTCTTTATATGTTTAAAACCCACAAATACTTCCTTTTTAAATCCATATGTTCATATCTTTTGCCCATTTTGTTCCAATGGATTTTTTTCTTTTTCTAATTGATTTGTATATATTGAAGAAATTAGCACTTAATTTTTTAAATTAAGGGCACTCAAAAACAATAATTCCTCTTAATTAAGAACAACAAACAGAATCATAGACCAGCTAGTTCACTAGAGAGAGTTAGTGAAAGAGAGAGCTAAGAAACCTTCTAAGGTCAAAACACATTTCAGAGACTGACCTCAAAAACTACCCCTGCTTGAATTTGTTAATTTAATGTCTTAGTCAGCTCAGACTGCCATAACAAAATATCACAGATTAGGTGACTTAAAAAATATAAATTTATTTCTCACAGACTGGGAAGTCTAAGATCAAGGTATTGCCAGGGTGGGTTACACACTGAGGCCTCTTATATTGGCTTGTAGGTAGCAACCATCTCTGTCCACGTGGCCTCTTTGTGTACAGGCAGAGAGGAAGCCCTTCTTCTTTTAAGGACACTAATATCATCATGGGAGATCCACCCTCATGACCTCATCTAAACTAATTACCTCTCAAATGGCTTAACTCCTAATACTATCACATTGAGGGTTAGGGCTTCAATATGTGAATTTGATGGGGGTGGAGGAACACAAGCCCCCATAACATTTAGTTAATTTAAAACTTTATTAAGTAAAGAAAATAATTCGTTTTAATTATAAAAGGTACTATAAATGTATGCCTCTTATTTCTTCTCTTAACTGATTTAAAACGCAATTGTATAAAATACTATATATATAATTGTATGATTGGACCAGAACATATAGAAATATAACAAATTTGCCAACAATAGTACAAAGAAGTTTGGTGTTAGCAAAGTCTTGTTGGACTAAGGAAATGACACTTTTTGGTAACTTGAATCCATGGAACACATGTAGAGAACCAAAAAGAGTAAATAATAAGGTTAATATAACAAACTCTGTAAATAAAACTTGTTTTCTTCTCTTTACTCAGTTTAATAGACATAAAATTATACAAGGTAATAATTATAACAATATATTGGTGGATTAGTTATATATATATATAATAAATGCATAACAATAATAGTCCAAAAGAGAGAACAGAGTTGAACAGAAATAACGTTTCTGTATTGCACTGTAATTAAGTTTGTATAAACCTAAAGTAGATTCTGATGAGATGTATATAGTAATCCCTAGAGCAATTATTGACAAAATAATTGACAGAAGTACTTTTAAAATCATGAAAAAATAATTACAGTAATTAAAGTATAACTCAAAAAAATTTATTTAATGCAGAAGAGGGCAGTAGGGGGAATAGAAACAAAAAAGGCATGAGACAATAGAAAGTAAAAATTTAAAAACTAAAATAGCAGGCACAAATGCAATTATATCAATTATAACATTAAATATGAATGGGTTAAATAATTTGGTCAAAAGGCAGAGATTGTCATACTGGATAAGAAAACATGATCCAGCTATATGGTGTCCACAGAAGAAGCACTTTATATTCAAAGATACAAATAGATTGAAAGTAAAAGAATGGAAAAAGGTATATCATGTAAACAGCAACCACAGGCTAATATAATATAATATAATATAATATAATATAATATAATATATAATAATATTAAACACAGTAGACTAAAATGAGAAATGTTACAAGATATAAAAAGGACGTTCTGTAATGATGAAAGGGTCAACCTACCAGGACATTATAATTATAAACATATATGCACCTGACAGTGGAGCCCTAAAATACATGAAGCAAAAACAAATTGAAAGGAAAAATAGAAAATCTGACAATAATAATTGAAGAAGTCAATACCCCCTTTCAATAATGAATGGAACATCTGAGTAGAATATCAACCAAAGAAATAGAAAACTTGAATAGTATATGCAAAATAGACCTAACAGACATATATAGAATACTCTATGCAACAACAGCAGAATACACATTTGTCTGAGTATATGGAACATTCTCCAGGATAAACCACATGCTAGGCTATAAAACAAGCCTCAATAAATTTAAAAGGTTTGAAAATGTAGAAAGTATTTCTCTGATCACAATGGAGAGAAATTAGAAATTAATAACAAAAAGAAATTTGGGATATTCACAAATAATGAAGAAATTAGACACAACATAACTAAAAAACCAATGGGCCAATGAAGAAGTCAAAAGAAAAAATTAGAAATTACTTTAGGATGAATAAAAATAAAGATACAACCTACTGACAGTTAACAAGTGCAGCTACAGCAATTCTTAGAAATTTATAGCTATAAATGCCTGTGTTAAAAAAAAAAAAAAAGGAAATAGCTCGAACAGTGATCTAACATTCCACTTAAGATACTGGAAAAAGAAGAATAAATTAAATCCAAAACAAGCACAAGGGAGAAAATCATTAGGACCAAAATTAATGAAATAAATAAAAAATAATAAAGAAAATCAACAAAATCTACAGTTGGTTCTTCAAAAAGATAAACAAATCAATAAAGCTTTAGTTAGACCAAAAGAAAGACTCAAATTACTAAAATCAAGAATGAGTGCAGACATTATTACCAACCATGATTTCCCCTGGGGGAAAGTGGGAACATGTGAGTGAATGCCCAGCTTCCTTAGCCATGCAGGATGTTGCTCAAGAGGCACACTTTTTTCTCTTCTCACTTAAACTACTGAAGTGATCAGCAAGACCAAGGGTTGACAGAGGCTGGGAACACAGCAGCCAGGGCTCCAAACTCATTAAAGGGATGTCATTAACCACTTTTTCCTATTAACTGACTTGTGAACTCCATCAGGAATCCTACCCACAAGCCACTGGGAACATCTTGCCTGTAGACCCCCACAGCTGACCCATAGATAACCCCATCTCACCCATACCTCTTACCATCCCACCCCCCAGGACCAGCTCCCAGCACATGCTTCCTCAGACAGCAAAAAAGAGCCTTTGAAAACAACTAAGTGCAGAAAGCCAGCCTGACTCTGTGAGATTGGGAGAATGCTCACAAACTTGAGCATTTCAGGCTGCCACTCTAGGGAAAACAAATAGGAGACTCTCAGCACCCAATACAGTTTTGCAGGATCAAGAGAGGACAAAGAATCTTAAAAATTCCCCCAAGAGGGAACATGTATGGAGTGGGCACATTCATAGAAGACATCTGAGAAAATACGTTCAGAGTTCCTAGCTGGACTGTGACCAATATAGGTATCTACTTCCTGAAGCCAGTCAGTAAAAACTAGAGGAGATAACTCCTTCTTCAAATGAGAAGACAGCAATGCAAGACTTCAAGAATCACAAAAAAGCAAGGAAACATTACATTACCAAAGGAACATAATTATTTTCCTGTAACTGACCACAAAGAAATGGAAATCTATGAATTCTCTGACCAAAAAAAGAATTTTCAAAATAATTGTTTTAAGGAAGCTCACCAAACTATAAGAAAAAACAGACAACTTAATGAAATCAGGAAAAAAATACATGAACAAAATAAGAGAGCCAACAGAAATATAGAAATCATAAAAAAAAGAACCAAGCAGAAATTCTGGAGATGAAGAATGTAATGAATGAAATGAAAATGCAATGGTAAGCATCAACAAGAGACTTGATTAAACAAAAGAAAGATCTGTGAATCAAAGACAAGGCATTTAAGATTATCCAGTCAGCTGAGAAAAAAGAAAAAAAGAATGAAAAAAATTAGTGAACACCTACATGAATTATGGGACACCACCAGAAGAAACAATATTCATAATCCAGGAGTCCCAGAAGCAGAAGAGAGAGAAAAGGGGACAAAAAAGCTAATTTAAAGAAATAAGGGCTAAAAACTTCCCAAATCTGGGCAGAAATAAGACATTCAGGTATCTGAAGTTTATAGGTCCCCATACAGATAAAACCCAAAGAGGAATTCACTGAAACACATGATAAGAAAACTGTCAAAAATCAAAGACAAAGAGAATTTTGAAAGCAACAAAAGAAAAGAAACTCCACTCATACAAGGGAACACCCAGCAGACTATGATAGGATTTCTCAACAGAAACCTTGCAGGGGCACTTGGGTGGCTCAGTTGGTTAAGCTTAAAAAAAAAAAAAGAAAGAAAGAAACCTTGCAGGCTGGGGGAGAGTAGGATGATATATGCAAAGTGCCAACATGAATACTTTGAATACTTTGCAAAGCTGTCCTTCAGAAATGAGGAATTTTTTTTAAAGATTTTATTTATTTATTATTTGAGAGAGAGAGAGCACAAGGAGGGGGAAGAGGGGGAAGCAGACTCCCCACTGAGCAGGGAGCCCAACATGGGGCTCTCTCCCAGGACCCTGGGATCATGACCTGAGCTGAAGGCAGGTCAACTAATCAACTGAGCAACCCAGGTGCCCCCAGAAATGAAGAATTAAAGACTTTCCCAGACAAGCTAAAGCTGAGAGAGTTCATCACCATGAGCTCTGCCTTATAAGAAATGCTAAAGGGATTTCTTAAGCTGAAATAAAAGGACACTAATTAGTAACATAAAAACATATGAAAATGTAAAACTCATTAGTAATAGTAAATATATAGTCAAATTCTGGAATACTCTAATACTGTATTGGTGGTGTGTAAATTGCTTACCTCCAGTATAAAAGAAGACAAAGGTATTAAAAATAACTGTAGGTGCAATAATTTTTAATGGATATACAATATACAATATGAAAAGATACAAATTATGGCATCAAAAACATAAAATGGGAGGAAGAATAAAAGGGTAGAGTTTTTGTATGTGATCAAAGTTATGTTGTTATCAGCTTAAAGTAAACTGTTACAAGTTTAAGATGTTTTATGTAAGCCTCATAGTAGCCACAAAGCAAAAGCCTATAGTAGATTCAGAAAAGATAAAGGAATCAAAGTATACCACTGCAGAAAATCATCAAATCACAAGAAAGATAGAGAGGAAGAAAAGAACAAAGGAACTACAAAACAACCCCCACCCAAAACATTAACAAGATGGCAATAGTAAGTCCCTAGCTGTCAACAATTAACTGTAAATGAATTAAACTTCCCAAAGGACAGAGTCACTGAATGGATAAAATAAAAATGAGATCCAACTATGTGATGCCTACAAGAGACTTATTTCAGCTTTATAAACACACATAGGCTGAAGCTGAAAGGTGAAAAAAGACATTCCATGCAAATGAAAATGAAAATGAAAAAAGCTAACTTCTATCAGAAAAAAATTAGACTTTAAGTAAAGAACTCTAACAAGAGACAAAGAAGGTCATTATATAATAATAAAGAGGTCAATTCATCAATAGGATATAACATATATGCACCCTCATTGGAGCACCTAACTAGATTAAACAAATTTTAACAGATTTGAAGGGAGAAATAGACATTGCAATAATGGCTGGGGACTTCAATACCCCACTTTCAACAATATATATAGATCATCCAGACAGAAAATATAATAAAGAAACATTAGACTTGGACTACACTTTTGACCAAATGGACCTAACAGACATATACAAAATACTCCATCCAGCAGCAACAAAATACATTTTCTTTTCAAGCACACATGGAACATTCTCTGGACTAGCTTGTATGTTAGGCCACAAAACAAGTGTTAACAAATTTAAGACTGAAATCATACCAGGTATTTTTTCCAAACACAATGGTATGAAATGAGAAATCAGTAACAGGAAGAAAGCTGGAAATTTTACAAATATATGTGGAAATTAAACAATGCACCTCCGAACAATAAATGGATCAAAGAAGAAATCAAAAGGAAAAACAAAAAATATTCAAACATATGAAAATGGAAACACAACATACCAAACTGCAGATAAGCAATTCCCCCCCCCTTCTTTTTTTTAGGATGATACCAGGATGTTTTTACAAAATTGCTGCAGGAAAACATGATTAGCAGCTAGCATCCTTTGGCTCACTGTGCTAAGCAAGCAATTCCAGCACCAACTTCTCAGAGAACCTTACAGCTGAGGAGTATAGCGGAGGTCTTTTTTGCCAGATAGGAGCACCTTGGTAAAGACTCCTTTAGGGAAAATTTTTTTGGTTACCTCTTCAGGGATAGTTGGAAGGACCATCACACCATCTTCATTCCTCCAATTAACCAGGGTGTCAACTCTCTTTTCCAATGTCAGCTTGAAAGAAATAACTACTTCGAGAATCTCATTAAAGTTCCTCCCAGTGGTAGCTAGATAGAGAATGACAGCTTCAATTTCTTATCAGGACCAAAAATAAACATCGCACAAGTTGTCACAGGCATGCCCTGTTCATTCTTCTCTGCTGGGTCCAAGCATGCTCAACAGGATAGTAAACTCCTGATTCTTATCATCAGTGATTGGAAAAGGTAACATTTCTGTGGACGTCTCACCATTGTAAGCATTGATACCCTTGCTCCAGGCAGGGTGGTCTTCAACATCATCTATTAAAAGAGTAATCATCTTTAACATTCCTCTTGGTAAATTCTGGTGCCAGATTTGCTGCTCTGCCAAGCTTTGTAGTACACACTGGGGTTAAGTCTCCAGCCTGGGAAAAAAGAATGCCCCATGTGACTCTCAGAGAGTCATGAAAATGGATGTGGCCAATGATAGTTTTGGCCTCAAAGTTGGGAGACTTATCCCCAATAAGGGGTCATCCAGCCAAAGCAGCAGCAGTGATGTGGGAGGATAAGGAGGTACAACAGCAGGTGCTACCAGGCAGCTGGTTCTTTTGATGGAGGTCAAAAGCAGTTCTAAGAGGGCAATTCTAAGCAGGCACTAAATGCCTAATTAAGAAAAAAGGAGTATTTCAAATCAGCAACCTAAATTTATACCTCAAGGAACTAAAAAAAAAGAACTAAGCCCAAAGTAGCAAAAAGAAGGAAATAACAAAGATGAGAGCAAAAATAAGTGAATTAGAAACTGAAAACCAATAGAAAAGATCAATGAAATGAAGAGTTGTTTATTCAAAACATAAACAAAATTGACAAGCCTTTAGCTAGACTAAGAAAAAAAGAAAAAACAAACAAAAAAAATAAAAAATGAAAGGGGAGACATCCAACAAGAGATATAACAATTGCAAATATCTGTGTACCAACATTGAGCACCTAAATACATAAAGCAAATATTAGTGAAAATAAAGAGAGAAATTGATGGCAATACAATAATAGTAGGGGACTTTAATACCCCACTTACATCAGTGAATAGATAATCCAGACAAAATCAATAAGGAAACAATGTCTTTGAGTGACACATTAGACCAGATGGACCTATCAGATGTATACAGGACATTCCATTCAAAAACACATTCTTTTCAACTGTACATAGAACAGTCTTTGGAATAGATCACATGTTAGGCTACAAAATAAGCCTCAGTAAATTTAACAAGATTGAAATTATGCCATACATATTTTCTGACCACAACAGTATAAATTTAGAAATCAATCACAAGAAAAAAATTGGAAAAAACACAAACAAATGGAAGCTAAACAAGCATGATACTAAACAACAGTGGGTCAATGAAGCAATCAAAGAAGATATTAAAAAATATATGGAGACACATGAAAATGAAAACACAATGGCCCAAAATCTTTCAGATACAGCAAAAGCAGTTCTAAGAGGGAAATATATAGTGATACAGGCCTACCTCAAGAAACAAAAAAAGCTCAAGTGAAAAAACTAAACTTAGACCTAAAGGAGCTACAAAAAACAAATAAAATTCAATGTGAGTAGATATAAGGAAATAATAAAGATCAGAGCAGAATGAAATGACATAAAGACTAAAAAAAAAAAAAAAAATCATTGAAACCAAGAGCTGTTTCTTTGAAAAGATAAATCAAATTGATAAAGCCTTAGCCAGACTCGTCAAGGAAAAAAAAAGAAAAAGGACCCAAATAAATAAAATCAGAAACAAAAGAGAAGTAACAACTGACACCACAGATATACAAAGGATTGTAAGAGAGTGCTCCTAAAATATTATATATGCCAACAAACTGGACAACCTAGAAGTGGACAAATTCCTACAAACATACAATCTACCAAGACTGAATCATGAAGAAATACAAAATCTGATTAGATCTATAGTAAGGAGATTGAATCAATAGTCAAAAATCTCCCAAGAAAGGAATAGATGTCTTCACTGGTGAATTCTACCAAACACTTAAAAAAAGATTAATGCTAATCCTCCTCAAACTCCTTAAAAACCGAAGAGGGGAGAACATTCCAAATAATTTTATGAGACAGCATAGCACTGATACCAAAGCCAGAGAAAGACACTACAAGGAAAGAGAATTCCGGGTTAATATCCATGATGAACATAGATGAAAAAATACTAACAAACTGAATTTAACAGGACATTAAAAGGATCATACATCATGATCAAGTTAGAGTTATCCCTGGGATGCAAGGATGGTTCAATATACACAAATCAGTAGATTAACAAAGTGAAGGATGAAAATTGTGTGATCCTCTCAATAGGTGCAGAAAAAGCCTTTGACAAAATTCAACATCCTTTCATGATAAAAACTCTCAAAATATTAGGTAGAGAAAGAAAATACCTCCACATAATAAAAACCAAATATGACGAGTCCATAGCTAACATAACAGTGAAAATCCAAAGGCTTTTCCTCTAAGATCAGTAACAAGACAGGGGTGCTCTTCTTTATTCACCATATTCTATTCACTATATTACTGGAAGTCCTTGCCAGAGCAACTAGGCAGGAAAAGAAGGGCATCCAAATCAGGAAGGAAGAAGTAAAAATGTCCCTATGTAGATGACATGATCTTAAATAAAGAAACCCTTAAAGACTCCACCAAAAAAATGTTAGAGCTGCTAAATTGTAATGTTTCAGGATACAAAATCAACATATGAAAATCAGTTGTGTTTCTGTATACTAACAATGAGCTATCCAAAAAAGATGTTAAGAAAACAATCCCATTTACAATAGCATCAAAAACAAAAAACAAAAAACTTAACCAAGTATTAACAAATTTAACCAAGTATTAACAAATATAACCAAGGAGGTGAAAAACCTGAACAATAAAAACTATAAACATTACAGAAAAAAATCGAGGAAGACATAAATAAATGGATTGGAAGAACTAATACTGTTAAAATGTCCATACTACCTAAAATGATCTACAGCTTCAATGCAATCTCTATTAAAATTCCATTGGCATTTTTCACAAAAATAGAATAAACAATCCTAAAATTCATAGGAAACCATCTGAAGATCCTTAGGGAGCTATAATTGTGTTGGATGTGCCCTAATAAAATTGTGAAAAATAGGCAATAATAATAGCTAAGATTTTTTTGAGTTCTATGTAGCGAGCATTTTTAACAAGTTTTCTTTTATTTATTCTTCATAATCCCACTCTGAGGGAGGCACTATCATTATTGTTGTTTTATAGATAAGGAAAATAGGTTGCAGAAAGGTATATTGTCTAACATCACAGTAAATGGTGGAGTACTTACACTCCTGCAGACTGATACAAGAAGCCATGCATTTAATTGCTATGTAAAGAGTCATCTAATCATGGTAGACTTGAGTTCGTTCAAAAATCAACTGAAGACCAAAAATAAACCTTCAACTATATGGCCAAAGAAATTTTGACAAGGATATCGAGAAAACTCAATAAAGGAAAAGATAGTCTCTTCAACAAATGATGCTGAGAAAACTAGATATCCACATGGAAATGATCCTGGATCTCTAGATTATACCCCTCACAAAAATTACTTGAAGAAGATTAAAGACTTAAATATAAGACCTTAAACTATAAAGTTTTTAGAAGAAAAAGGGAAAAAGCTCCTTGACATTAGTCTTGGCAATGATTTTTTTGGATATGACACCAAAAGTGTAGGTAATAAAAGCAAAAATAGACAAATGGGACAATATCAAATTAAAAGTTTTTGCACAACAAAGGAAACCATCAACAAAATGGAAAGGCAACCTATGGAATGGGAGAAAATGTTGGCAAACCATATATGAGAAATGGGGCTGATATCCAAAATATATAAGGAACTCATACAACTCAATAGCAAAAAGAAGTGATTAAACAATTGACAAGGGACCTGAATAGATATTTCTGTGAAGGAGGAGGAGGAGAGGGAGCGGGAGGAGAAATACAAATGACCAACAGATCCATGGAAGGGTTCTCAACATCATTAATCATCAGGGGCATGCAAATCAAAACCACAGTGATTCTGGGTATATATTCAAAAGAAACAATCCCATGTTCATTGCAACATTATACACAGTAGCCAACATATGGATATAGCCTAACTGTCCACTGATGGATAGAGAAAGAAAATATCTATTTTACCTAATATCTACTATCTATTCTGATAACGAAAATGTGTTACATATACAGGAATATTATTCAGCCATAGAAAAGAAGGAAATCTTGCCATTTGTGACAACATGAATGAACTTGGAGGGTATTATGTTAAGTGAAATAAGCCAGACAGAGGAAGACCATGTATGTTATCACTTATATGTGGAATTAAAAAAAAAAAGAATGGTGGTTGCCGGGGGCAGAGGGTGGGGGAAATGGGGAGATGTTGGTTATAGGGTACAAACTTTCTATTACAAGATGAATAAATTATGAGGATCTAATGTACAGTATGGTGACTATAGTTCATAATATTGTATTGTCTACTTGAAATTTGCTATGTGAGTAGATCTTACACATTCTCACCACAAAAGTAAAAAATAGTAACTTTGTGAGGCGATGGATTCATCACATCACACGCTTCAAATATATATCATTTTATTTTGCAATTATACCTCAATAAAGCAAGGGGGGGAACTATAAAACTTTGCTGAAAGATGTTAAGAAGGCCTAAATACATGGATAGACATCTCTTGTTTGTGTATTACAAGACTTAATATTAAGATGGCAGTATTCACAAATTGGTCTACACAGCCAATACAATCCATATTAAATTCTCAGTTGAGATTTTTACAGAAATTGATAAATTGATGATATAATTTATAAAGAAATGCACAGGACCCAGAGTAGCCAAAATCATCTTGAAAAAGAAGAACAAATTTGGAGGATTCACACTTGATCACTTCAAAATATATTACATAGCTGCAGTAATCAAGAGAATGTTGTGGGGGCATAAGGATAGTCTAATAGATCAATGGAATAAAAATGACGGTTTAGATATAAACTCTCACCTTTGTGTTCACTCAGTTTTTGAGAGAAGTGCCAAGACCATTTAATAAAGAAAGATTGCTTTCAACAAATGGTGCTGAGACAATGGGATATCCACATGCAAAAAAATGAACTTAGGCTCCTTCCTTCTAAAAAAATGAACTCTAAATGGATCATAGACCTACATGTAAGAACTAAAACTATAAAACTTTTAGAAAAAAAATGAATAAATCTTCATGACCTTAGGTTAAGGAAAGCCTTTTTAGATATAATAAGAACACAAACAGTAACAACAAATATATTAAAAAACTAAAAACTTTTATGCTTCAAAGGACACCATCAAGAAAATGAAAGATAACCACAGAATGGGATAAAACATTTATAAATCATATATCTGATAACAGATTTATATCTAGAATATACAAAGAATTCTTACAACTCAGTAATAAAAAACAAACCAATTTTTTAAATGGACAGAGGACCTGAATTGACATTTCTGTTGACAAGGATGTGGAGAAAGGGGAACACTCTTGCACTGTTGGTGGGAATGAAACTGGTGCAGCCACTCTGGAGAACAGTATGGAGGTTCCTCAAAAAACTAGAAATAGAACTACCCTATGATCCAGTAATTGCACTACTGGGTGTTTACCCAAAGGATACAAAAATACAGATTTGAAGGGGTATATGCACCCCAATGTTTATAGCAGCATTATCAACAATAGCCAAATGATGGAGAGAGCCCAAATGTCCATTGACTGATGACTGGACAAAGAAGATATGGTGCATATATAATAGAATATTACTCAGCCATCAAAAAGAATGAAATGTTGCCATTTGCAATGATGTTAATGGAGCTAGAATGTATTATGCTAAGTGAAATAGGTCAATCAGAGAAAAGCAAATATATGATTTCACTCATATGTGGAATTTAAGAAACAAAACAGAGGAACATATGGGAAAGGGGGAAAGAAGGAAAGAGGGAAACAAAAATGGATACTCCTAATGACAGAGAACAAACTGAGGGTTAAGGGAGAGAGGTGGGTGGGGGGTGGGCCAGATGGGTGATGGGTATTAAACAGGGCACTTGTGATGAGCACTGGGTGTTGTATGTAAGTGATGAATCACTGAATTCTACTCCTGAAACCAGTATTGCACTGTCTGTTAACTAACTACAATTTAAATAAAATTGTGTTTGATGCAGTGAATATCCCACTATTGAATCTACATCATGAAAAGTGTATTATTTTTTATCTTCTTTTTTCAGACAGGGTGACTCATCTTTTTTCTTTAGGAAAGAGGGTAAAAGAAAGTTCAGTTCCCATTAAAAGTGCTGTAATATAATTTCTAAACTTTTTTTTCTGGAAGTTAAAAATCATTCTAAAAACCTATTAGCTAAGAAGGTATCAGATTAATTATTTAAGTATTTCAAATTGCACTAGGATTAAAGTAGCTGATTGAGACTCTAGTTTGTCATCCATCCATCCATCCATCCATGCAGTCCTTCAATAGGTGTTTTCCTTGGCAGTGAGAACACAAAGAAGAAAGGACTATAGTCTGATGTAGAAGTCAACCATGTAAACAACTAATTGCCATACATGAGGTATCATAATTTGCATGGGTAGTGCATAGAATGGAGCAATCCATACTGTGTGAGGTCAAAACATTTCAAGAAGAAGGTGATGTTAAGGTGAGTATTAGAGAATGAATATGAGTTTACCAGGCAGGTAAAGAAAGTGTCTGTGTGGAAAGTCCTCTGAGTAGTGTTGAATGTTCAAAAACAAAGAAAGAAAAAATATGACATGTTTAGGGAACCACAAACTTACTGGTATTGTGGGAGAATGGGATACAAGGAGTAGTTTGAGGCAAAGGGTGTGAGGGGCTGTGAATGTTACACTAAAGGGTCTGGACCTTATTCTGGAGGTGATGAGGTATTATGAAGGCTTTGAGGAGAGAGTGATATGCTCAGAATTTTGCCTTAAAAAAAATCTCTTCAGTAACAGTATGGAGGATGAATTAGAAAAAGGAGGAACTGGAAGCACTGGTTCTCTCCTTCCTAAAGAAAAAAGATGAGTCACCCTGTCTGAAAAAAAAAAAAAAAGATAAAAAAATAGTACACTTTTCATGATGTAGATTCAATAGTGGGGTATTCATTGCATCAAACAACAGAATTTAAGTAGGTACTTCAGGAGCTTGGTGTTATGAGAAGTTTTGAAATTTCAACAAAGCTTATCAGAGCTCACATAAAGAAAATATATGTAAATACTAATTTGGAGGTAGTGACTGAAGTGTTTTTAAAGAGTTATCTAAATAGCCAAGACGATCTTGAGAAAGAACAGAGCTAGAAGTATCACAATGCCAGATTTCAAGATATACCACAAAGCTATAGTAATCAAAACAGTATAGTACCAGCACAAAAATAGATACATAGATCAGTGACACAGGATGGAAATAAACCCATGCCTATATGGTCAATTAATCTACGACAAAGGAGGCAATAATATACAATGGGGAAAAGACAGTCTCTCCAATAAATGGTGTCGCAAAAACTGGACTGCTACATGGAAAAGAATGCAACTGGACCACTTTCTTACACCATACACAAAAATAAACTCAAAATGTTTCTTTAAATGCAGACCTAAAACCATAAAACTCCCAAAAGGAAATAGGCAGTAATCTCTTGTACA
Source organism: Phoca vitulina (assembly GCF_004348235.1). Taxonomy (NCBI): domain Eukaryota; kingdom Metazoa; phylum Chordata; class Mammalia; order Carnivora; family Phocidae; genus Phoca; species Phoca vitulina. The sequence goes on from NW_022589714.1 coordinate 8,582,814, forward strand.
TAGGCCATAAGCAACGTATCTATAGCTCTGTCTCCTCAGGCAAGGGAAGCAAAATTAAACTATTGGGACTACACCAAAATAAAAAGATTTTGCACAGCAAAAGAAGCCATCAACAAAACAAAAAGGCAACTTACTGAAGAAGATATTTGTAAATGATATATCCAATAAAGGGTTTATATCTAAAATATGTAAAGAACTGATACAACTCAATACACACACATCTGATCAAAAAATTGATACAACTCAATACACACACATCTGATTAAAAAATGGGCAGAGGACTTGAGTAGACATTTTTCCAAAGAATACATAGGGATAGCCAACAGACACATGAAAAGATGCTCAACATCACGAATCATCAGGGAAATGCAAACCAAAACTAAAATGAGATATCAACCTCACACCAGTCAGAATGGCTAATGTCAAAAAGAAAAGAAATAGCAAGTGTTGGTGAGGATGTGAAGAAAAGGGAAACTTCATACAGTGTTAGTGGGAATGTAAATGAGTGTAACCACTGTGGAAAATAGTATGGAGGGTCCTCAAAAAATTAAAAATAGAAATACCATATGATTCAGTGATTCCACTACTGGGTATTTACTCAAAGAAAACAAAAACACAAATTCAAAAAGATATTCACCCCTGTGTTTATTGCAGCACTATTTACAATAGCCAAAATTGGGAAGCAACCCAAGTGAGCATGAATAGGTGAATGGAAAAGAAGATGTGGTGTGTGTACATATAAGGTGTATTACTCAGTCATAAAGAAAAATGAGATCTTGCCATTTGCAACAACATGGATGGATCTAGAGAGTATTATGCTAAGTGAAATAAGTCAGACACAGAAAGACAAATACCATATGATTTCACTTACATAGAATCTAAAAAAAAGCAGAAAAAACGAACAAACAAAAACAGAGACAGAATAATAAATACAGAGAACAAACTGGTGGTTGCCAGAGGCTGGGGGATGGGTGAAATAGGGGAAGGAAATTAAGAGGTACAAACTTCTAGTTATAAAATAAATAAATCACAAGATCAAAAGTACAGCATAGGGAATATAGTCAGTAACATTGTAATAACATTTTATGGTGATGACACTTATCCTGGTGAGCACTGAAAAATGTATAGAATAGTCAAATCACTATGTTGTATACCTTAAACTAATATAACATTGTGTGTCAACTATGTTTCGGTAAGTTTAAATACTAATAATAAATAAATAAAAAGTTGTCAAATATATATTGTATATAGCTAATGTGACAAATACATTTTATTGTAAGCAATTCATTATAACATTTTTTAAGTCTTTGGACAGAATGGAAAATGTACTTATTAGATCTCAAGTTGTACCTAATACCTAATATGAAAAGTATAGAATTCCTACTTATTTGAGCATGAAATATTATTTATTATAATTCTTTTTTTATTTGTTATAATTCTGAATAGCTCTACTCAACGTGATTTTCTATTAAAATATCTGTTACAAATTCTTTCATGTGTATAATCTCATTATAAATTGATTTCTGACTAAGAAAAAAGACACCTAACATATCAGTTTCCATTTTATGATAACAGCTTTATTGAGAAAATATTTTCATGCTCAAGAAAGCTGCAACAATATATTGCCAGTACAAATAGTATACAATTTTTTCCATTGTTTGCTTTTGTATTCTTAAAAGCTTGTGGCTTAAAAACATATCACAAAACACTAGATTTTTCTTTATGATTAAGAGTTAGAGAATGTATTCTGCTTTGTCTCTTGAAGGCGTTTTTAGAGTCCAGTGTAGTTATTACTGAGTTAAAGGCCCATCTCAGACTTCTCTGTCTTTTCTAAGCCCAAGGCTGCTTACTACTAAACTTCAACTGGTGGGCTTACCAGTGGACCATGTTTAAAGAAATTTCCAAGGCATGGAATTTGGGTTAGGCTTAGCTATTATCACAAGAAATAATAAATTGCTTGGTGCAGAAATAATTTTTCTATCTTAGAATATTCACAGCCCTTCGTATTTTTCTTACAGATCTTATCTCTTTCCACCTTGCTTTATGGTTGCTTATATGCAATGTTCATTCCCCCCCTACGATATGAAAAGTAAGAGACTGAGTTTTACTGATCTCTTTTATAACTCACACCACTTTTTACGGGGATTTAGCATACAGGAGTTACTTAATCGATGGCATTCAAATGTCAAAATTATTCAATTAATTTTTTTAACCTCATGTATAGACTTGTGATAATGCCAAAGAGAAAATGTTAGCTCCACCATGATTATAAACATCAATGATACAATAATTAAACTTGCTCTATAGAATAGCTTATATGCAGATAGATGTCATTTTCTTCCTCCCTCTAGTTCGTTCTCTTGACTAGGTAGCCGCTCACTGCAGTATTTCCTGTAAGAGGGCTCTGATGTTTTAGCACCCTCCAGAGGCCTCCAGGGTATTCCCGCACTTGTCCTTGGAGGATGTGCAGGTGCGCTGTTAGCAGAAGCCCACAATTTTGCATTAGAGACGTAAAGGTTGCCAGAACCTGCAACACCTGGCATGTCTTCCTGGGTCTGAAGCAGCTTTTTTCAGAAGGTACATCTCAGTAGCTTAAGGAACCTGGCATTTAGGTCACCCAACTCTAGAGCTGATCATAAGTCAGAGATGCATGCCCCTAAGAGGTATAGAAGATGACCTTCAAAATGCGGAAAGAAAATATTAGAGCCTCCACTTACATATTTTGTCTAAAAATATTAAAAAATTATACATTTTTTAAAAGATTTTATTTATTTATTTGACAGAGAAAGAGAGAGTGAGCACAAGCAGGGGTGGAGCAGCAGGCTGAGGGAGAAGCAGGCTCCCGGCTGAGTAGGGAGCCTGATGCAGGACTCGATCCTAGGACCCTGGGATCATGACCTGAGTCAAAGGCAGACACTTAACCTACTGAGCCACCCAGGCATCCCAAAAAATTATAATTTATTATTAATGTTTAATACACAGATTGCCAAAATATGGAACTGAGTATATCCTGAGGAAAGAAGGGGAGAGGTAGATACCAGTGCTGTCCTTTCTTTGTTTGCTTCAATTTATCACAGTTTACTAATCTTAACCTTACTCCTAATCCTCACCATCACCAGGTGTAGCAGACACTGTAGATACCACTCGCCATTCTCGCTGAGCCCAGCTGAATTCACCTTAGGTGCAGTAAACAGTTTGCAGCACGCTAAAATTTAGCCTTCCACCTCTAGCACCAGCATCTCTTTTCTCTGCCTGATTCTTCAGCACCATGGGAGTTTGGAGTTCGCTCTGCCAGAGACAGGTGTAACCCAGAGGTGGAGGGGAATTAAAGCCACTGGCGACAACCATCAACCAATGGGAAATGAAAGTTGGTGGATAAATGTGCCAGCTGCCTCAGTCATCCAGGAAAGGATGATTCTGAGGTATGTCCAACATGGCTTCTGAGAGGTCAGTATTGTGATTGAGCCCCTGGCAGCAACGTGCTCCTGTGCTTCCAAAGATCACCTCCCAAGAAAATGACCTGCATTTGGTCCTTCTCTCTGGAGCTGCTAGTGAGGGAATCCAAAAAGTCCGATGAGATGGACTTGTATACTGTTAATTAGTTAACGGAATGAATGCTTACATAATGGAAATATTTTTTAAAAGATTTTTTCCAAGAAACTTCATAAGATAATACTGATATATAAGAGTGGGTGAACAAGAAACTAACATTGCTAACACTTCTCTAAATCCAAGAAAAAGCTCGTCGTCAGCCAAACTGCAATACAAAAGTAATGAAAATCTAATCAGATCTAACAAGAATTGGGCAAAAAATCAAAATTGTCTAGGACTATTTTAAATAGGCATTTACATCCATTATAATGATAAACATCACCCTACTTGTATACTGTGCCTTGAGATAGTAATGATTATATGATACATCACAGTTGATAAGGCATTTAACTGTATTGCTTAATCTTTATGTTTCTATTTCTGTGTTTCATAACATACTTAATGTATTAGTAAAGTGATGTTTGTACAAAATAACACATTTAGAAATAATTTACAAATTTGTCCATTTAGCATGTTCCTAAATGGGGGTACTTGCTAAGATTTCTTTGCTATTAAGAGTCGTCCATGATCAAAAATCATTAAAACCATTGTGTAAATGATACTAGACTTTGTAACTATGTAATTATCAGAGATTACCCATGTTGAAATTTGGTTTTACAGGGGTGCCTAGGTGGCTCAGTTGGTTAAGTGTCCCACTCTTGATTTTGGCTCAGGTCGTGATCTCAGGGTCATGAGATTAAGCCCTTCATCCAGCTCTGCGTTCAGCACAGAGTCTGCTTGAGATCCTTTCCTTCTGTCCCTCCCCTCACTCACATGCGCTCTCTCTCTCTCAAATAAATAAAATAAATCTTTAAAAAATTGATTTTACAGGGCACCTGGGTGGCTCAGTTGGTTAAGCATCTGCCTTCGGCTCAGGTCATGATCCCAGGGGCCTGGGATCGAGCCCCACATCGGGCTCCCTGCTCTGTGGGAAACCTGCTTCTCCCTCTCCCTCTCCCCCTGCTTGTGTTCCCTCTCTTGCTGTGTCTCTCTCTGTCAAAATAAATAAATAAAATCTTTAAAAAAATAAAATAAATAAAAAATAAAAAATTGATTTTACAGATGAGAAAGGTGAGTTCCAGATAGTTTAAGTAGCTTTTCCAGGATTGCACATGTGATTGCTCGTAGAATCAAATTATAAGCAGTCTTCTGATGTTCGGTTCAAAAATCTACCACAGAGTGTAAGACATCTGAAGTGACTTTACCTTCATTTTGAAGGCATTCTTGCCTCTGGCACACATTCTCTTCTGCTGTCTGCTCTCTGCCCCTCTCTCACCCATGACCCATCTTGGCTCTCGGTTTCTTCATATTCTTGACTCCTTTACATTTATTGACATTAATCCATTCCTTTATGTGGACTTGTCTTTTACTTTTACTCTAGAGCATCTACTCACTTTGTCCTAAATGGCAGCTCCATATTATGTTTTGTCCTGCCTTAGAGCCTTATCTTCTCAACTCAGTGCTACCCATTGTCCAACATGACAGGGCTAATATTCACCAAGAGATCCAGATACAGCTCCTGAGGTCTAATTTTGCTTTGGGTTATAGGAACCATGCTGGTTGTTTGCACCTCTATTTGTTATTGGGCCAATGGACCCTGCTTTAATCTCCAGTTTCCCTTTAAACTCTGAATTAACTTGGTTCTGAATTGCTCTAGGATTAGTTGAAGGGTTGGAGGAAGCTGAAAATATGAATTTACTTCCAGATCTGTATCTGTAAGTTTGTAAATTGAGTAACCATTGTATTCTCGTAGCTATAATGGAAAAATAATTAGGATCTTAATGTAATACATAGAAGCAGAGCAAAAGGAAATGTAAGGAAGTGCAGTGATTGAAAGCATGGATTTAAGGCCAAACAGTGATATAATTCTGGCTCTGCCATTTATTAGCTGTATAAACTTGGACAAGTCAGTTCACTTCTCTATGTCTATCTCCCCATCTATAAAATAGGAATAATTGTACCTACTTCAAAAGAAATTTATAAATATTAAATAAGGTAATATAGCTAACACATTTAGAGTAATGTCTGGTGAATAATAACTGCTGTGTTAGTATTAGACAGTAGAGTAATCTTCATGAAATATAAATGTTAGGTATTCATTTATTCACTTAACAAATGTCTGATGGTCTATTTTTGTATACAAAATTGGGGTAGGGAACTCTAATTAGAACTCTAATTAAAGCATAATACACAACACTTAATCTCAAAAGAAATGAGATAGGATGAGGGTTCGGGTTAAAGCAGCAGAAATGATAATGGAGATGAATGGACAAATTTTTAAATTTAAAAATGAGAATACACAGGATATAGTGACCAATTAAATACAGGAATAAAAGAAAAAGAGATGTAAAAAAATGCATATTTTACCCATACTCAGGCTTGTATGTTTATATAAACCATGTTTTAGAGTGAGGGAGGGACTGTGGAAGGATGAATAGGCTTTGGAGGAAAGATAATGTGTTTGATTTAGATATTTCTAGTTTGTGGTACCTATAAGTAGAGATGAAACTGAAGCCTAGGAGAAAGAAACACTGGAATTTGAATTGAGATGATTGTTGAGGACATAGGAGTCATTGAGTTCACCCAGTGAAGATATTTAAAGGAAGAAGAAAACAATGAATCGTGGATCACTACATCAAAAACTAATGATGTATGGTGACTAACATAATAAAATTAATTTTAAAAAAAAGGAAGAAGAAAATCCAGATTAGCCCAGTATTTTAAAAAGAACAAGGGAAGAATAAATCAGCAAAGTCAAAAAATAGTCAGAAATGTGGAAGCACTGACAGAATGTAATGTGGTGGAAACAAAGGATGGAGAAAGGTCTAAAGGTCCAACACTGGCCACTGCTATGGGAAGATTGAGTAGGATGAAACTGAAAATAAAATAAATAATAATGATATCATAATCAGTTAATGAGCAGATGGGAGGTTAGGACATGGAGACTTCTCAAGAAGTCTGCAAGAAAGAGAAGAGACATGAAGCATTCACTTGAGTAGTAAACTGAGTCCAAGAAGGGATTTGTACAATTCTAGGATGTAGAAAAGCTTGAGCATGTTTTTAGGCAGAGGAGAAAGAGCCAGCAATAGAATAAAAATACTATATGAAGTGGGGAGGTATTTATTTAGAGAAAATTTTCTCATAACTGATAAATTTCATAAAGAGATAATATGACAAGTTCAATAAATCAATAACTGAGAACAATATTTGAATTGGAACATCTGTGGATGAAGCTAATTTATGAAACCACCTATAATTTGTTGGCTGTTCCCAAGCAAAAAAGTGTTTCCTCTATGGAGCACTTTCAATTTATAATCCTTTACTGCTTCTGAAATGAATGCGAATTCTTTTTTTTTTTTTATTTATTTTTTATTTATTATTTATTTATTTTTTTTTTTTAAAGATTATTTATTTATTTGACAGAGAGACACAGTGAGAGAGGGAACACAAGCAGGGGGAGTGAGAGGGGGAGAAGCAGGCTTCCTGCTAAGCAGGGAGTCTGATGCGGGGCTCGATCCCAGGACCCTGCGATCATGACCTGAGCCGAAGGCAGATGCTTAATGACTGAGCCACCCAGGCACCCCATGAATGCGAATTCTTAAAAGATGTGGCTAAAAGTCTAGAGAGCTTTATCGAGATGAGCTATCACCTCTTTCCAGTAGTTTTTGTAGTCAGGTGAGAATGGAAAATGCTGGAGAGTGTGCGACCAAGAGAGCAAGCGAGAGAGAAGGAAGTGCCTCAACTAACCAGGCATTCAATCCCCCAAGGGGATCTCATGATGTAGGGATTAGCTTCAGTGTGTAGGACACATGAAGAATATTGACTAGACTTTGTTAGCCATAAATATTCCACAAAGAAGTCAAAAAGCCTTTTCCAAAATGGATGGAGATCAGTGGCCCCACAATAGTCACAGAAATGAGAAAAAGGGAATATGGAGAGGAATACAGAGTACTTCCATCTTAGTAAGTAGCTTGATTCAAAAAATAAGTGTTAAACATTATGTGTTAAAGAAGTGTGATAAACCATTTTGACTGTCAGATACCATTTTGAGCTTTTCCAGAATCATACTTGTCATACTTAAAGTTTAGAAAGACCTAACAGCTACTTCTTCACAATTTTGCCTAGAGTTGACCCTGCAGGCAAGTGAAGAAGGTCCTTTTAGCTCAGTTCTCTAGATGGCTCCAATCCCAGTACATCCTCCCTCCAAAGGAGCTCTGGTTTCCTGGTCAGTGAAAAGAGTGATGGGGGATAAGTACCTCTCCAGATTTTTCTCTCACAGAGGCAGCAGCAGCAAACAACTCACTTCAGTGAAAGCTTCTCTGTTGAATTCTCACTTTCTTCTTGGCCATCTATTGTTAGCAGGAAAAGAATCTAATAGACCAATTCACGCTGAGTTGCTGATGACTGATAATGGTTTATTATGATATCCCTTCGGGCTATTTACATTTGAGCAAAAGAAAGCATTAACTCTGAAGGTAGGAATTTTAAGTACTTTGGAATGCTCTAGGGAGATGTGTGAAGACTTAGGGCTCTTCCTAGCACTTCACCAATTATATCATATAAACAACAGCCTGCTTTTAGCTCTATTCTTGGCAGGCTACAAGGCTGAGGATACTAAGAATAATAACCATGTGACCAGGGTCTCAATCCTAAACCGTCCCTAGAAAGAAAAGTCTTCATGATTTAGGAAGACAGGTGAAATTACCTCCTTCCTTTGTGTATGGATTAGCTGTAACAATAAAATGTATCTTGTACTGATTGTTTTTACTCCATTGGTTACAAAATATATCCCCAACAGTTTTCCTAATCTGAGAAAAGAAGAAAGGGAAAGAATGTAGTTTGTAGAAACTGTATTCTAGAAAAAGGAGAGCCTCAAGCTACCCTCAGGAAGTAAAGAATTTTCATTGATGAAAAATTTAGCATGCAAAAGCACTGAATATATATTTATTAGTCAGGTAGTAACATTTGTAGAAAAGACAGAATATTAACTGTTGTGGACAAATATAAAGGAGAGAGTAAGAAACTACTAAATTTATGAAAACAAATGTGACAGACAGATATATAAACCAGAGCAACCGCGTGTGTGTGTGTGTGTGTGTGTGTGTGTGTGTGTGTGTAGAATGTGGATGAAGAGCATAATAAAGTTATCAAACATTGCTTTAAGGCAAAGATAACAGCAATCCCTGTCCTTATGTAGGGCAATTACTTTCACGATTTTCTCTTCGTTTGATCCTCATAACCATTGCTGAGAACTTAAGTATTAAGACACTAAAAACTCAAGTATAGCAGAGATCCAGAGAAAAGAAGAAAGGTTTGTTTAAAAGGTCATGCAGCAGGTGGACAGTTAGGAGGCGGGATAAAAAAGGAGTCAAGATAAGGTCCTGCCATTTGGCATCATTATTGGCTTGAACATAATTTTACTGTTTCTTCTGTTCATGGAAATTTAAGTTTACTCAAGTTATAATAATTTCTCACTGTTCATGTATAAAACATCTTATTGCAATTTAAGTAGTCACCAGTCCTGTGTATTTAGCCCAAGATGATCTGACACAGATATGAAATGACATAGGAGGCTATTCATTTTACATTGTTTTTAATGGGAAATGTTTGAAAACAACTTAAATGTCCATCAGTAAAGGGCCAAGTAAATAAGTTATGCTTCAGCCGTACAATAGAATATTATGCAGCTGTCAAATAGAATGAAGCAGCTCTCTATTAATATGGAAAGATCTCTGTATTAGTTTCCTAGAATTGCCCCAAAAGGTGCCATAAACTGTATGACGTAAACCAACAAAAATGTATTGTGTCATAGTTGTGGAGACTAACAGTCCAAAATCAAGGTGTTGGCATAGTCAGTTTCCCTCTGAAACTTGTAGGGGATATTCCTTTCCTGCTTCTTACTAGATTCTGGTGATCTGCCAGCAAGCCTTGGCATTCTGTGGCTTGCAGCTGCATCATGCCAATCGCTGCCTCTGTTTGCTGTCACAAGGCAGTCTCGCTGTACGGCTCTGTGTCTTCTTATAAGGACACCAGTCCCATTGGATGAAGGGTCCACCCTATTCCAGTATGATCTCATTTTAACTAATCACATCTACAATGACCTTAGTTTTAAATAATGCTACCTTCTGAGATACTAAGGGTTAAGACTACAACATATTTTGGTGAGGGACGCAATTCAATCTGTAACAATCTGCAAGGTAAATTAGGTGAAAAAAGCAAGGAGCGGAAGAGGGTATATAGCATGATATCTCCGTGTAAAAGAAATATGCACATACATATTACATAAATGTTTATAAATGCATTAGCATATCTCTAAAAGCATTCATAAAATACTAGTGGCTTTCAAACAACTACATAGCTGGTAGAAGTAGTATAGAAAAATCATACTTTTTAATTATTGCTTTTTTATACTTTTTGAATTCTGTGTTAATTAATTTTTTTAATCCTCTTCCACAACTATTCTTCAGTTACCTTGATTCTATTTAACATTTAATTTCCTCAAAGAGTAGAAGAAGGTATTCAGATCTTTTGAGCTGCTCTGGTAAGATTAATCCTAGAGAGAATTCACTCCATTTAATGCCTGTCCAAAATATTCAGTAGACGGAGACAGATAAATCAGAACCAGGATGAGAGACTGAGCTCAGAAATTACACAATCAGAATCTGAAGCAAAGCAGATGCATATGGCAGAAAGTGAGTTCAGAGTCTCCCAACAGGATTATCCTCAATGTGAGAGGAATGTGGATGTCATGGTCAGGAGTGGCCAGGTAAGCCCCACAGTTGTGGTGCAGAGTGCAGTACTTCCTAAACCCGCCAGTCCTAAGAATCATCTTTTCTTGCATGCAGATTTCTAGGTGTCTCCCCTGGAGAGTCAGGTTCAGTCAGTTTGAGGCTCTGGACATAAAATGTGTGTATTTAATACATGCAGAAAGAAAGTTTGGAAAACACTAAAGAGCAGAGAGAAGAGAACACTTGGTGTTATCTCTTTCTCTACTTGACTCTGCTTAAAATTGACCCTGATCCTAAAGCAGAAGCATGATACTCAGTTCAGGACTACTTAGATGGCCTATCTTGTGCCATAGCATCCTGCTGTTATCTTTTATTCATTTCTGCTTTTCCCCAGTAACTCAAATATAAAAAGTTCCCTGACATAGGTTTTTATTTCACCCTGCATCATTTAGATCCCATGGGAACAGTCTTCCAGAGAGTTTCAAGATAGAACAATCCTGAGAGATCAAGATCTAGGATGGAATTGGATCAAGATCTAGAATGGAAACTCCTTGGGATGAAAATGACATCTTTTACAGGTACAGAATTAGGAAATCTACTGTTGATAAAAAATGTTCCAAACCATATTTGTCAGGAATAAATAGTATGCTACCTAAAACAGGATTGGTAGTAAATAAATTTGAGAAATACTAATAATTATTCCCTTCTTAAAGATTCACAATGCATATTATTGTAGTGAAGGCTCTAAGAAGTCTTTGATGTAAAGAAATTTAACTTTGTTGAACTCAGAATTTATAAAATGTACTTGACTACAGATCCTTTTCTTAGATTTTACTTATTAAAGTATTCTTACAGAGCTGAGGTTCCAAGGAGCACAGTTTGAGAAACATTACTATAAATGCTTTTATATCTCATTGGCCAAGAGTTTGGAGAGTAGTTTGGGAAAGAAAATGTTTTCATAGAAATGAAGTCAGCTGAGTGGATGAGACAGGACTAGTTATTGGAGCTTTTATTTATTTAATAAACATGTATTGAGCACCATCTAGGAGAATAAACTAGACAAAGCATTTTTTCCATAAGCATATAAACAAAGGGATTTTTTTTATAAACTCCTCTATTAACATGCATTGTTTTGTAATTTTGTTTTAAAAAAATTGTAGACATTTTCTGGCATATTCTCCTTCACAGAATATTCACAGCTTGATTAATAGGAGAGCACACCAGCTTGCTGGGCCAACAAGTGTTGATTTATTGGCTCAAAAAAAATACCAGACTATAAGAATATTGAAGTATTTATTTTTCAAATATGGAGTACAACAAATGTTTTGGTTTATAATGAAATTATTTAAATGGCAATAAAATATTAGAGTTAATGGCAGACATAAAAATAATGATGGAATGAGTCTTCCAATTAAACATGGCAATTGAACCTGGTTGCTTATTTTTACACTCTCCTAAAGCCCCACATAAATGGCAGCAAAGCCACTGTTAAAAGGAGTAAAGCCATTATAACAAAGAGAACAGGTGGGTAATAAGAGTAACTAAGAGATGTCTTCAAGATTTTAGAAAACGAGGAGTACATGAATGAGTGGTAAAAGACTGCTCAGCAGAGCAAGTGAAGCCTAACTACCTGTGATGAGAGATATCCCAACAACAAGTGTACCCATTGAACTATCAATGCCAGAAAGGCCCAGGATTTGAAGATACTGGTTATTCCTGAAGAGCCAGGCTATAGAGTAGGATGAAAAAGAAGAGAATTAACCAAAAGACTATAAACAACAGTTAGACCTCCCAGATGCCCTCTTTAGCCAATAAAGTCAGGTACACCATTTTAGCCCCTGGTAGAGGGCAGGATGAAGAGCCAGATTTACCATGAAGCTAATGGAGGCAAGGCCTTAGGCTCCCCGTTTGCACAGGTCCCTTCCAAGGCCCCATATTGAAGTTTGCTGTATAATTTTATATATTTTTTTGTCTGGAAGAGGGTCCCCCAAATTGTATAAGCTTTAGGTGCCACCAAACCTAGATCTATGTTAGACAGAGTGGAGAGGTTGGGCCAGGAGACACCATACTAAAAATAAGGGGATTATGTGAGTCCGTGGGAAAAACAGTTCTTTCACCCCTTCTACAGCTCAGCTCCCAAAGCTCTGGTGGCCAGGCTTATACTCCCAGGCAAGAGATAAGAAAAAAAATGACCAGGGGTGCCTGGGTGGCTCAGTTGGTTAAGTGACTGCCTTTGGCTCAGGTCATGATCCTGGAGTTCTGGGATCGAGTCTGGCATCAGGCTCCCTGCTCAGCAGGGAGTCTGCTTCTCCCTCTGACCCTCCCCCCTCTCATGTGCTCTCTCTCTCTCTCATTCTCTCTCTCTCAAATAAATAAATAAATAAAATCTTAAAAAAAAAAGAAAAAAATGACAAGCTCAAAATAAAAAGTCTACAGAAACTGACATTTATAGGAGCCCATCTGTCTATTCAGGGGATCCCTACTCCAACCCAATCTCTCTTCAGCAAAGCTCACCAGTTGGCAAATTCTGAAGTTTAAGAGCTCACTTTTAAGTATAAATAGCCAAGAATCACCAGAGGAAAGGAAGGCCTGAACGACAAGAACAAACCTTAAAATAAATATCATCATAAAGGAAAAAGAGGTGCCTGGGTGGCTTAGCTGGTTAAGCATCTGCCTTCAGCTCAGGTCATGATCCCAGGGTCCTAGGATCGTGCCCCATGTCGGGCTCCCTGCTCACTGGGGAGCCTGCTTCTCCCTCTCTCTCTTGCTCTCCCCCTGCTTGTACTCACTCCCATTCTCTCTTTCTCTCTGTCAAATAAATAAATAAAATCTTAAAAAGGAAAAAGAAATGTTGCATCCATTTAAAAAAGTTTATATGCACATATATAAATACATAAATATACACACATGCATATACACATTCAAAAAATAAGACAAAAATTTTGGATATTTAAAATATGATAACAGATGGATTGAAATATAACACTGAGGGAATTGGATTAATAACAAAGATTCCAGAAATAAACTATAGAAATAATGAAGGAGAAGAAATTATCAACAAAATAACAGAAGCAGATGCACTAGCTATGAAAATCTGAGTTTCTAAATTGAGTCAACTAAATGTCCAGCGCAAAAAATACATAACAGTAATAATAGTAATAGCCAATGTTTACATAAGTCTTGTTATGCACCCAGCACTGTTCTGAACATTTTGAAGTGTTATTACTATCCCCCCCAAGATCTGACGATATGGGCACTAGTATTATCCTCATTTTACAGCCAAAAGAAGCACAAAGAAATTGCATAAACTGCCCAAAGTTATGGAGCTAGTTAAATAAGAGACCCAGCAGCCTGACACCAGAATCACTACACTATCTGCCTTTCCAGAAAAAATTAGATCTTATGAAAGCCAAATTTTTGAAATTTTTGAACCCTAAGGCTTCCAGTGGGGGAAAAAAAAATAGGTGACATACCAAGGCCTGGCAACAAGAATGGCATCAGAATTCTCAGTAGCGCTACTGAAAACTAGAAGGCAATGGAGCAATTCTTCCAAATTTCTGAGGAAAAATCCTTTTCAATCTAGAATTCTATACCCAGGCTCTCCATCAAGAGTGAGAGTGGAATAAAAACATTCTCAATCATGTGAGGTTGCAAGAATTCACATCCTGTGCCCTCTCCTCAAGAAGCTACTGGGGGACTAAATCAATAAAGGAAGATGGGGTATCTGCAGAAGGACCTCCACCAAGGAGAGGGTCAGAGGGAAATCCTGGAAGATAAAGGGACGCTAGGGTATCAGCTGTGTCACAGGCCCAGAAAGCTACCAGACAAGACTGGAGCAAGAAGGCAGAGGTCTCTGGAAGGAACGATGAAAGAGGAAAAAGAGGAGAGGAGGAAGAAAACCTGGGAGATTAACTGTAGTGTTTGACCATATTGAGAGAAGTTGTAGAGTCTGGCAGCATGTTTAGGAATGAATTTGTTCTCAGCAAATGCAAAACTAAACAAATGCAAAAACAAGGCAATTTCAGATTCAGAGAAAACAAGAGGTTGTACAATAAATGAAAGGTAATCATAGTGCAAGTTATGCCTCAGTGTTGAGTAATATTTGTCTAGTTATACCAATGAAAACATCAGAAATGTTGGTGTAACTATATTGGGTGGATAGAGAAAGGGAGCATGTATCCTTTTCTCTTGTCCTTCTTTATTTTTTTCTTTCATATCATGGGTCACTTCTGGAATTATTAGATTATTTGGCTACTTGTCTATTATTTACCATTTTATACCCAAATGTAAGTTCATAAATATGGGGACTTTGTCTTATTTACTATAATATTCCCTATTATTTGCAGGAAGACAGAGGGCAGGGAGTGTACAACTGAAGTAGAAAACTCTTTAGATCCTTTAGAGTAGAAAATCAGTAGACAACGTTCAATATTGAAAAATCTGGGGAGCAGAAATTGGGAGTGTGAAGGGATAAAGCAGGAGAGAGCTGTGTTCTACTGTAAGTCTTTTAGTATTTTCTGATTCTTAAATTATTTACATGTATTACTTTGATAAACAAATAATAATTAAACTTTGAAAGGAGAAAACATATAAATGGATATTATAAGGTTATGTATAGCAAAATGAAGTTTCATTGTACATTTAAAACAATTAGTATTTTAGATTTATTAATTCCACAACAATATGTAGAATCAGTTGAATGAAGTAAGAGATTAGAGGAAAGAAAACCAGAAAGGAGACTTCGAGATGATTAAGCTGATACATGCTGAGACCCTGAACTAGATGGGTATCCCTGAAATTAGAATAGTGACATATTGGAATATATTTTGGAAGTTAAAAGTATTTAAAAAGATATCCAGGAATGACTACATCTTCCATAGGCATCATTCATAGTCCTTCTCAAGTAATTTTTCAGGACATTAGAAATAGTGAGTACAATCCTATAACTTAAACACTTAAGTTAAAAGAAATCATTTATAGCATAGATATTGATTGCTATAAACCTTATTTATAGCAATCTTCCTTTCAGGACATTCTTATAGTTGTACTGTCCATGATGAGCAAAAGTCTTTACAGTTCTTTGGAACACAGGGTAACTTTCAAAGCATGAGATGGAATTGTAGTACTCATGTCACATTATTATCTACAGCTCCACAGGTTCAGGTTCAGAACTCACTAGCTTTTAGAAGTCAACATCCTCTGATTTTTAGGAATTTTCTGCCATATTCCTGATAAAGACCTTCAGTTATTTCTCAACCCTTTGAAATACCCAAACACCTTGTTTTTCCTGCCCTATAGCATTTACCTTATTTTGCCTTGTATAATTCTGAGTTATTTTCAACCCTCTTATGAGTTGATAAGGCCACCTGGACCAGGATTTATACCATAAAGGTGCTCAATAAAGATTTTTTGAGTTGAATTGAGTATCCGTATTTGTAGATGCTTGTAGTAATTTAATAATTTACTCCCTTCAAGAGGAGAGGAGCTCAGTGTGCTCATCGAATAAGGAACTAAGCTAGATCAATTGTTCTTAACCCCAGCTGCATGTTAGAAATGTCAGGAGGACTTTGTAAATATTCTGATGTCCAGCTCAATAAAATATCTGGGTAATAAAAAAAATTCTCCTGTTGATTCTAACAGAGACCGAGAACTGCTGAATTAGATGATCTACAGCTTTGATTCCCAAACTTGATTAAGTATCAGAATCACCTAAGAAGCTTCCTAAAAATGTATCCTTTCCAGCTCCAAGCTCTGTGATTATGACAAAGTGGCACTCAGAACACTGCTGTTGATTTTTCTAATTTAGTGAATTAGATGTGACAAGTTACAGAGACAACTAACTTACTGGAGGTGGTCCACTTAGGAACAATTTTAAATTTGGACTTGTGTACAAGGAATTGATGAACTAGGAGGGCAAATGTAACTGTCATTTATCCCTACTCATGTTCCCCTTCCCTGCAGATGTCTCTCTCCTTCTTCTACTTGGCTTAATTCCTGCCTAGAATGGAATTTGGGGGTTGGAGCAAGTCAGCACCTACAAGCTAGCTCCAAGACCCTAGGGAGCCTGAATGACATTACTGAAATGCTTTATGTAATGCTATGCTTGCAAAAGACTGTTGCTCTTTTACCAGAAATAGGTATTATCTAATAATAAATATTCTCACCATTTTCTCCTAATACCACATGATAAAATATTCTTAACACTATTTTCACTGCAAATAAACATATCAATTACTAAATAACAATATCTTATTTATTTGATCACTTCACAGTCATAAGCTCATAGAAGCCTTATGACAGTCTGTCAGATAGGTTGAGATATCCTCATTTTGCACATGAGCAAACTGAAGTTAAAACTTGTTATAGCAGTCAAGCCAGGTCTCTGTCACCTGGTTCCAACTCTAGTGCTCTTTCTATTCTAGTATGTTCACTGTCTCTTTGGTGGAAAGAGTGGAAAGTTTTCTTTTTTAAAGAATGTCAGATTTCAAGTTTCAAATGTGCAGTTTACTTTCTGATGCATACTTCCCTTTGAAGAAGAGAATGTCTGGGGTGGTGGACATTCCAAGCAATCAGACCAGTAGTTTTATACAGTAATTTTATACATTGCTCATATTTGTCATTTTTCTATCTGGAAATCACTGGCCATATTAAAAGCTATAAATTTCCTGCAAAACTGCTAACAGTACAACTTTGAAATTGATTTTAATCCTATAATAATGGAGAAGAGTTTGACATGCAAGTGTCAAAGGATTGGTTTTCCATGTTGGTGTAGTGGGCCCTTAATACCTGGTTCTTGAAAATAATATGATAGGCACCTTGCTCATTGTGCATGCATCAACAAGACACAATTTGACCTTGCTGTGCAGAAAAAAAAAAAAAGAATGTATGTTGAAAAGCCAAAAGGAGACTAGAGTGTTTATATAGAGGGGTCTAATTACAAGTATTTAAAACATAAAATCATGGTTTAGAATCTCTTCACACAGAAAAGCTTTTCTCTACCAGCTGTATTTTTCCACATTTTCTGCTTTTGTGGCAATCAACTCCTTTGTTACCCTTCCAAAATGTTTAAATAGAATGGAGCTGTATTTTGAGAGACAATTAGAAACTCTAGAGTCCTACGAAAGGTTAAAAACACAAAGAGAACTTTTCTAATTAATCCTCTTAGTTTTACTTCATTTTAGAATGTAAGATGGGGGGAAGAAAACCTGAATGGGGCATTGAGACCTTATTTCCAGCCCTGGTTCTGCCACAAACTTATTATAACCCTTGGGCATATCACCTAACTACTCAGAACCTGTATTACCTCATCTGTGAAATGAAGGCACTAGCCTAGAATGATCCTTTTTCCCAGCCAGAAGATTCCATAATGCTACATTTTTACAATTCTTAAATTTAATCCTCATTCTACACTGAACATACCTGAAATCTATAATTTTAGTAGATCCTCTCTTAAGAAATTATTTTGCTGTCACTAACACTGTTTTTCAAATGGTGGTCCTCAAGCTTCCATATAACAGAATCATCAGGAATGCTTATTTAAAATGCAGACTCTTTTGTTGTTCCATACAAATTTTAGGATTGTTTTTCTACTTCTTTGAAAAATGCTGTTTGTATTTTCATAGGGATTGCATTAAATCTGTACATTGCTTTGGGTAGTATAAATATTTTAACAATATTTGATTTTCAAACCCATGAGCATGAAATGTCTTTCCATTTCTTTGTGTTATCTTAAATTTCTTTCTTCAGTGTTTTATAGTTTTCAGAGTACAGGTTTTTCACCTCTTTGGTTCATTTTATTCCTAGATATTTTATTGCTGTTGATGCAATTGTAAAGGGGATTGTTTTCTTAATTTCACTTTCTGCTGCTTCATTATTAATGGATAGGAATGCAACAGATTTCTGTACATTGATTTTGTATCCTGTGACTTTACTGAATTCATTTTTCAGTTCTAGTAGCTTTTGGTGGAGTCTGTAGGGTTTTCTATATATATAGTATCATGTCATCTGCAAATAGTGAGAGTTTTACTTCTTCCTTACTAATTTGGATACCTTTTCTTTCTTTTTATTTTTTTAAGATTTTATTTATTTATTTGACACAGAGAGACACAGCGAGAGAGGGAACACAAGCACGGGAGTGGGAGAGGGAGAAGCAGGCTTCCCGCCTGGCAGGGAGCCTGATGTGGGGCTCAATCCTAGGACCCTGGGACCATGACCTGAGCCAAAGGCAGACGCTTAACGACTGAGCCACCCAGGCGCCCCATGGATGCCTTTTCTTTCTTTCTGTTGTCTAATTGCTCTGACTAGGACTTCCAGTACTATGTTGAATAACTGGTGAGAGTGGACATCCTTCTCTTATTCCTGACCTTGGGGGAAAAGCTCTCAGTTTCTCACCATTGAGTATGATGTTGGCTGTGGGTTTTACATATAAGGCCTTTTATGTTGAGGTGTGTTCCCTCTAGACTTACTTTGCATAGGGTTTTTATCATGAATGGATGTTGTACTTTCTAGAATGTTTTTTTCTGAATATATTGAAATGATCATGTGGTTTTTATCCTTTCTCTTATTGATGTAACATATCACATTGGTTGTTTTGCAAATATTGAGCCAAACTTGCATCCCAGGGATAGCCAAAGCAATCTTGAAAAATAAAAACAAAACTGGAGGTATCACAATTTCAGATTTCAAGTTCTATTACAAAGCAGTAGTCATCAAAACAGCATGGTACTGGCATAAAAATAGACACACAGAAAACCGAGAAATAAACCCACAATTATATGGTCAATTGATCTTTGACAAAAGAGGAATTAATATAAAATGGGAAACAGTTTCTTCAACAAATGGTGTTGGGGACACTGGACAGCAACATGCAAAAGAATGAAACTGGACTATTTTCTCTTACCATACACAAAAATAAGCTCAAACTGAGTTAAAGACTTAAATGTGAGATCTGAAACCATAAAAATCCTTGAAGAGAGCACAGATAGTAATCTCTCTGACACTGGCCATAGCAACGTTTTTCTAGATATGTCTTCTGAGGTAAGGGAAATAAAAGCAGAAATAAGCTATTGAGACTACATCAAAATAAAAAGCTTCTGCACAGTGAAGGAAATAATCAACAAAACTAAAAGGCAACCTACTGAAGGCAGAAGATATTTGCAAATGACATCCAATAAAGGGTTAGTATCCAAAATATATAAAGAACTTATAAAACTCAATACCTAAAAAACAAATAATCCAATTAAAAAATGAGCAGAAGACATAAACAGACATTTCTCCAAAGAAGACATACAGATGGCCAACAGACGCATGAAAAGATATTCTGCATCACTCATCATCAGGGAAATGCAAGTCAAAACTACAACGAAATACCACCTCACACCTGTCAGAATGGCTAAAATAAAAAACATAAGAAACAACAAGTGTGGGTGAAGATGTGGAGAAAGGGGAACCTTCTTGCACTGTTGGTGGGAATGCAAACTGGTACAGCCACTGTGGAAAACAGTATGGAGCTTCCTCAAAGAGTTAAAAATAGAACTATCCTGCAATCCAGTAATCACACGACTGGGTAGCTACCCACAAAATACAAAAACACTATTTTTATAGCAGCGTTATTTACAAAAGCCAAGATATGGAGGCAGCCTAAGTGTCCATCAATTGATGAATGGGTAAAGAAGAAGTGATGTATATATACCATAGAATATTATTCAGCCATAAAAAGGAATGAAATCTTGCCACTGCAACAACATGGATGGAGCTAGAGAGTATAATGCTTAGTGAAATAAGTCAGTCAGAGAAATACAAATACCTTATGATCTCACTCATATGTGGAATTTAAGAAACTAAACAAATAAAGAAAAAAGAGAGAGAAACCAAGAAACAGACTCTTAACTGTAGAGGACAAACTGATGGTTACCAGGGGAGGTGGGTGAAATAGGTGATGAGGATTAAAGAGTACACTTATCATGAAAAAATAAATAAAATAAAACAATAAAAGAAATAAATAAAAATAAAATACAGACTCTTGGATCCTGATCCAAGCCTACTAAATAGAAAATTTTAGGATGGGATCTAACATCCAGCAGGGTGACTATAGTTAACAATACTGTATTGTATACCTGAACTTCCTAAGATCCTAAAAGTTCTGAGCATACACACACAAAATGGTAATGCTGTGTGATGATAGATGTGTTAACTAACCTTATTGCGGCATTTTACAATACATACACATATCAAATCATCACGTTGTACACCTTAAACTTACGTAATGTTATATGTCAATTACGTCTCAGTAAAACTAGTGGAAACATTTTAAAAATAAAATCATGTTCCTAAAAAAAAAATCGCAGTATGGGAGGAGGGATTTGAGACTACATGTGTCTAATGAACTCTGGGCTGATCTGTATTTCCTGTAAAGTTTGAGAACAACTGAGAATCCAGGAATGAACAGGAGAAGGGAGGGAAGGGTGACAGGAATAGTGATAATTGCTACCTAAATATGGATGAGGAAGAAACAGGTGTAGAGGAAAAGAGGGAGTGATCTGGGTGGCAGGGGTGGCCCTGGAGAATGCATTTCTTTGTTGCTCACACTGGTTTCATGTTTGAACAGACTGAAATCAAGCACTAACTATGAGAACTGGTTGTGTAGAAATGCCCCACAGCCATAGCATCAACTAATACAATGGGTGTCTAGCCTTTGTGTTCCATGATATTCGAAACCGAGGAGGTCATGGTTATGTTTTATGAAAGAGAAAATGACTTTCCTCAAGGAACAGAGAGAAAACTGAAATAAATGATAACCATTTAGGATTTCTGAACATTTTTTTAAGAGTGTAAATAAACCCTTTGGTGAATTAAAATATATTCTTTTCATGCTTGGGGATTTTGTTCAAATTTTATTTATCCTCTTTGGGGGACCATCTGTTATTCTGGAATGGTTTTTTTTTTTTTTTTCTGTTTTTTGTTTGTTTGATTTGTTTTTTTAAGTAGGTTCCAAGCTAGGCATGGAGCCTAATGTGAAGCTTGAGCTCACAACCCTGAGATCAAGACCTGAGCTGAGATCAAAAGTCAGATGCTTAACCAACTGAGCCACCCAGGTGCCCCTATTCTGGAGTGTTTAAGCTAGATCATTTATGGGAATCCATGAAAAAATACATGTTTTGTCAGCATGATTTCATACCATGATATATACTTCTAAAGTGATTGTCCATGTAGGTTCTGTGACAATATTGCCTTTTTAGCACAGACACACATATATACAAAATAGGAAAATAAGGGAAAAATCCCATCCAGTGTCTTAACTTCATTCAAGATCACGCCAACTCATCTCTTGACAAGTCAAATGTCCCATGTGAAAGGACACTGAACTGCCCAAGGCGTTTGGTGAAGTTCAAATAAATCTGCCCTTGACTTTAACAGAGAGATGATCAGGTGGAGGAGCTGCTCTGGCTTAGAAGGCTCTTTCAAGAACCACAGACATGTGGGTGCACCCCAGCACAAGAAAGGAAGTCCCTGCAACCTTAAAAGGATTTCGAGGAGTAATGACAACATAATAGCCATACTTTTGGTTTTGCATTAGTGGAAGAGTGAATTTCTAAAATTATGATAAGCAGGTTCCTGTGGTTCTTTAGCTCACATTCATGCTTCATCTTAGTGAAGAGGAGAATAGAAATAAAGGGGAAATGGTAAGCACAATATTTCATTACCCTTTTCCAAGGCTTCCTAAACAAATGAACAACTTTCTTGTGGAGGCTTTCCTTGGCTATTCCTTCTTCTCCACTTTGTTTTATTTTTGCATAATATTTATGCCTTATTTTGTTTATTGCCTGTATCCACTTCACTGGAATCTGTGCTCCATGAAGGCATGGATTTCTGTCCACACTGTTCATAACTATTGCCCCCATGCCTAGAGAGTTTCTGGCACTGAGTAGGTGCTCACTAAATACTTGTTGAAAGAATGAATAAATTCTTATTAGATTACTGCCGTCCCACATTCAGTGATAATTAGTATATTTTATGCAGTTTTGGAATTATGTCCCCCCTAAATATGTCAATAAAATATTTAGGGAGTTGGACCGAAGTGGAATGTTTACCAGTCTGCTTATTTCTGGCTTTAAGATGAGGTAATTTAGTCACTGAGAGCTGCAGCTCTGGAGTTGAGCTGTCTAGGTTTGAATCCTGACTCTGCTGCTTACTAGCTTTGAAATCTCCAGCAAGTTAATTCTCTGTCCCTCAATTTTCTCCTCTGTTAAATGAGATAATAATAAGGTAGCTCTGAGTATCAAATGTATCTAAATGGGGTCTTGCACATAGTACAGAAGAATAACATTTATTGTGGTTGCTTTCCTGTGAGTATCCTGAGTTATTTCTTCCATCGATGATGCTTTCCATAGACCATGAACACACACTTACATTTGTATTCTTGACTTAGATCTGAATTTCTTGGAATATGTAGCTGCATGACCCTTATGAACATTGGAAGGTGCAATTTGAGTACAGGAAAAAAGGAAGGACACTCTTTGGACATTGAAGCCCAGGTCACAACAACAATGAAATAATAACTATTATTTGTTTAATATTTTAAATCTATCTATTCACCCTTTTACCTATCTACCCATCCATCTATATACCTATCCTACTGTAATTGTATGGCCTTATCTCTGAAGTTATTTGTTTATGGATGTTTCTTGTTTGAAAGAATAAACCACCAAACACACATATAGCAATTACTTTATGCCAGGTACCATTCTCAACACTTAGAGAAAATTTCCCATTTGCCAGCGTAAACACCCATGTATTTGCTCACTTCTTTAGAAATTGTTTCTAAAAATTTCAAACTCAGAACATACTTGCATGTATAGTTAATGTTATTGTTCTTATTTGTTCTGATTGAGTCATATAGGTTTTATGTGAACATATTCCTGCCTTCTGGAGTTAACAGTGGAGGTCCATCACCATGGTCCTCAGTAATAATTAAATAATAATATGTAAACACAACCCAACATCTCTGAGGATTTTTAAGGGACTCACAATTTTCCGTAAGGTTCCTAGCTGCCTGCTTCTCCACATGTACCTCCTCCTAACATCCCTCGCAGTGTGAACAAGCCCCATTCGCTCTGAAGGGCTCCACCTGGGACCTTCATCTGTCTTCTTTCATGCCCCCTGGAGCACTAATTTTACAAAGCTGTTACTTGTAGCCGACTTTTACTGATCTTTTGAGGGAGGAATGGCATGGTGGAAGAAGATGGGGTGAAAGGAACAGGATAACAGTAATTTTGACAAAGAACACAAAATAACCTTCAACAATTTCAGACATCACTAATCCTGGCATTTATGACCATTTCCCACCACTGACAATTTCTCACTGCCTGTTTCCTGCCATATCTTGAGGTTCCTGTCTTCCATAATCACTTTTGCTTTCCTTTCTCCCTATTTTCCAGGCCCTTTATTCATCTACTCACTCTTATCTTCAAGGTTTCCCCCAGAAATATGAATATATTCTTACTCCCCACCTCACCCCAGGCAATGACAAGGGGGGGCTTTCTTAACCAAGATAATCATCTTATTATGATCTTTTCCTTAACAGAACCATCTATCCCAGGATTGAATTATGATATTCCTTATGGCAGTTCCAGAATTTCTATGTAGAATGGGCTTTGTAGGGATTGTCTAATGGAAAGGGAATTAAGAAAACTTATCTTGAAATTATACTTGCATAGCAAGCAAACTATTTTTAACTTAATCATGCAGCAAAGTCCTGGCAGAAAGCAAAATTCTGTTTAATGGGGTTTAAGTAAAGAGACTTTAATTAAGGACGTGTCTCCAGAAGTGTGGGCAGGTTAGAGAAACCAAAAACAAACACTGAGGCACCCAGGGACAGCGCCAGTGGGAAGCCATTACACCCCTAGGCCTGAAGGAGCAAGGGAAGGAAATAGTGTCTCTGAGCCTGGTGACAGCTGGAGCCATGGAAGAGCCAGGAGGAGCTGTTATCATAGGGGTTATAGGCACCAAAGCAGGGAGGGAGTGGGGAAGGAAATACCCTGATCTCCCATTCCTCTTGCTCTCCCAGATGCTTCTCATGGGCTGAACCCAACTAGAAGCCAGATGGCAGGGGAGCCTTGCTGAGGTCATTTGCCAGATTCCCTGTCCATGGTCCAGAACAAATGGGGTGGGTTTGGGTGATGGAGAATAACCAGAACAGATAATGTATTTATTTGGGCCTAACTTTGAAAGCAGAAACTGAGGAAGATTAAGGATGGCTCAACCACTGCTGGCCACTTCCTAAAAAAGAGAGAGGGAGAGAGGGAAGCAAACCATAAGAAACTCTTAACTATAGAGAACAAACTGAGGGGTTGCTGGAGGGGGTGGGGGGGGATGGGCTAATTGGGTGATGGGCATTAAGGAGGGCACTTGTGATGAGCACTGGTGTTATATGTAAGTGATGAATCACTAAATTCTATACCTGAAACCAATTTTACCATATATGTTAACTAAATAGAATTTAAATTAAAACTTGAAATAATAAATAAATAAAAGGCAGAAGCAAATTCAGTTAAGTTTTAATTCACACAGAAATTTTCCCCTCCCAATACACTGGAAGATTGTTGGGAGATAGGTTAGGCCACCCCTCCTTCCCTACTTTTGGGAAAAGCTCTGAGTTATAGGCAGAACAAGGGGCAAGGGAAGTATTCGGTGTTAACCTTGTCTTATCACCAAGATTCCTACGTCCTTTCTGCCACAAGTTAGCTTGAAACAATCTGTGTTGTAAGAAATAGAAAAGCAATTTTTGAAGCATAAAATTAAGCTGCAACAACCAATCCAGAAGTCAAGCTAAGCACCTGGAGAAGCCAACACAATTGAGGATGTACACTTTTGAACTCTAAATTCTTTTTTATTGCTTCTAAATTCAAGCTCTCAACCAACCATGAGAAGAGTTTGCATTACTCTGAAATCAGTGAGGCAAAAGCAAATTACTAAAATAGATAAGAGAATGGATACAGGATTGATTCTTTCCTCAGGGCTGAATATTAATATGAAGGATGTCTGTTTCTTCTCAAAGAATGGATGCTGCAATATAAACCCCTAGGTGCTTCCAGCCAACTTGGTTGCCTGCCTGGCCCTCCTTCATCTGGTTGTGTCTGCAATTGCCAAGGGAGTGGTGGAAGAATTTCTGGAAGACAGTTTCAACCGAACTCCTTAGATGGGTCAGTGACTACCACAACGCTTGGGAGCATGCAGATATGGCTCTGACCTGCAGGTACCTGGGGTGTACTATGGTGTCAAAGAGAGAGTGTCATGAAATTTCTAACTCAGCCATCAGAGAGGATGAACACCAACTTTCTAACAGGAAAATACTGTCTTCTGTAAAGCTCTGTAATAGCTCTGACATGACTTGAGGGAATAAAAGAAAGAAATATCCTTGGACATACATGTTGCCCAAGCCTCTCCTTCGTGGTTTTGGTGTCCAGGATAGCCTGTAGAAGAGGTGCTGAGCTGACTGCTTTACTTTAATCACCTCAAAATAAATCTAGGAGATGCATGTTAAAATATCCCTATTTTACAGGGAAATGGATTTAAGGAAATCATTGGTTTGCTCAAAGACACATACCTTGTACATGGTAGAGCCTATATAAAACCCCAGTTCTGTCTGTGTTCAAAGCTTTGCCTCTAACGACACCACACTAAATGAGTATGTCAGGGAGTTTGGAAGGAGGGTAGTGAGATGGTATTTCATATGGATGGTTAAAATTGTTTCCAGAATTATGAATCTACAATATTGCTATTTATAAGAAATATATATTTGATCATTCAGATGACCAAAATTTATTGCTCACATGTATTCAGAATTTATCCACAGTTCCTGGCTCACAGCTTCCAAAACCCCTGTAATTTCCTCTAAGTACTGAAAGTGATAAAGATGTCTTTTGTTATTTTAATGAGGTGACTTTTGGAAAGCATCTAAGGATAGTTACCACGAAAACCAACCATGTGATTAGAGGGTTGGAACTTTCAGTCCCACCCCCTGACTTCTGGGGACAGGAGTGGGGTTGGAGGTTGGATCAATCCCCAATGGTTAACAGTGTAATCAGTCATGCCTGTGTAATATAACCTCCATAACCCCCAAAAGGTCAGGGTTCAGAGACCTTCCATTTTGGTGAACATTTGGAGGTGCTGGGAGAATGCCTGCCCAGAGAGAGCATGGAAGCTCCAAGCCCTTTCCTCATACCTCAACTTATCCATCTCTTCTTTCTGTTTCTGAGTTATATCCTTTTATAGTAAACTGATAACCTAGTAAATAAAACATTTCTCTGAGTTCTGTGAACTGCTCTAACAAATTAGTCATACCTGAGGAGGAGGTCTTGGGATCCTCTGATCATATAGCCAATCAGTCAGAAGTACAAGTTACAATCTGGACTTGTGACTAGCATCTGAAGTGAGTGGAGGATTAGGGGAGAGTCTTGTAGAACTGAATCCTTAACCTGTGGAATCTGATGGTATCTTTTGGTAGATAGCCATCAAAAAGAGTTGAATTATCAGATACTCTGCTGATGTCCAAGAATTTCTTGGTGTTGTGTGGGAAGTTCAGCTCTCCCACCTAATACACATGTTGGAATTGGGTCCAGGAACCCCAAAATTATATAAGAATAAATTTAATTAGCCAGTACTCTTGGTTGGATGTAACAGAAACCCGATTCAAACCAGTGTAAGCCAGCAATGTCCACAATAGCCAAACTGTGGAAAGAGCCGAGATGCCCTTCAACAGATGAATGGATAAAGAAGATGTGGTCCATATATACAATGGAATATTACTCAGCCATCAGAAAGGATGAATACCAACTTTTGCATCAACATGGATGGGACTGGAGGAGATTATGCTAAGTGAAATAAGTCAAGCAGACAAAGTCAATTATATGGTTTCACTTATAATTGGAACATAAGGAATAGCATGGAGGACATTAGGAGAAGGAAGGGAAAAATGAAGGGGGGGGAATCAGAGAGGAGAAGAACCATGAGAGACTATGGACTCTGAGAAACAAACTGAGGATTATAGAGGGGAGGGAGGTGGAGGGTTGGGTTAGCACGGTGATGGGTATTAAGGAGGGCATGTACTGCATGGAGCACTGGGTGTTATATGCAAACAATGAATCATGGAACACTACATCAAAAACTGATGATTTAATGTATGGTGACTAACATAACATAATAAAATAAAATTAAAAAAAAAAAGCTTAAGCCAGGAAAAAAAATTGGCTTATTTAACCTAAAAGTCCAAGGGATGATAACTTCCAGAATAGAACCAGGTACCTAAAATGAAGGTATCATTCTCTACGTTATTAATTTACTAATTTTGCTTTTTTTGGTATTAGTTTTAATTTGTAGGCTGGTTGTGTCTACACAATGGAGAAGATGAGTCCTGACAGCACCAGATTTACACAGTCCTTCTAGTTCATGACCTCAAATGAGTAAATAACCCTCTCTCCTTGATCATCCATATGAATCCTTGAAAAACATTCTGTGTTCCCTTGAATCACTTGTCCATCCTTAGACCAATCACTGTGTTTGAGGAGGAGTACAATACTCTTGTTGGCCAGCCTGAGTCACAGGTTCATTCCTAGTAGGATAGGTGAGGCCATGCGTTTCATAGCTCTGTTTGTAAAAGAAACAGTTCTCCAAACTGGAGTCTGAGCAGACAAAGAAAGGTAAGAAAATAAATATGGATACAAAAATTACTAACTTACTAAATAAACAGGGCAGTCTCTAGCTGTGGGTGGCTGAATGAAAGATGTGAGCAACCCAAGCATATGAGAACACATTGCTTGCCACCTATTGAGCAAGAGATACAAAAAATAGCTCCCTTGAAGAGAGTACACTGCTTGAACAAAAAGAGATGTTTTCCTCATTCTTAAAATGTAAACCTATACTACTGGAGTAATGATAACTCCCATCCCCAAAACATCTTTTTTTCCTAGCAAGAAAATAAGGGATCTCTATAGACATTAACTCACCTCATTACTCTGAAAATAAAAATCAGTTTAGGAGTAAGAGCTATTATAATTATTTTATGGGGTGGGGGAAAGGAAGAGAAAATGTCTTCATCCAAAGTCAATGCCTGGTAGACTGAATACAGGCAACCGTTAATTTAGAAACTCTCCTGACATAATAGGATCTGGGTGCCTACCTCTGGATTCTCTCAAGCTCAGCATCCCCCCAGAGCTGTGTTTTAGGAAGACCATCTTAGCTTTCACCCTTTGAATTATTCTCTCCAGCCTCTCCCTTCTGACTGGTCAGTGTCAAGGGGTCTTGGACTAAGAAAGAGCTTGAGGTTAGTGCTACAGATGAGCTAGCCCAGGGAGTCCTTTCCCCTCTCCATCCTGTTCCCCTGCTTCCTCCAACCACCTGAAACATTAACTTCTAGGCTCTGCTCAACCAGCATCTCTTTTGTGCATTCTTGAATCACAGAACTTTTCTTATTTTGTTGTCCTATTTGTTTAATGTGCATCCTTCCCCATTTTCTCCCAGCCCCCATCATTGACCAGATGATGAAGCTCATGTTAATTCATTCTTGTATCTACAGCAGTTTTTACACTGCCTGACATATAGTAGGTACTCAATAAATGTTGGTTGGATGAGTGAGAACTTGGCCATTATTTGTAAAGTAGTGGTTTGTTAAGAGACAGAATAGAATTCAGGGAAATTTTTTGCAGAACTCAAAGTACTATGGATATCCTAAACTTAAATAGCTAAATAGATAATTTTATATTAAATTGAGTTTCATACTTGATTTTATTGTGGAAAAGTAGCAACAGTATCAAAAGTTTAAGGAAAGCAGTAAGATGTATAGCTTAAGATGAGCATTAGAGGCCAACAAACCTAGGTTCTGTTACTGGCTGTTCTCGTTGTTATTACTTCATAATGAATTACCCCAACACTAACATAGCAACCTAGTAGTTCTCACTTGGAATCTGTCATGCATTTGCAGTCAAATAAGGGGCTGTAGGCATCTGAAAGCTTGGCTCTGCTAGAAATTTAAATGGCTTACTTAATGACTTACAGTTGATGCAGAACTGATGATCAGAGTGTCTATCTGTGGCTTCTCTAGCAGGGAGAGATTTCTTACCTGCCAGTTAGCTTCTCCCAGAACAAGCATCACAACAGAGCCAGGTGGAAGCTGCATGACCTTTTCTGACCTAGCCTCAGAAATCACACAATATCTCTACTGGATTCTGTTGGTTATAAGTGAGTCACTAAGGCTGGCCTAGTTTCAAGGGAAGGGGACATAGACTCTGAATGGGAGAAATGTAAAAGACTTTGTGGACATGTTTAAATCTACCACATTAGCTCTACCACCTAGTATTTGAGCAGTGTAAGGGAAAATTAGTCATTTGTGTTTTTTTCTCTATATAATAGGATCCTTGTGAAGATTAAATAAGTTGATGTATGTAAAACAGTAAGCTCTCAGATGTTCTTTTTTTTTTTATTTTAAAGATTTTATTTATTTGACAGAGAGAGAGACAGCGAGAGCAGGAACACAAGCAGGGGGAGTGGGAGAGGGAGAAGCAGGCTTCCTGCCGAGCAGGGAGCCCGATGTCGGACTCGATCCCGGGACCCTGGGATCATGACCTGAGCTGAAGGCAGACGCTTAACGACTGAGCCACCCAGGCGCCCTCAGATGTTCTTTTATTATTGAGAGAAAATATATGGGGAAAACCCTTTAAACCAAGAAAACCTAGTAATTTCATCACCCTGAAAATTGGGGAAAGACCACTAGTCTCTTGTATTTTTCTGTAAAAATTCCTTGTGGGATACCAGTGTCCAATTTTAGCATAATTTTAAAAGCATTAAATTCTAACAATATTTTTGTACATCTAATCATTCCAAGTTCTGAACATCTGACCTAAAAGTGAACTTTTGAAACCCAACTCATTTGTTTGTACTTGCAAAATGGTTTCCATATGTGTGCATGTATATACATTTATTATGCTAATAATACATAACCTTACTATTCCTCAAAGAGATGAAAGAAAAAAGTTTACCAGAAAAAAATCTGTTAGTCATCGACTGATATGACTTTGCATTATGCTAAAAAATACCAGAAGAGAGACAGATGGTTGATCTTCATTTAACACAAAAGCAAGAACTTTAAAGACTATCAGAGCCTTTGCTGAAATAACCACGTTGATTCAATAGCTAGAAACACAATTAGTAAAGAATAGGAAAATCATGGATGATGACAATCATCTTTGTAATCAATCTTTTATAAATTCCCTGTGGGTAATTAATTTCATATAATACTATCCAGTACTGTAATTTCCTCCCTGTTCTTTCCCTTCCCCCAAGCCCAGAAATACTTGAAATTCAGTACAAGAACTCTTGCCACAGAATTATATTAAAAGATGTAATTAACAGGAAATTCTGCATAGCATATCTATCAACTACAAGGGGATTATTCTCTATAGAGATCCCATGGATTCCTCTGCTTTCTCTATAGAGATCCCATGGATTCCTCTGCCCATTTGCCTCAATGACAATCTCTGACTCATTGTTTGTCATCCAGAGAAGCTGTGGCAAGACGTTGGTTTGCAATTACTTTTATATTCCACTTCCCAGGGCTTTCTGGAACTCTTCATGCAATGAATCTTGAAAGTGACCGAGAATTTCCTCTTAGTTCTTGGCCTGTGGAATCATCATCTCTCCTCTCTAGAAGCCCTCACTCCATTTTTCTGGCTGTTATCTATTCACTTAACACCTTCTGGGAAGCCACTGAACAAGAGAAACAGTTGCCTGCAGAACCTGGAGAGATATGAGAACTCTCTTTGCTGTTGCTAAAGGGAGGGGAGCTTGGACCCTTTGCTAATGATCACCATCTTGTTTCTATGATAACTTTCTTATCTTGGACAGAGTAATGTCCTCTCTGCACTGGGTCTTTTAATGGCCTTATTGCCTTTCTCATTCTTCCAATGCTTCCTTACAATATATCCCTTCACAACAGTCTCATTTTGGGAGATATACTGGGGTATGCACAAAATGGGAGAGGAAGAACCAGCTCCAATAATAATGACTTGACATCAGTAAAGAAAGGAAGTAATACAATCAGCCAATGTTCTTGAATATTAATGAGCCATAAATGAATTGACCAACAACCAAACTCTATTCTCAGCCCTCCTGGAAAGATTACTGTCTTTGTTTGCTGTCTTCCTTAAATCCTCAAGTATTGGGTTTTTTTTTCTTTGTCTTTTCATTGCTGCTTTGCTTCACTAACCTGATATTCCCTTTGTTGACTGAGAAGGCTCTCAATGATTTTGTTAAAGAAATGTCCTTCAATAGGACATTTCCTTCATCAGACTTAGTTTTCTTGTTTGACGTTATCCCTACAGATATGCATGTGTGTGTATGTGTATATGTGTGTGTGTGTTTGTGTCCGCATAATATATATGAATTAAAGAATCAGATATTATTTCAGTGAGACAGTATGTTAATAGAATTGGTTTATTTGATAAATCCAAGACTACTTCTTATTTGGAAAGTTGTTAGATGTTGGGCTCAGAAGATTTGAGACACTGAATATAACAACACATCGGATAGGTAGATCATAAAATGCTCTGGAGGTCATGGATACTGGTGGCTTTAGAGAAAGGTTCTGCAAAGAGATAGGAACTGTCGTACCCAATGTAGAATACTGCAAAAGGACAGCTGAGCAGAAATAGACCTTAGAAATCATAGAAGAAAAGTGTTCATATTGGGTCTTTCAGATAGCTAATGTCTCAAGTTTATTTGCTTATTTTTCATTTTTAATAGTGGTAAAAACATGTAAGATAAAATTTACCATCTTAACCATTTCTAACTGTACAGTTCAGTAGTGTTAACTATAGTCACATTGTTCTGCAACAGATTTTCAGAACTTTTTCATCTTGCAAAACTGAAACTCTTTACCCATTAAACACTCCTTATTTCCCTTTTTCCCAAGTCCCTGGTGACCACCATTCTACTTTCTGTTTCTATGAATTTGACTATTCTAGATACTTCATATAAGTGGAATCATATAGTATTTGTCATTTTGTGCCTGGCTTATTTCACTTAGCACAATGTCCTCAAGATTCATCCATTCTGTAGCATGTGACAAGATTTCTTTCCTTTTTAAGGCTAAATAATATTCTATTGTATGCATATACATTGATGGACCTTTGGTTTGCTTTTACTTCTTGACTATTGTGAATAGTGCTCCAAATGGGCATGGTTGTACAAATATCTTTTTGTGACCCTGCTTTTAATTCTTTTGGAATTTTTTTTGGATATATTGCTGGGTCATATGGTAGTTCTGTGAGATTGCTAGATCATATGGTAGTTCTATGTTTTGAGGAATCACCCTACTGTTTTACAATAGCAGCTACACCATTTTATTTTTTTCTTCCAAGATTTTATTTAAATTCAAGTTAGTTAACATACAATATAGTATTGGTTTCAGCAGTAGAATTTAGTGGTTCATCACTTACAGAAAACACCCAGTGCTTATCACAACATGTGCCCTCCTTAATACCCAACACCCATCTAGCCCATCCCCCATCCACCTCCCCTCCAGCAACCCTCACTTTGTTCTCTATAGTTAAGAGTCTCTTATGGTTTGCCTCTCTCTCTGTTTTTATCTTGTTTTTCTTTCCCTTCCCCTATGTTCATCGGTTTGTTTCTTAAATTCCACATATTAGTGAAATCATATGGTATTTGTCTTTCTCTGACTGGCTTATTTTGCTTAGCATAAAACACTCTATTTCCATCTACATCATTGCAAATGGCAAAATTTCTTTTTTTAATGGCTGAGTAATATTCCATTTATATATAAACCACATCTTCTTTATCCATTCATCAGTTGATGGACATTTGGGCCCTTTCCATAATTTGGCTATTGCTGATAATACTGCTATAAACATTGGGGTTCATGTGCCCCTTCGAATTGGTATTTTTGTATCCTTTGGGTAAATACCTAGTAGTGCAATTGCTTGGCCATAGGGAAGTTCTATTTTTAACTTTTGAGGAACCTCCATACTGTTTTCCCGAGTGGCTGCACCAGTTTCATTCCCACCAACAGTGTAAGAGGGTTCCCCTTTCTCCACATCCTCACCAACATCTGTTGTTTCATGAGTTGTTAATTTTAGCCATTCTGACAGATATGGGGTAGTATCTCATTGTGGTTTTGATTTGTATTTCCCTGATGATGAGTGATGTTGAGTATCTTTTCATGTGTCTGTTAGCCATTTGTATGTCTTCTTTGGAGAAATGTCTGTTCATGTCTTCTGACCATTTCTTAACTGGATTATTTATTTTGGGGGTGAGTTTGATAAGTTTTTATAGATTTTGGATACTGCCCCTTTATCCAATATGTCATTTGCAAATATCTTCTCCCATTCCATAGGCTGCCTCTTAGTTTTGCTGATTGTTTCCTTCACTGTGCAGAGCTTTTTATCTTGATGAAGTCCCAATAGTTCACTTTTGCTTTTGTTTCCCTTGCCTCTGGAGACATGTCTAGTAAGAAGTTGTTATGGCCAAGGTCCAAGAGGTTGCTGAGTATGTTGTCATCTGTGAAGAGTGAAAGTTTCACTTCTTTGTTGTCTATTTGGATGCCTTTTGTTGTCTGATTGCTGAGGCTAGGACTTCCAGTACTATGTTGAACAACAGTAGTGAGAGTGGACATCCCTGTCATGTTCCTGACCTTAGGGGAAAAGCTCTCAGTTTTTCCCCATTAAGGATGATATTAACTCTGGGTCTCTTTATATGACCTTTATGATATTGAGGTATGTTTCCTCTATCCCTACTTTCTTGAGGGTTTTTATCAAGAAAGGATGCTGTATTTTGTCAAATGTTTTTTTCTGCATCTATTGAGAGATCATATGGTTCTTATCCTTTCTTTTATTAATGTGGTGTATCACATTGATTGATTGGGAGCTATTGAACCACTCCTGCAGCCCAGGAATAAGTCCCACTTGATCATGGTGAATAATCCTTTTAATGTACTGTTGGATTCGATTAGCTAGCATCTTTTTGATAATTTTTGCATCCATGTTCATCAGGGATATTGGTCTGTAATTTTCCTTTTTAGTGGGGTCTTTGTTTGATTTTGGAATCAAGGTAATGCTGGCCTCATAGAATGAGTTTAAAAGTTTTCCTTCCATTTCTTTTTTGTGGAACAGCTTCAGAAGAATAGGTATTAATTCTTCTTTAAAAGTCTGGTAGAATTCCCCTGGGAAGCCATCCAGCCCTGGACTCATGTTTGTTGGGAGATTTTTGATTACTGATTCAGTTTCTTTGCTGGTTATGGTTATGTTCACATTTTCTATTTCTTCTTGTTTCAGTTTTGGTCATTTATATGTTTCTAGGAATTTGGTCAATTTGTTGGCACATAATTGCTCATAATATTCTCTTACAATTGTTTGTATTTCTTCGGTGTTGGTTGTGATCTCTCCTCTTTCATTCATGATTTTATTTATTTGGGTCCTCTCTCTTTTCTTTTTGATAAGTCTTGCCAGGGGTTTATCAGTTTTCCTAATTCTTTCAAAGAACACCTTCCTAGTTTCGTTGATCTGTTCTGGGTTTTTTTTTTTTTTTTATTTCTATATCATTTATTTCTGCTCTAATCCAAACTATTTCCCTTCTGCTGGTTTTGGGTTTTATTTGCTGTTCCTTTTCCAGCTCCTTTTGGTATAAGGTTAGGTCGTATACTTGAGATTTTTCTTGCTTCTTGAGGAAGGCCTGTATTGCTATATACTTCCCTCTTATTACCGCCTTTGCTGCTTCCCAAAGGTTTTGGACTATCATGTTTTAATTTTAATTTGCTTCCATGTATTTTTTTTATTTCTTCTTTAATTTCCTTTAAAAAAGAAAAAAGATTTTACTTAGTTATGTGACGGAGAGAGAGAGAGTACCAGTAGGGGGAGCAGCAGAGGGAGAGAGAGACGCAAGCTCCCTGCCGAGCAGGCAGCCTGATGTGGGGCTCGATCCCAGGACCCTGGGATCATGACCTGAGCCGAAAGCAGACACTTAACAAACTGAGCCACCCAGGCACCCTTCTTCCTTAATTTCCTGGGTAACCCATTCATTTTTTAGTCAGATGTTCTTTAACCTCCACGTATTTGTGGACTTTCCAAATGTTTTCTTGTGGTTCACTTCAAGTTTCATAGCATTGTGGTCTGAAAATATTCATGATATATCAATCTTTTGTACTGGTTGAGCCTGATTTGTGACTCAGTGTGTGATCTATTTTGGAGAATATTCCATGTGCACTCAAAAAGAATGTGTATTTTGCTTCTTTAGGATGACATGCTCTGAATGTATCCGTTAAGTCCATTTGGTCCATTGTGTCATTCAAAGCCATTGCTTCCTTGTTGATCTTCTACTTAGATGATCTGTCCAGTGCTGTGAGTGGGGTGTTGAAGTCCCCTACTATTATTGTATTATTATCAATGAGTTTCTTTCTTTAAGTTTGTTATTAATTGATTTATATATTTGTCTGCTCCCAAGTTGAGGGCATAAATATTTATACTTGTTAGATCAACTTGTTGGATAGACCCCTTTATTAAGATATAGTACCCTTCTTGATCTTTTATTACAGTCTTTGGTTTAAAATTTAGTTTGTCTGATATGAGTATGGCTACTCCAGCTTTCTTTTGATGTCCATTAGCATGGTAGATGGTTCTTCACCCCCTCACTCTCAATCTGGATGTGTTTTGGGGTCTAAAATGAGTCTTTTGTAAGCAACATATTGATGGGTCTTGTTTTTTTATCCATTCTGATACCCTATGTCTTTTGATCAGAGCATTGAGTCCATTTACATTCAGAGTAATTATTGAAAGATATGAATTTAGGGGCACCTGGGTGGCTCAGTCGGTTAAGCATCTGCCTTTGGCTAGGTCATGATCCTGGGGTCCTGGGATCAAGCCCCGCATCAGGCTCCCTGCTCAGCGGGGAGCCTGCTTCTCCCTCTCCTCGCCCCCTTCTTGGGCTCTCTCTCGCCATCTCTCTCTGTGTCTCTCAAATAAATAAAATTAAAAAAAAAAAAAAGAAAGATATAAATTAGTGCCATTGTATTACCTGTAAAGTCATTTTCCTGTAGGTTGTCTCTGTTCCTTTCTAGTCTTTGTTGCTTTTGGTCTCTCTTTCCCACTCAAAGGGGAATATTTCTTGCAGAGCTGGTTTAGTGTTCATGAACTCCTTTAGTTTTTGCTTGTCTTATAAACTCTTTGTCTCTCCTTCTATTCTGAATGACAGCCTTGCTGGATTTAGTATTCTTGGCTGCATATTTTTCCCATTTAGCACAATTGAATATATCGTGCCACTTATTTCTGGCTTGCCAAGTTTCTGTGGACAGGTCTGCAGCTAACCTTATGTGCCTACCCTTGTAGATTAAGGACCTTTTGTCCCGAGCTGCTTTCTGAATTTTCTCTTTGTATTTTGCATATTTCACTATGATATGTCTTGGTGTCAACCTGTTTTTGTTGATTTTGAGGGGAGTTCCCTGTGCCTCTTAGTTTTGAATGCCTGTTTCCTTCCCCAGATTGGGGAAGTTCTCAGCTATAATTTGTTCAAATAAACCTTCTACTCCTTTTTCCCACTTTTCTTCTGGGACTCCTATGATATAGATATTATTTTAATTTGTGGAATAACTGGGTTCCCTAAGTCTATATTTGTGATCTAGTAGTTTTCTTCCCTTCCTTCCAGCTTCATTGTTTTCCATAATTTTATCTTCTTTATCATCTATTTTTTCCTCTGCTTCTTCCATCCTCATTGTGATTACATCCAGTCAGTTTTGCATCGTTATAGCATTTTTTATTTCGGCCTGACTAGTTTTTAGGTCTTTTATCTCTGCAGCAATGGTTTCTCTGATGTCTTCTATGCTTCATTCAAGCCCAGTTAGTGTTCTCATGACTGTTGTTGTAAATTCTGGTTCAGATACATTGCTTATATATCTTTTGAACAAATCCCTGGCTGTGATTTCTCTTTGATCTTTCTTTTGGAGAGAATTCCTCTGTCTTATCATTATATCTAGGTTTCTGTCTTTTGCGTGTTATGAAAGCTTGTTATATTTCCTGCTCCTGAGAGTAATACTGTAGTAAGAAGGGGTCATACACTGTCCAGGGCCTCGCACTTCAGGAAGTGTTTCTGGTGTATGCTGGCAGCTACACTATCTTAAAATATCACCAACAGTGCACAATGTTCCAATCTCTCCTTATCCTCACCAACACTGATTATTTTCTGTTTTTTCAATAGTTGGCATCTGAATAGGTCTGAGGTGATACTTCATTGTGGTTTTGATTTGCATTTCTCAAATGATTAGTGATGTTGAACATCTTTTCTTATGCTTGTTCACCATTTTTATATTATCTTTGTAGAAAGGCCCATTCAACTCTTTTGTCTGTTTTTTAAATTGAGGTTATTTGTTGTTTGTTATTGTTGTTCTTTGTAGTTGTAGGAGTTCTCTATGTATTCTAGACATTATTCTCTTATCAGATATCTGATTTGCAAAGATTTTCTCCCAATCTGTAGCTTGCCTTTTCTCTCTGCTGTTTGTGTCCTTTAATGCACAGATTTAAAGTCCCATTTGCCTATTTTTGCTTTTGGTGCCTGTGCTTTTGGTATATCCAAGAAATTATTGCCAAATTCATTGTCATGAAGCTTTTCTCTTATATTTTCTTCTAAGAGTTTTACGGTCTTAGGTCTTACGTTTAGATCTTTAAGCCATTTTGAGAATTTTTGTATATGGTGTAAGATAAAGGTCCAGTTTCATTCTTTTTCATATGGATATCCAGTTTTCTCATCACCATTTGTTGAAGAGACTGTTTCCCATTAAGTGTCCTTGATATCTTTGTCGAAGATCATTTGACCATATATGTGAGAGTTTATTTCTGTACTCCAGTTTATTTCTGAATGAACTCAAATATACCACAATTAGGCAACTCTTTGTATATAGATAAAATGCACAGCTTCTTGTATCAGTCTGCATGAGTGTAAATACCCAGCATTTGTTAACTATGTGATGTAAGATAATTTACCTTTCTGTGCCTCACTTTCTTTATTTGTAAAACAGGAATAATGATAATACCTCCTGCAGAATGGGATTGTGAAGATTAAATAAATAAAACTTGTTAGAAAAGGCCTGATACATAGAAAGTACTAAAAAAAAAAAAAATCTTAGCTGTTATTATTGCCTAATTTACCTTTCTTATAATTTTACTAGGGCACATCCAATACAGTTATAGCTTCCTAAAGATCTTCATATCATAGCAATTCCCTCAATTCTAGATACCAACACTATTCATGCCTACTATGCACTCTCCATTGGTGTCCCAATGCCAGGGGTTTATTTTTTTATTTTATCTTAACCTCATAAAACCACTTTGCTTGTGCCCTTCTATGCATCCCACACTTTCTCTGAATATAGGAAATAAAGAAAGATCAATATTGGGGAAATATAAAAGAAGGTAAAGGTCTCTGTAGTTTCTCCAAGTTGGTATTCAGTACATATTGATCCATGAAACTGAAATAGGTTTGAGAAAGATCAGAGACTTCCCCCCCCCCCCCACCTTTTTGTAGTCTATTGTGAAGTGACTAAGGTCAGATGGAGAATGTGAGGGGGTAGAGGAAAACTAAAGTTTTGTAGGACAGCTTAATTTGAAATTGACAGGCAGCTACCACAAAAATGTCCCTGGTTTTTAGAAAGCTGCACTGCCCAATTCCTTACCTGACTGATACTACTGCTTGAATAAGGCTAGAACAAGCTTACATTAAAAGGAGTATATTCAACAACTATGTTGTATACCTAAAACTAATGTAACATCGTGTGTCAACTATACTAAAAAACACCCAAAATATGATTATATGAACTATACTAGCAGCAGAACAAGTCAGAGCAAGTAAAATCATAGTAAATTTAAGGAAAATTGTATAAATCTAAGCAAAAGTAAGCGTTAACATTTTTGCCGTGCAGTGTGGTTTGGTGCAACTGGGGTTAGCCATATCTCTATTCTTACAGTCCTTTTCAGATGAATTCTTTCTGTTAGAACTCATGTTCTTTTCATTACCT
The DNA here is from genome assembly GCF_004348235.1 of Phoca vitulina. NCBI lineage: Eukaryota > Metazoa > Chordata > Mammalia > Carnivora > Phocidae > Phoca > Phoca vitulina. The sequence goes on from NW_022589714.1 coordinate 8,622,195, forward strand.
TTTGATCTCTTTCCCTTTCCATAATAAAAAACCTCTGGAAAATCAGAAGTATAAATGTTGTTTATAAAGATTTTTCTTGTTCCAATATTAATGCAAATTAACTAACTATGCCTGAGATATCAATGTCCAACTGATCTCAATATAAAAAAAAGTCAACCATGTTGCAGTTTTAATTAAATTGATAGTTATCTTTAGTTCACATTATTTTATCCCAGAAAAGACAAAAATGTTTAAAGTGGATATTAAATATTAAGAAAGCTTTTATTCCTAATATACTTAATACAGTATTTATCAGCATGTAATTATCAAACATGGAAGGTTAATAATTTTTTAAAACCTTGGAACATAATGATTTCATCGTCAGAGAAAACTTTCATGGAAATTTTTAAAAGCAAAGACTCAAAATATAATTGAATATTGTTTCTGAAATGAAAAAAACTTCCAAAATTATTCGAGAGACTAGCAAGATATTTCCTTCATCTTTCAAAAGTTTCTCTTATAGAAATAAAGAGCACGTTATTTTATGGTTTTACTCAAAACCTATAGACTCATTTATAGTCTTCTATTGTTTCTCTAACTAAAATAAACTCAAAAGTAGGAGAATCACATGTTATTTCAAACCAAATCCTGTGTTTATGTTTGCATGCATGCATGTGTGGAATCATAACTCACTTTTGGTGCCCCCCCTTTTCTAAATCTAATCCTTGTTTATATAGCCAGCCAGATGCATGGCAAGCACATCTAAGGGACACATTAAATATTTAAATAAGTGAATTGTTTTCTTTCCATTTGTTTTTCAAAAGAAAAAAATGGTTTTCTACTATTTTTTCTGTTTGGATTTTGATGGGATCGAAAAAAGATGTCATACAGTCATTGATCCAAAGTTGTCAATTTTAAACTTATTTATATATGTAAAAAGAATAATACTGTGGTGCTCTTTGGCCCTCAGTAATTCCTGTTTCCAAGTTATGACAAGGCTCCCACATTAAGAGCTATCTGTACTTGGCAGACTCAAATCAAGTGTTTCTTTCAAGAGGTAGAGAGGACAATTCATCTGTAATTTCAGGCTGTGCCACTGGGCTCAGTGCTATGGGGAAAAAGAAGAATATGATGTAGAGGTCTCTTCCAGGGTGGAAGAAAAAGAAAAAAAGTCTCTCCCCTTCCAGAGGAAGATAGTTAGAGGTTGGATGATCAACTGCAGTGGAGCTTTGAGGGAAGATGCAGGTAGGAATAGCGAGAGCAGCACAATGGACACAGTTACACTTCACTACATGCGAGTCAGAGACCACTTCAGACTAGCCATCAGGGGGTGAAGACCAACAGAAAATAATTAATAAATGCCAAACAGCCACATTGCTAAAGTACTTTCCCCTATGGACATTATCTTGAGTTTTTCTACTCAAGGAACGTCCCTAGTAAGGAGCTGATCTTTGATTCATTTGTTGAATCAAAAACCAAAATTGTTGTGTTCAAGGTCATATTTACCTGAACACAACCATTTCATCTGGAAGTTCTTTTAATTAGCAAGTTAAAGTGTCTCTTGTTCTGTCTCTCTCTCTGTACAGTTAAAAATGGTTACATGTGGGGGTGCCTGGGTGGCTCAGTCATTAAGCGTCTGCCTTTGGCTTGGGTCATGATCCCAGGGTCCTGGGATCGAGCCCCGCATCGGACTCCCTGCTCAGTGGGAAGCCTGCTTCTCCCTCTCCCACTCCCCCTGCTTGTGTTCTCTCTCTCGCTGTGTCTCTCTCTGTCAAATAAATAAAATCTTTAAAAAACATAGTTACATGTGTTTTACCACAATTTTTAAAAATTAAAAGTTAAATTTTTTCTTTATTTTTTTTAAAGATTTTATTTATTTGAAAGAGAGAGAGAGAGCACGAGAGGGCGGGGAGGGTCACAGGGAGAAGCAGACTCCCCTCTGAGCAGGAAGCCTGATGCGGGGGCTCGATCCCAGGACCCTGGGATCATGACCTGAGCCAAAGGCAGACACTTAACCGACTGAGCCACCCAGGTGCCCAAAAGTTAAATTTTTTTAAAGGTGTCTATTGTTCTTTTACCTACTTCCCACCCCAGTCATAGGAAGTAAAGGAGTTATCCTTCTTTGCATATCTAATAAAATAACTATAATTTAACCTTGAACCCCCCCACACACACATACACACACACAAAAAGATATACACACATAGTATCTATTAAAATTCATAAGGCTTTCTATCCTAGGACCCTTTTCAAACTAGCCTTTCTTTTAAGGGTTTTTGTAAGTGAAATCCCTCCAGGGTTTGGGGTCACACCTGAAACGTGATCTGGCATTGGATTTGTTTCTTCTGGGTCCCTCACAGTCACTTAATTGCATTCACTCACATTTCACTAATAAATATAAAAACAGAATTGGGCCCAGGCTTGTCCTCCCTCCAAATCCCCAAATCTAGAGTCTCTGAGGAAGTGAGAGCTTTGAGGAGGTCATGTGTACATATCACATTCTAAAGAGAACTTCTGCGGGTAGTTGGCTTCACAAACTGTTTTAATAATAATGTAAACTTTTCTCAGTATTTCTTCATCCCTAACATATACTGGTAGCCAGGTGCCCAAACTCTCGCTTTTTTCACATGTGGAACTATTACCATCCATGTCAAAAGCCTCTATCCCTTGGGGCACCTGAATGGCTCAGTGGTTAAGCATCTACCCTCTGCTCAGGTCCTGATCTCAGGGTCCTGGGATCAAGCCCTGCGTCTGCTTCTCCCTCTGCCCCTCCCCCAGCTCATGCTCTCTCTCTCTCTCTCTCTCTCTCTCATATAAATAAATAAAATCTTTTTTAAAAACCCTTTATCCCTAGATAAAAGCCAATAAAATGAACTGAATTGAAGCCAGGTTGGACTGCACCATTCATGAACTATGTGACTGGGCAATAGCTTATCTATTTGACTTTTAATTTTCTCCTTCACAAAATGGGGATAATTCAAATTTCTTGAGCTTTGTTGTGAGGATGAAATAAAATAATGAATACAGAGTGCTTAGGCAATCTGTGTTGCTATTATGAGTATCTCCTTTGCCCCTCTCATTTCTATTTCCGAATCATGAAACACTTGTAAATAAATTCCCCTGTACTTTCAACATTTTCTTTTGGTCCTTTTCAGAGCACCTGTTATGGACTGGATATAATGCTAACTTCCGGTGATCGGAAAATGAATAAGATACAGCTAGCTCAAGATGTCCTTAGAGTAGCAGAAGACAAATGCTCCAGAAGCCCAGAATGGGGAACAAGTGAATCTGTTCAGAGTGGGAGGAGGGTGAAGGAAGACTTTTTAAGAGAAAACATTTGAGTTGCACAGAAGGGGAGAGTGCAGGCAGCTCACGGTGTGCTTCTTGGGCCTCTTCCTTACGAAGAGGGTGCCAAAGGTGTCCATGAACCTCTGGGCTGCAGGTGAAACCCCACTTTCTTCAGATGGACGGAAACCCCTCTGTGATAGGACTGAAACACAGGATGTTTCTCCTCCTCATGGAGAAATAAAATCGTTGTTGTTCCCTCATTCATGCGTCTTCCTCCATTCTTTTCTTTACTCACCAAACAGTTATAGAGTATCAGTTAAGTACCAGACTCTGTGATAGATGCTACGGATAGAAAGAGATAAGAAACTCAGTCTAATAAAAGAGACAAACAAGAAAATCAAAGATTATAGTACACGGATGAGAGCTCTAAGAGAAATACACTCGGGGGGACTGGGGCGGGGAGCAGTGTTAGGGTGACCAACTATTCCAGTTCACCTTCTACTGTCCCCGTTTTATCAATGAAAGGGAAACCCCTCAGTCCCATACAAACTGGGATAGTTGGTCTCCCTAATTCAAGGCCAGAGTGGGCTCCCTTCATGCAGCCTAGGGTAGGGGCATGGGAGTATAGTCATATTAGAATTGATGTCCAGCATAAATGTAATAAAATACCAGATGGACGAGGACATTGAAACCATTTGTGAAGTGAGTTGATTTAACACATGGGAACTACATTACATTAAATCCTGGTGCCCACAGTTCCTAGAGCTGTATGAAGATTAGGTGATTTAAATACTTCTGAGCACCTGTTATCTGAAAAGATAATTCTGACAAAGTCATTGCCAACAACAAGCTTACAGTTCAATAAAGGATAAAGCTGTATATAAAAGTCATGATGCCATAAGGTAGAGAACAACCTGAAACCTTATCTGGATTTCAGAGAAGGAGTCCCTTTGGAAGGCCCAGGGATGACTGCCTGGAATGAGTGTGGGAGAGCAAAGAAATAGCAGAGAGGATGGGAAAGAAGGCTCTCAGGTGGAAAAGCAAGAGCTCCTCCACAGAAACAAGCAAAAAACTCACCTGACACCTTGGGCCCCAGGACAACAACTGAAGTGTGGGACAGAGAAACTCTGTCTACACTCTCCTAGAAGCTTAATTTTGTCTCCCTCAAAATCTCTCCTGCAAAAGATTCCCCAGGAACTCTGAAATTGTGCTTATTTGGAGTTAGCTGGACTATGGTTATACTTTTTTTTTTGTAAGTAGAGTCAATATACTAGGGTTTTTGTTACCTGAGAGCTTTCTTGACAGTGCGAACAGGGATTTAGTTGAACAGGCTGTGGACACTTTAGTAATTATCCCCAGTGTGTCTATTAACCAGTTTATTTTTCAAGCTGATTCTGAATGATAATTGGTAGCAAAATCCAAGTTTCCAGATTTCTTTTTCCCAGTTGCTAGTGCTCTGAACTCCCGTCAATTCAACCACACCATTCACTGTTGCTTCTCTCTTGGCTCCCCTCCTCCAACTCTTGCTACCACAAAACATAGTTAGTGTTCATGTCTCATTTCTCAGCAAAATTAGGAGATGTGTGAAGTGAATTCACATTAGTATTTTAGCTAACAACACCTTGAAGAGTCTACAGACCATTTACCAAGGAAACTAAATTATTTCAAATACTTGTGTTAAAGTAAATGAACCAAGGCTTTCCTGATGTAATAGGCCAACATTTTATTGTGGGTATAACCACAATTCCCAAGAGATCTCCAAAATTCAACAATCTTTATTAGGTTCTTTCTTCATTAGTGAGAGTAAAAAATGTCCCCCTATAGATTTTTCCATAACTGTTAGTAGTAGAATAGGGCATTTTTTTTTCTAAAGTAATTCAAACTAATATGAAATCCTTTTGTAATACAAAATTGTCTTTAGAACACCTTAGAATTATTGAAAACGATAAGTAGAATTTATTAAGGTTATGAATCAAAGAGAAATGTGTGTTCTTGTTATCATTAAAAAAAAAAATTTAGAGGTTAATCTTTTCCCCATGTTTTGGCTTAGCAATGACTCTGGCTTTTTTTTTTTTTTTTTTTTTTTTTTTTTTCCTCTCCTAATAGGTTCTCTTTGGTTCCAAGGTATTCCCAGCTACTGAGAGTCACAAATTCTGTCTGAATAGGAGGGTGACCTTTTCAGAGAGGAGCCAATGTTTGTAAGCTAAGATACAAAGGAAGGAAAAAATAGTTTGCTGAATGACTGAGGGTGTGCTGGAGGAAGAAAGCTCATTCCAAGCAGCACCCCCTCCAGCCCTATTCCTACCAGCGGCATCCAAGTGTGCCAACTCCATCTTTCCATTCCTCCCTGACCTTACTGGCCTAGTAGAACTGCTAGCTGCAGACACGGTCGTCTGCTCAGGCTCTTTGATGTCTAAAATTCTGCCTCAGTGTCTGCTTGTCTCTTGCACCAGGAGACAGTTTGTCTTCCTCTTGCAGGGAGGAAGAAGCATCTGGCACCTCAGCTCTGTGAAACATCACTGACTGTTCCTGGGAAGGGGAGTCAAGAAGCAGCCGACCTGCTTTAGGAGGGCAAGTGACCTGGGTTACTCCTGCCCACTGCCAGTCACACAGATTACACTTCTGTGGATATGACCCAATGTCCTCAATTCCCCAGGCCTAAATACACTTAACCTTCCTTCTCCAAACTGCTTTATATTCCTTACCCACCCCCTCCATTCTCCCCTCCATTCTTAGCTCTTAAAAATATCACAGACACTGTAGTTGTCACATGTCTCCTGACTTTTCATCATAGCTCTGCATACCCCATTCGAATATCCTCTTCCTTTCTCTCTCTTTTTTTTTTTAACCTCACAATTTTGCTTTTTGGCAACCAACCAAAGATTTCTCTGTGTGACTTAAAAGAAATATTACAAGACAAACTGTCTCCTGGTACAAGAGCTACAAAATTATTTGCATATGTAATCTCTTCCTGTGCCTCTGCTAGCCTGGGACTCTTCTTCGCCTCCAATCCTGGTGGTGTAACAAGAGAATAAATTATGGTCCTACTGATAGAACATTAAACTGACAATCTTCTGAGGCACAGGCAATTTTCATGGAAACCGAAGCAAATTCAAGATTATACATTTTCTTGTAAGTGTATTTCTTTTTCCTGTCTGCCCTCTCACATAGTATCAGTTTTCTTGCCTTCTTTTTATTCAGTTTCCTCTCTGAAATAGGAAACAATACATCTAAAGCTGACTGTGAGCCAATCTCCCAGCAATTGAGCTATACATGCCGATAGGGAACTAAGGTATGGCAAATCAGTTACAAGGCATTCAGGCTTATAATTTAAAGATTTGGTTAAAATTAATAAACTGTAGCAATTTTTAAAAGACTAAACGAATTACCTAATGTTTTGCCTCCTTCCTGACTACTTTGGGAAGAAGGGAAAAATGAAAATAAAGGTGTTTATATAGTGCCATCTAGTGGCAGATACATCCAAAAAAAAAAAAGGAAAAAAAAAAAAGCTCTGTTTCCTCTCGGAATTGTTTAAAGGAACCCAGAAAACATTTGCTACTGTTAGGGTCTGGTCCCAGGTTTAATTCTAGTTTTGTTTTACCTCCCTGAGGAAAATGCAATTCTGGGGGCTCTTTTTGGTGTCACTGAGAGTTTTAAGTTTTAATCTGGTTTGTAGAGAGCCAAAAAAGATGAAAAATCTGAAAATCCAGAGCAATTACTGCCTTAGTATTTTAACTAAGGTTTTCCTTGCCATCCCACCTCTGCCTGTCTTGCTAAAACAAAACACTGATTCTGCTAAGAATAGGAAATGTTAACAATCTAAGAAAACTGCAATGATCACGCTACTTAAAACAGAACTCTGCTCCCCTCTTCTGTCTTAAATCTGTAGCTCTAAAATTTTAAATATCATGAATATGAAGAAGCAAAGTTCTCTTCAATTACATTTCTTAAAGAGATGCACATCTATAAGGACAATTAACAGAGTTTTCAAAGTTGGCCCACCGGTAGCCAGGTTCAAAATCAATAAACAACCCTCCCCCTCCACATGAAGAAGGAAAACAAAATTTAGAAAAACAATAGCCCAATCAGAAAATACTGTCTAATTAATCTGTGTTTCCCAGAATCAGCTCGTCCTTTCAAAGACCTGTCTCTAACTTGTAGTTCCTCTGACTGTGATATATTTCCAGGACCAAGTCTCTCTCCTGCCCCACACTTACCAGCTGCTGTTTCCAAAGCACTCCCCCCTTGCTTAGCAGGGCTCTCCTCAAACCTGCCTGGAGCAATCATCACCTTCTTCCCAAGTGCTGACAGAGGTGGATTCTTAGCCTGCTGACCTCAGAGACTTTGAGTTTCTCGGGACCTCTTCCTGTTGTGCATTCTTTCATTCTGTCATGAGCGTGTGGATAAACTAATAGTTGTGAATTTGAATTGAAATATAAAACATGCTGAGCAAATCTAAAATGCCTTGAATAGTAGGAGGTAGTTAAATGGATGACGCTCAGACATCATATGATGTTGGCTGAGATATTGTTGTATCTGCTGAGTCAAGGGGCTAAATCTGTAATTTCCCAATACGACCCATCATCTGGAAATCTCTCCGTAAATACATTTGCTCTTCCTCTCATGGTTCCTTGACACTTATGAAAGGGTTTCTTTGGCCTTAATTTCTTCTTCATTAAGATACTCATAACTGGGAAAATGAACATAATTTTTCAGGATGGCAGATTTAAGCATGGTATACTTTTACCATGCTAATTACAAGGCGAGTAATTGAATGGGGTACATCTGTCTAAAGCAGTTTCAATTCCAAAAGACTCCAAACCTCTGTTCTTAATTTCAGCTAAACTACCATAGAATTTTCCTTTCAGAAACAGGATAGTGACCTTTTGATCTCTATGGTTTCAGTATCGCCGAAGCCCTCAATTCAAAGGCTTCTGCTTTCGTGATGGCATTAGCGGTGATTTTATAATTGGTACTTAGAATTGACATGCAGTGAAATTTAAATGGTTGTTGAGATCTTTGTTGATTAAAGATTTTTAAATTAAATACCAGTTTAGTATCTGGTGTTATTTGAAAGGGCCAATCTTCCACAGCAGGAATTTTAGTGGAAGAATGCCAAGCAATGCTCACTTTATGTCTCACTTCCAACCCTCTCTAGTGGTGCCAAGTTTATTATAGGTTAGAAACTGAACAGGATCTAGCAACCCACTTCTAAAATGTAGTCATTTAATTTCCATGTAATTTCATGAAGGCAGTTTAATTATTTTATAATTACATAACCAGAACATGATGTGATGCAAGGTCGTGATGAATGTACTATCTTACAACCTTAAATGTGGCAAAAAAAAAATTAATCAAATCATATACAGAGATTCATTTAAAGTAATACATAATCTGTGTTGGCATCTCCTTCTCTCTTTTTGAGGTGATATAGTAAGAAAAGCCTTCCTTCTATGTTATTCTGATTTCTCTTAGTTCTTGGACTTTCTAATTACCAATGCAACACTATTTTGTGCTGCCCTTAAAAGTAGAATAATGAAACCCAATAGTAGGATAGAATAACAGCCAGACATGAGAAGACCCTCCTCAGAATGTGTCTGCTCATCTCTGTTCTGCTCTTGTTAATGACACGCAACTGCAACAGGCACAGATGCTGGGTGGTAGGCTTTGTGCCCTTACTCCGTTTCAAAATAAAAAAATAAAAATAAAAGCATATCTGTAGTGTCCAAACAGTATTTCCAGACTGTATAGATTTCCATTAAAATTTCATGGATTTTTATGGACATAGTTAAGAGGCAAAAGAACATTTCACCTAATGAGACAGAATTCTAAGGTTCAGAGAACTCTAAGGTGCCCATGATCCCTTATATTACAGTTCTCCTTATTTTTAGGGGGGTTTTTAATGCTTCAGGTACTAAAGAGAAAATGACATGGGGATGAACATAAACAGGTATTTGTCTCTTCACAATCTAGAATCCATGGTCTATAGTTACATTGTTGAGAGAGGCAATATAACTGTATGTTTAAAAAAAAAGGGATAGGGTGATTCCTGTGTGTTAAGGTGAGAAGTGAGAGGAAGGTACATGGGCAGGAACTTGGAAGGGTAGATATTATGGGCTCCACTGGGAAAGAGATCAGAACCTGCTTGGATGCTGTGTTCTGCAAGGAGAGACCAGTGGGAAAGGCCGTGGAAGTGTTGCGGACAATCTGGGTGCTAGGGCTTTGGCACCAGGATTCTACATGAGGTGTCTGGGCTGAACACAGGTAATGGGGAGGGACTACCTGCTAGAAGACAGATTTGCATATCTACGAACCGAGTCATCTGCATTGCCTTTGATTATCTGCAAATTATAGGATGGTAAAATAGCTCAAGGACAATGAAAGGCCCAGTGACCCTATAGAATCAGCTGATTCACCTAGTTTTCCACTGAAGTCATCCAGTAATCTTTTTTGGTCCATTTCAAAGTCTTCCATAATTTTTCCCTGCATTGGCAATCATGAAAACAAGAGATTGCTTTCAGATGCACAAAATCCTATCCATCCCTAAATTTCTTCATAGATAACTCTAGGAGTTTTTTTCTGATCCCCTCAACTGATTGTGATCTCTCCTTTGTAGCTTCACTATGCCCTTGTCTCTTTCATGGTGGTATTTCACTTTGCTACCAGTGATAATATGTATCTATCTAATTTCCCATAGGGGGTTTTAAGTTGCTTTTCAAAAATCCCCTGCGGTAGCTATCAGAGTGCCTAAAATGTGTCATGTGCTCAATAGATATGTTTCATTGAATTTAATGTAATTCTTATATCCATTTAGCTAGTCCTGATTGGCTCTCTTATAGGTAAAAATGGCAGCTTCCTGCAAAGTGAGATCTTAGGAGCTGAGCTTTATATGGAATCATCTTCCACAGCATTAATATAAATTGAATAACTCCAGGCCATGCTTGCTTTAGATCCAGTCTATTCCCAAATCTTTCTCACAAACTACTAGGAGTGCCTAGAAACACTCCCATCACTGGATTTACTAGTGAATTTGGTGAATTAAGACATCATCTCAAAAAGGCTATCTCAGTACTGAAAACCCCACTAGCCATTAGCTCCCACTAATAGATCAGCATAGAATAGTTTGTTAATCTGATAGGTCTCAAAAGAATGGTAAAGAAAAGGAAGGGGGTTTTCCCCCCCTTTCTTTTAAACAGTAAGTGAAGAAATAGAACACCTGTGGTTGGGGATACACTGGATTTGCAATGACTGAAGATGAACAGAAGTCCTTCACGGTCATCCTTATGAGAACTTGCTATTCTTTTCTCCAGAGAAATTAGAAGTTTAGAAACAATATTTCCATGAAAAGTGTGAATGAACAATTTTAAAAACATTTCTAAGGATGCCTCTTATTTTTTGAAGTACAGGTTAGCTCATGATCATCAGCTAATATTTATAGGTTGGTATTACATTGAAATCTTTTTTATGACATTGGATATGTGAACAGATTGAGGGAATCTAAAATACTGCCTTCAAAACTAGAAATGATTGCATTGGGACCCAGAAACAGTTGGCCTCCTTGCATAAAAGACACTTGGTACCAATTATTTATGCACTAAATGTGTCTCGAGTTCCAGATTAAATTATCCACAGTTTTGATTCAATTAACTTTTGATTCAGTGCCTATGTCTTTAATGACAAAGTTATTCCAGGAAAAGTTGAGCCCTGGAAAAGTTTTACCTAGCTAAGATACCCCTGAAGGAGGATGTGAGTCACATAGTACTTACATTGGCAAATAAAACCACAGTGCGTGTCTGCTCCCTGTGGATTTTAATTTGCAGCAACAATAAACTGCAAGTAATGGGCCTTGGGTTAAATGGTTAAATGTAAAGTTCAAATCAGAATTAAGAGATCTTGTCTTGAAAAGGTGAGGTAAATGTTATAGGCCAAATGATCTAAGAAGCCTTACAGAAATGCCTCCCCTCTCACATCTAGATAGTCGGGTTTTATCTCCCACCTCACATATCTTCATATGAATCTGTTCACTTTAATTAGTTCTTTCAACTCAGGTTGTACCTTGTACTCACAACCCCAGAGGAAAGGTATAGTAATTATGACCAGGAGAAAATTTTTAAGTTGTCAGAGTATGAATTTCTCAGTCAATACCTCCCTTAGGGTATACTTACGGTGCTCAGGCTGCTCCCTCTTTATTTGTTCATTAATTTATTCTTTTATTTTTACATCATTCATGTTTATTAATTCCTTCAATAAACAAACACCTACTGAGAATCCGTGGTGTTTCTTAATGGAGATGATACAGACATTTGGGGTGAAATAGTCCTTTGAGATAATTCTTTGTACAGGATTATCTAATATATTGCAAAACATTTATTATCTCTGGGTCATATCCACAAAGCAGGTCTCAATCCTGAGCAATCTAACCCTACTCCCTCCTTCCATTTCCAAACATCACAGGAGAAGAACCCTGGGTATGACCCACTACCAGAGGATATCAGGATGAATAAAATAAGATTATGGACCTCAAGAAGTTGGTTGCCTTGTGGGAAAAACAAGTAAGCACATACAGTACAGTGTGATACATGCTATGAGAGAAAGAAATACACAATGACACTCAGGGATATTCAAGAAGGTTTCTCAGAGAAGAAAATTCTTGAGCCAAGTCTTTAAGAACAAGTAAAAATTAACTAGATGAAGAAGGCTTCTAGGCATCAGAAGAGGTCCAAAGACCATGCCAACGTTCAGAAAAAATGCTTTAGGAGAACTGCAAACAAATTTACCAAGAATATTGCTTGGCACTGGAGTTGGGGAGGTGGTGACTAATTGGACAGGAGGTGAGATTGTAAGAAGGGTGTTATAGGCCAGGCTAAAATATTTAGACTTTATTCTTAGGAATATAGGGAATTGGAAGTGACATGATCCTATTTGAGTTTCAGAAAGATCACCCTGGAAAGGATGCTAGAATGTTGATTAGAGGAAATAAGATGGGGGGACAGGGAAAACCATTTTGAGGATGTTGAAGTAACTCAGAAGAGAAATGAAGGATGTTTCAGTGGACTCCAGTGGCTGCAGTAAGGATTGCCAACACCCTCCAGCCAAAGACCAGCAGAAACACACCTTTAGTTGACCACCTTGATTTTATTACTCAGTGCAAAGGGGGAGAACACTCACCATGAGAAACTGAGAGGTGTTTCAGTAAGAGAGTGTTAGAACCCTATTTATCAGATTTGAGCTTTAGTTGGGTAATTTTGGGGAGAGCCTAAGAAAATGGGGATTTACTCACTATCAAAAAGGGCAATTCTATGTCGAGGTATATCAATAAATCTTACCTATAGGGAGGGCAGGCTAGAGGGAGGATTGGTTAAAAAAAAAAAAAATAGCAGTCACATTAGCTGGGAGAGGAGGTGTTTGATATTTTGTGGGTTTCAGTGGCCTTGTTTTTGTCTCACTTTATTAAGTTTTACATTGTGTGTAGACTTCATATACTTGGTTGTGAGGGGAGATAATCAAGGTAGTAGTTAAATCTCATTGGTTTGAGTGAGTTTTATTCTTTTTTGGTGAAGAGAGATACTTGATCAAGTTAAACTGAGGAAAAGCACTTAATAGAGTAATGTGAGGAAGGGAATAATTAATGTAATAATCCTGCAGATGTTGGTGAGCACAGTTTTCATGTGTGCATTCCATGTGTGTGTTTGGTTTCTTCTATTAACACCTATCAGCCAAGATAAAGGAAAATGCAGAACATGTTAGTTCTATAGTATCTATTTTCCTCTTTCCAGTAGCTGCCAATTCCCACTGGGAACCCATATGATCCCAAGAAAATTGATTCCATTTCTAGCTCTAATATGGAACACAGAACTGAGTTTAAACTTTTCAGTCCCTTCAATTTACCTGGCTAGAGTGATTGTTTCATTGGTGGTACCTCACCTAGCACTTTATTGTGAATATTGGGACACATATTTGCTTTTCCTTGCTAGATATGAATGAAGAAGGATTATCTTGAAATTTTACAACCCTAAGTCTTCCAATGGGAAAAAAAATAGGTCACATACCAAGAACTGGGAACAAGAATGACATCAGAATTCTCAATAGCTCTACTGAAAATCACAAGGCAATGGAGCAATGCCTGGCCTGAGCATGAAGACAACTCTGAGGAAGGCAGAGTGAAAAGACAAAAAGAAAGTCAGTCTTGCTCACAGCATTTGAGCTGCAAGATCAAGCCTCATTTGAAGGCCATTTTACCTTGGACTTTTCCATCCAAATACCATTTATTACTTAAACAAGTATAAGTTAATCGTTCTATTCCTTGTAACCTTGTCTCTAGCCTCACCAAAGTGAAGAGTGAAGAAAGCTGATCCAGGGTTATGACTGAGGTGAGATGTGCAACTATGTCAAGGCAATTAAATGTCTTGGCAAAAGAATGATTAGACTGATCATTCGGTGATGGACTCCATAGCCACAAATGTACCTGGTTGACCTCCACTAAAATTGTCCTTTTCTCTATCTTACTTTCCTAGGGCAAAGTCTGTATTTTCCATGCTATTCTCTAATTAAACTCAAATAAAAAGTTATTTATAAGCATTGCATTGTGCTCAATTTTGTGAGAATACAAAAATCTAGGTTCTTGTTTCTATTATTTGTCTATATATCTAATCTTGCCTATTATCTAATATTTGTACTATATAATTTAGTACAAATACAACATTTGTACTAAATACAATGTACTATATAAGACACACACACTCACTATTCACCCATACATTTATTCAACTCTTAAAAGCAAGACAAGGTAAAATATGAAGAAGAGCTCAAGTGAATTTTACAGATGGCAAGTGCAATGGGATTTGAGAGGAAGTAGAAGGCAATCTGTGCTTTTCAGCTAATGTGGGGTGATTAGAGGAAATTCCCCAGGGTTCTCTCTTCTCTAATTTAATCCCTTAGCGTTAGAAAGGGCAGCAGGCTGTTTCTGATATAAGCAATGAGGGATCTTTTTACTAGCTCTGTGACCTTGAGAAAGTCACTTAACCCCTTTGAGCATCATCTTTTTCATTTTAAACCTATCGATAGTAGTTTAAGTCCCTACTTCTTTCTCAGGATTGTTGTAGAGAAGCAAAGTCATAATGGGAAACAAAGGATATCAAAATACCTTCTAAACTGGAAGACACCAAAGAAATGTAGGCAATAATAATGATTAATGGTGGAATGGTGGCCCTTAGCAGACTCAGAGCTACCAACTTCCCAGTTCTTTGGTTTTTTGATTTGTCTTGTTTTTTGTTAAAAATTTAAATAATGAATGGTAGTAATTTTAGAAGATATAAAAGGAACAGTGACAAAGCTATGAAGAAGAAATTGTTATACACATCATAGCATGTGTACCTCTGATGATCCCATCATCTCCATTTGGGGGAGCCCCATTGGGCAGTTACATTAAATTTTAGAAAGTGCTTATTTGGCTACATTTTACCCGCAAATGTAAAACAGAGATCAAGAGACAGATGTAAAATAAAATTGGCTGTTTCTGTTTGAGACCAGATAAAAATTCCATTCAAATGGTTCTGCTCTTGTAAGCTTTATAAATTAACTTCTACAGATTATATCCTAAGTAAATGAGGTACAAAGTCCCAACACCAGCAAAGATCCAAACCTATATACACATTTGATGCAAAGCAATAAAAAGGGGAAATTGTGACCATGAGGTCCTTAAAGATCCTGCCCTGGCTGTCTTCCTCCTTGTCCTTTTACTTAGGCCAGGATCATTTCTGTCAGTCTTATTCCTTTTTTTTCAGAACTCCATTTCTCATTGTTTTCTCTTGCTCTCTTCTCTGGTCCTTTGCCGGTCCTCTTGTCCATTCCTGACCCGCTTACAGTATAGGTTAATCGTAAAGCCCTCAACATCCCCTTTGCAGAGCCCTTACTTAAGGTGTGCTTAAAGCAGGAGGGTTTTCCAGGCAGAATTCCTTCCATCTAAGAACCAGTATGCGCCACTCGGGGGGTTTAAAGGGCCAGTGCTGCATATCATCAGTGAGCTATAGAAGAAAAATCTGTGTTCTGGACACAGAAGAACACACAGAGCTCTGGTTTCTTAGGGATTTCAGAACAACAAAAAAACCTCAGAAAGAAAGGGTCATTAATAATTGCAAGGCTCCAGTTCTCTCTACTTCTAGGGGTAACCAAGCATCTATAATCAGGCTCATAACAAAGAAATTCTTGAGGAGAATCATATACCCATTTACTAATGTGTAGCCTGATAGTGATTTCTCAGTGGGCTCAGTGTGTAGAGATACATTTTAGCTTCATTTATCACTCCTTAAAATGCCTCAGAAAATTCAGATGCAATTAGAGTCATTAGAATAAAAATCAGCCAGTGTTCAAAGCTGTAAACAACAGAGCCTATATTGTCTAGTTTAAGCAGAAAAGGAATGTATTAAGATGTTGGATACCTTACCAGTCTGGAAGAGGGCCTTATCATCAGGCTTACAGGCTACATGGTCTGCAATAATTAGGCTACTGGGCTTTCCAGTGAAGGCTCTATGCCTCTTGCTTTCTGGATGAAGGAAGGAATCTTGGACTTTTTGCATTGTCAACACTGGATATGGGACTCAACTGCTAGTGCCTTCATCCTAGCTACCTTTGAAACCTGGATGCAAGGGGTGCTTGGCTGGCTCAGTCGGTAAGAGCATCTGACCCTTAACCTGGGGGTTGTGGGTTTGAGCCTCACACTGGGTGTAGAGATTCCTTAAAAAAAATCTACATGCCTTTTTAAAAAACTTTATTTCCATTTCTTTACTTTTTAGAAAAACTTTATAATTTGTGATAGAGATTCCCAGAAAGTTGCAAAAATAGCTCAGAAAGGCCCTTGTACCTTTTACTTAGTTTCCCTTAATAGTACATTTTACATAACTGTAGCACAAATTCAAATCAAGGAAGTTGATATTGGTACAGTCCATAGAACTTATCTAGATTTTTCCAGTTTTACATGAACTTAATTGTGTATATGTACGTGTATGTCTGTGTGTAGAGGGCTATGCAAATATATTGTAACCACCACCACCATCCAGATATGAAACTGGTCCATCGTCACCAAGATCTCCTTTCTGCTACCCTTTTATAGTTATACCTACTTCCTCCTGTCCCTGACCCCTGGCAATCATTAATTTATCTCCGTCTCTATACTTGAGTCATTTCAAGAATGTTATATAAATGGAATCATATATGATCTTCTGAGATTGGCATTTTTCACTCACTATATTGCCCTTCAGATCCTTTCAGGTTATTATGAGTCATCGATAGTTAGTTCCGTTTCATTGTCAAATAGTATTCCCCCAAGGTACAGATAAACCATAGCTTGTTTAACTGTTCACCTATTGAAAGACATTCTCATTGCTTCTAGTTTGGGGCTACTGTAAATAAGGTTGCTATGAATATTCTAGTGTAGTTTCTCTGGTCAACTTCTAAAACAATGTCTTCCTCAGGTGAGTTGACCTGATAAGCCCAGGCCAGAGTTTGTGCTCCAGCTTCTCAATAGATCTCCTTTTATCATCATTAGCCCCTACAGGTCATTTTCAGTACAATTTCTAAAATTTACAAAGTAGACAGTAGTATATAATGAACACCCATGTCCATCACTGAGCTTCAACGGTTATCAGCCGTCTGCCATTATTTCCATCCCTACCTCTGCCTACTCTTCCTACCAACACTTGATTATTTTGAAACAAATCCCAGATGTCATTTTATCTGTGAATATTTTAATATGTACCTCCAAAAATTAAGAGCTCTTTTAAAAAAAAGATAAAGAAAATGCCATTATCCCAATGTCTTACTGTGGGTTCCTCCAAAAGCCGATACTGAAACAAAGGCTGGAAGGCAAAGAGTCTATTTCAGAGGGGAGACATTAATAGGGAAGTGAGAGAGAAAAGGGAAGGTTGTAAGTTAGATGTGGGCAGAAGGCTGCTCTGGAAAACATGAACTCCTCAGCACTTGCAGGCACCCACATGAGCAGGCAGAGGTTTTAGCAGGCAAAGGCATGCAGGTGCCGCTAGCTGAATTCTGTGTAGCATGCACTGAAGGGTAAGGGTGAGGGACTATGGGGCCTAGGAACTGACAGCATATCCTACACAGGCCTAAAAGCAATGAACAAGTGGCAGTCAGTGTCCACATTTCCCCTAGTGTCTCATAATATTTTACAGTTTATGTGTCCAAATTATGATTCAAATAAAGTCCAAAGAGTGTAATTGATTTATGTTTTTAAGTCTCTTTCCTCCAACTGTGAACAACTATATATCCATCAAGATTACAGCATCGACATTTTTAATATACTTCCTTTATCACTTATCTACCATCCATTCACCATTTTTCCCAAATAATATTACTTGATGCATTTTGTAGTAAATTGTAGGTATCAATTGACATTTAAACCCTTCAGCATAAAAATTATTGCTTGAGTTCATATTGTTTATTGGGTTTTTTTTTTGAGGTAAATTTTACAAATGCACAAATTTTAAGTGTACATTTGCGGAATTTTGATACTGCTTACATCTGTGTAACCCACACCCCTCTCAAGGTACAGAATATTTCTACCACCTCAGAAAGTCCACTCATATTCTTTCCCAGTCAATTCCCATCCCCAACTCTTCAAAGGCAACCCACTGCTCTGAATTTTTTAACCTAACGTTGTTTACAATGTTCTCTTATTTTTCCTTCTAATGTCAGTAGGATCTATAGCTATGACTACTTAAAACATTTTTTTATTTTAAGTTTTTATTTTAATTCCAGTTAGTTAACATACAATGTTATATCAGTTTCAGGTGTACAATAGAGTAATTCCACACTTCCATACATCACCCAGTGCTCATCACAACAACTGCACTCTTTAGTCCCCATCACCTATCTCACCCATCCCCTCACCCGTCTTCCCTCTGGTAACCATCAGTTTGTTCTCTATAGTAGAGTCTCTTTCTTGATTCCTCTCTCTCTCTCTCTTTTTTCCTTTGCTTGTTTGTTTAGTTTCTTAAACTCCACATATGAGTGAAATCATACGGTATTTGTCTTTCTCTGACTGATGTATTTCACTTAGCATTATACTTTCTAGTTCTATCCATGTCATTGCAAATGGCAAGATTTCATGCCATTTTTTATGACTGAATAATATTCCACTGTATACATTTACCACTTCTTCTTTATCCATTCATCAGACACTTGGGCTGCTTCCGTATCTTGGCTATTATAAATAATGCTGCTAGGGGTGCATGTATCCCTTTGAATTAAGGTTCTTATGTTCTTGGAGTAGACACCTAGTAGTGCAATTGCTGGATCATAAGGTAGTCCTATTTTTAACTTTATGAGAAACCTCCATACTGTTTTCCACAATGGCTGTACCAGTTTATGTTCCCACCAACAGAGCAAGAGGGTCCCCCTTTCTCCACATCCTCGCCAACACCTGTTGTTTCTTGTGTTGTTGATTTTAGATATCCTGACAGGTGTGAGGTGATATCTCCTTAGAGTTTTGATTTGAATTTCCCTGGTGATAAGTGATGATGAGTATCTTTTCATGTGTCTGTTAGCCATTTGTATGTCTTCTTTGGAGAAATATCTGTTTATGTCTTCTGCCTATTTTTTTATTGGATTATTTGTTTTGTGGGTCTTGAGTTATATCAGTTCTTTATATATTTTGGATGCCAACCCTTTATCAGATATGTCATTTGCAGATATCTTTTCCCAGTCAGTAGGTTGCCTTTAGTTGTTGATTGTTTCCTTCACTGTGAAGAAGCTTGTTATTTTGATGTAGTCACAATAGTATATTTTTGCTTTTATTTCCCTTGCCTCAGGGGACGTATCTAAAAGAAGTTGCTACAGCCAGTGTCAAAGAAGTTACTGCCTGTGTTCTCTTCTAAGATTTTTATGGTTTCAGGTCTTGCGTTTTGTTCTTTAATCCACTTTGAGTTTATTTTTGTGTATGGTGAGAGAAAGTGGTCCACTTTCATTCTTTTGCACGTTGCTGTGCAATTTGCCAACACCATTTGTTGAAGAGACTGTCTTTTTCCCATTGTATATTCATTCCTCTTTTGTTGAAGATTAATTGACCATATAATTATGAGTTTATTTCTGGATTTTCTATTCTGTTCTACTGATCTATATGTCTATTTTTGTGCCATACCATACTGTTTTGATTACTATTGCTTTGTAATATAACTTGAAGTCTGGAATTGTGATGCCTCCAACTTTGCTTTTCTTTTTCAATGTGATGACTACTTTTTTTTATTCCTGATATTAGTAACTGAAGTTCTTTTTGAGAGACAACTACCCATGGGTCTCATCACATTTCTGCACATTTTGTGAGCTCAATCACTGACAACTTTGTCCTCAACTATCTTCTCAAGGATGTTGTTCCAGCAAAGAGTCTTGGTAAATAGTGATAGTGGCCCCCTCCAGAGCAGAAGATAGGTTTGTTTATTGTCCAGTATAATAAAGATAATTTTTACCTCAGGGGTAAAAGACAGGCAGGTTTGTTTGCACTCTATTTTAAAATGTTAAGTTTCCTATGCTTGGAGTTCCTTAGCTGGTTTTCCAACCCACTACATTTGCAACATCTACCCAGGCCACTGTGTGTCATTCTTGAGGGCCTTTGGGGCCAAAAGGAAGTGATGCAAACATAAAGCTCATGCTGCTTGCTGCACCATGAGTAATAAAGTCCTATCTCTGACCCAGGAATCTCTGTTGGTTGACCAGCATCCATGAAACTGGTAGGCTAACTTGTTAGCTTTGCAAATAGGGTACAATCTCAAACCTTCAAAATTCTTGACAGGCCCCAATTTTCATTTTTTTCTTGACAACTAACTCTAGTGAGGAGTTTATGAATTTTGTTTATCTTTCCAAAGAACAACTTTCAGCTTTGTTGATCTTTCCAAAGAACAACTTCAGCTTTCTTTCCAAAGAACAACTTTCAGCTTTGTTGATCTTTCCAAAGAACAACTTCAGCTTTCTTTCCAAAGAACAACTAGCTAATTTTCTCTATTTTTTTAAAATATTCAATTTAATTGATTTTTGCTCTTTATTTTTTCCTCCTTCTGCCCACTTTGAATTTACTTTGCTCTTTTTCTAGCTTCTTAGTGTGGAAGCTTAGGTCATTGATTTTTTTTTTTTAATCTCTCCTTCTTTACTAATGTAAGTATTTAAAGCCATAAATTTCTGTATATAAGCACTGCTTTAGCTTCATCATAAAGATGTTGATATGTTATATTTTTATTTTCATTCAGCATGAAATACCTAACTTCCTTTGTGATTCCAATCCTTTAAAATTTATCAAGACTTATTTTAAGATCTACTATATGGTCTATCTTGTTGAATGGACCATGTACACTTGAAAAGAAGGTGTATTCTCCAGTCATTGGATGTAGGGACCTATAAACATCAGTGAGGTATTTGTCAGTGTTCTCTAGAGAAACAGAGCCAATAGAACAGAAATATATATATATATATATTTATTATATATTATATATTATATATATATATATATATATATATATATATATAATTGTATATACATACTTATTTATTATAAGAAATTGGCCCGCATGATTACTGAGGATGATAACTCCCAACATCTGCAATTGGCAAGATGGAGACCCCGGAGAGTGAATGGTGATCAATGGTGATCAATACAAACCTTGTTTTATGTATGTTTCTGTTTGAAGACACTTTCTTTGATGTATATTGTTGATTCATCAACATTGAACTGGTGGCCAATAACACAATTCATACTTGAACAAAGCTTATTTAACACATGCATTGTTTCCATAAAGGATATTACAGCCTTGGGCATAGGAACACTAGACTATATTTGAGGGCCATTTCAAAGAGTGAAATCATCAAGATAAGCACACAAATGCAAAAAACATGGCACTAAATAGACCAAGAAAAGATAGATACCTGTTTGCATGACAGGGAAACAAGGAGACAGAGCACTGTCTTGTATGAACTCAGCTGGGAACATGCTGGAAGTGTGTGCTGTAAGCGACTCAAGTTTTTCATTGTTCTGTTTATGTCCCTGAATGACTGAAAGCATTGTGAGTACTGACTTTGGAGTTACAAATAAATTTTAGCAAGGGGGCAAATCATAAATATGGAATCTGTGAATATAGGCATATGTTATTTTATTGTACTTTCTTTTACTGCACTTTGCAGACATTGTGTCTTTTACAAACTGAAGGTTTGTGGCAACCATGCAGGTCTATCGGCATCATTTTTTTCCCCAAAAGAATTTGTTCACTTTGTGTCTCAGTGTCACATTTTGGTAATTCTTGCAATATTTCAGACTTTATTATTATTATTATGCTTGTTATGGTGATATGTAGTGATCTTTAATGTTATTCTAATAGTTGTTTTTTGGACACCATGAACTATACCCATATAAAATGGTGAAGTTAATTGGTAAATGTTGTGTGTTCTGACTGCTCCATCTGGTTATTCCCTGTAACCCTCTACTTCTTGGGCCTCCCTATTCCTAGAGACACAAATTATTGAAATTAAGCCTGTTAAGAACTCTGAAATGGCCTCTAAGTGTTTAAGTGAAAAGAAGAGTTGAATGCCTTCTCATTTTAAAACAAAGGCTAAAAATGATTAAGCTTAGTGAGAAAGGCAGAGATAGGCCAAACACTAGGTCTTTTGAACCAAAGAGTTAGCTAAGTTGTAAATTCAAAGGAAAAGTTCTTGAAGGAAATGAAAAGTGCTACTCCAGTGAACACACAAATGGTAAGAAGGTGAAACAGCCTAATTACTGGTATAGAGAAAGTCTTAGTGGTCTGGAGAGAAGATCAAACCAGCCACAACATTCCCTTCAGCCAAAACGTAATCCAGAGGAAGGCCCTAACTCTCTTCAATTCCATGAAGGCTGAGAGAGGTGAGGAAGTTACAGAAGAAAAGTTTGACGCTAGCAGAAGTTGGTTGGCTCATGAAGTTTAAGGGAAGAAGCTGTCTCTGGAACATCAACGTGAAGGTGAAGCAACAGGTGCTGATGCAGAAGCTGCAGTAAGTTATCCCAAAGATCTAGCTAAGATCATTAATGTAGGCGGCTACACTAAACAAGATTTTCAATGTAGACAAACAGCTTTCTATTGGGAGAAATCAGTGAGTGGCTTCAAAGCTTCAGGGGGCAGGCTGACTGTCTTGTTAGGACTTAATGCAGTTGGTAACTTGAAGCTGAAGCCAGTGTTCATTCACTTAACCAAACTAAAAATCCTAGGGTTCTTAAGAATAATGCTAAATCTCCTCTGCCTGTGCTCTAAAACTGGAACGACGCCTGGATGACAGCACATCTGTTTACTGCATGGTTTACTGAATATACGTTTTAAGCCCACTGTTGAGACCTAGTGCTCAGAAAAATTGATTCTTTCAAAATGTTACTGCTCATTGATAATGCACCTGGTCACCCAAGAGCTTTGATGGACATGTACAATGAGATTCATGTCGTTTTCATGCCTGCTAACACAACATTTATTTTGTGGGCCATGGATCAAGGAGTCATTTTGACTTTCAAGTCTTATTGTGATATTTACTTATTATTTCATATGGCTATAGTTGCAATTGGTAGTGATTCCTCTTATGGATCTGGGCAAAATAAATTGAAAATCTTCTGGAAGGGATTCACCGTTCCAGATGCCATGAACATTCATGATTCATGGAAAGAGGTCAAAATAGCAACATTAACAGGAGTTTAGAAGAAGTCGATTCCAACCTTCATGGATGATTTTGAGGGGTTCAAGACTTCATTGGGGAAAGTGAACACAGATGTGGTGGAAATAGCAAGGCAACTAGAATTAGAAGTGGAGCCTGAAGATGGGACTGAATTGCTACCATCTCATGATCAAACTTGATGGGCTGAGGAGTTGCTTTTTATGGATGAGCAAAGAGAGTGGTGTCTTGAGATGGAATCTACTCCTGGTGAAGATGCTGTGAAGTCTGTTCAAATGACAACAGAGGATTTAGAATAGTTTATAAACTTAGTTGATAAAGCAGTGGCAGGGTTTGAGAGGATTGACTTCAATTTTTGAAGAGGTTCTACTGTGGGTAAAATGCTATCAAATAGCATTGCATGCTACAGAGAAGTCATTCATGAAAGGACGAGTCAGTTGATTTGGCAAACTTCACTGTTGACTTGTTTTAAGAAATTGCCATAGTCATTCTCACTTTCAGCAAGTACCACCCTGATCAGTCAGCAGCCATCAACACTGAAGCAAGACCATTAACCAGCAAAAAGATTGTGACTTGCTGAAAGATCAGATGATGGTTAGCATATTTTAGCAATAATGCATTTTTAATTTTTTTTTATTTTTTAAAGGAAGTTCTGTGCCCAACATGGGGCTTGAACTTATGACCATGAGATCAAGAGTTGCATGCTTTACCACCTGAGCCAGTCAGGCACCCCAATAAAGTATTTTTTAAATTAAGGTATGTACATAGTTTGTTTTTTTCCGACATAATTTCATTCTTAATAGACTGCTGTATAGTGTAAAAGCAACTTCTATATGGTCTTGGAAACCAAAAAATTTATTTGACTCACTTTATTGTGATATTTACTTTACTGCAGTAGTCTAGAATTGCAACATCTCTGAGGTATGCATGTAATGGAGGTTGACTTTATTTCATCAAGTACTTTCCATTTCTCATATTCTTCCTTCTGCCTTGAAATTTTGAGTTTCCATCTGCAGCATTCCCCTCAGGCTGAAGAACTTTCTTTAGAAGTTCTGGTGGGGGCAGTTCTGATGGCTACTATTACTCTTAATTTTTGTTTCTCTGAGAATATCTTCATTTGCCTTCAATATTGTGGAAGATTTTCTGGGTTGACAGTTTCTTTCTTTTGTTCTTTAAAGGTATTGAGCTATGGTCATCTTCACAGTTCCTGTGTGAACTTCATAGTGTTTTAAATCATTCTTCCTTTACGTAGTATTCCATTTTTCTCTAAATGCTTTCAGATTTCTCTTTATCTTTGGTTTTCAACAATTTGATTATGATGTTTCTAGGCATAGTTATTTTTGTATTTATTCTGCCTGGGGTTTGTGGAGCTTCTTGGATTTGTAAATTTATGTCTCTTAGGATATTGGCTTTCCTCAAATATTTGGTAATTCTTGCTTTTGTGCTCATCTGTGTACTTGAGATTCTTTTTTTGTTTTGTTTATTTTTGGGCAGTGGCTTGTTGCACACTATCTCTGGTGGGGAGGATTAACACATGTGGCCACCGCCTGCCTTTTCTTTAGATGTATGAGGAAGGGGTGCGGCAGCTGCTGAACAGGAAGAGCTAGGAGCTGGTGTTCTGGGTTTAAGAGCTTCCTGATTGTTCCAGGTTTCACCAGCCACATGGATGCTGGCCTATCAAACTGAAGGTCCTGTATATTCTTCCTATGGATAGATACCCCTGTTGCCATCATGGGTTGGGGGATGAGGAACTGCATTGGCTCACCTGCTCCTGCTGTGAGACTCTAATTACTTTGTGGTTTAGTCTGGATTCCTTCCTGCTCCTGATGGTCACCTCTAGATGTGGAACACTTTTGGTGCTGCTATTACCTTTTGTAGCAGTTCTGTCTTGTTGTTTGGGGCTGTTAGTCCTTTCTTCTCTCCAATCCAGCTTCCTATCCATTTTTCAGGGAATTTTCATAAATTCCATCGACAGCTAACCTTCTTGTTTTCCAATGCATTTATGAATTTAATTTTTAAAAATATGTGTTTTCTGCCAGGTCTAGGGGTTTGTGGCATGAAGAGAAGGTTGTATTATGTGCCCACTCTGCCATTTTAAATCAAACTTGCTTTTCTTCTCCTTTTTTAAAAAGGAAGCTGTGGTGTCAACAGCTTGATTTAATTTTATAGTTAGGTAAAGAATGAACACAAGCAATTCCAAGAAAGGAACACTACAAATTCTTAGTCATTGTAAAGGGGAGAGAGAGTTTAGGGAGTTCACATTGTCCTGGTTATGAAATGATGCTAAGCTTGCCAAATTCATAGGTTTGCTTTCTCACAGGTTTCCTTGTTTCATGTAGGTTTTGAATTTGTCTTGAATTGCCTTAAAGTTATAGATTCATTGGTGGATTCTTTCAAGCGTATACAGTTCTAAAGTTATATTCAAACACTGTCATCTTGTGGGTCATTCCTTTTGTCTCCCCATCCCACCCTCAAATGCTCCCTCACACAAGTACAACCAGAAGGGTGGAGGTATGTCAACTTTTGTTAAGTGCTAAGAGGTCTCCTGAGAGCTTGACAGATATCTCATTTAAAATTCATAAAAACTTTATGCATCAATTATTATTAGTTACATGATAGAGATGAGGAAACTGAGGCTTACATAGGTTATGTAACTTGCCTAAGGTCTCACATATGAAGAGGAGTAAAATTTTATATTCAGGCGGTATGCCTCTGGAGTCCCTGCTTTTACTGCATCCACACGTAAAATAATAAATTTAAGAATAATACAGTGTGACACAATAATATTAATAAGTTATCAAAGTTAAAGATGAGGGGATAACTGTTAGGAAGGGGCATCAGGGAAGTCTTCACAGATTTTTAAGGAGGTAGCCTCCTCTACGTGAGGATTTGAAGGATAATCACTGCACAGGAAGAATGTAGCTGGGACCATATCCCCTGGATCTAATAGTAGAGAAACACCTTATTTGTCTGTTATTTTGCCTGCCCTGTACCCTGCATTCTTTGGGGGAGCTACTCATTACTCTGCTTCAAACATGACTCTCATAGAGGCTGTCAAGCTTTATAACCTTGACTCTGTGCCTAATCTGAGTCAATATGAACCCATCAGGGGCTCTGGAATTTTTGTGCTTAAGGCAGAGGGCACAGCACTGTGTTCCCTAATGGAAAAGCTGAGGTGTGTGTCAGAAAGCTGCAGCGAGCCAAGTGTTTTCACATGGAAAATGGTCTGGAGCAGAAAACAGGGCCAAACCATAAGGTTCCAGTCATCTCTAGGCCAGCCGCACTGACCTTCCTACAGTAATAACTATTCTTGCAGAACCTCATTGGGTTTGGGTTTTGATCCAACCATACAAGTTCTAACATTCTTATATTACCAGCTAAAGTAGGGGCAGCACTGCCTATATACAACTTGAATGACAGCACAATATATCTTGATTATGAAGAATAGCACTGTTAATTTATTTTGGAAAAATGGCATTTGGGAGTATTATAAATGCTGTGTTGCTTAAAAACATTTCTGCAGTGCTCTATTCTGGCTTCATCTCAAACTCCATTCCTGATGCCTGGACCATTCTCCTACTTCTCCCCATTTACATCACTGCAGTCTTCTAAAGCCATCTCTGGATGTATTTCTTACTTTAAGTCTAGTTCAGAAATTCTAGTCAATTTTTCTTTTGTGGTAAATTTTGATTTTTTAAATCAACATTTAATTACCGCAAAGAAAAATAAATTATAAAACTCAGAGATCGAAATTAAGAATCACCCCTAATTCCACCACACCAAGATAATCATTAGTATATTACTCTCTCTTCTTTCTTCTATGGTAAACACATACATGTTTAAAAGCCTCCCCAAATGGCTAATTATGATCTCTTCCTCCCCTAATATCATCTGCAATACATTTTTCATTTAATTGTATTTCATCTGCTTTAATTCCTAATCATTTCAATAATTCTTGCAAATAACCAATATATTTGAAGGCATTCAGTTTTTTAGGGAAATTAGGAGCAATTCCACATCTTTTGGACTGGAATGTTCTTTCTTCCCTGCTTCATCTAGTTATCGCCTACTCATTCCTAGGATCATAGTTTGTGTCACTTCTTTGGGAAGTCGGATTAAATTGGTAATATTCTTTGTAGTACTTGTATAGGTAGCAATCTATTCTTACGTTTGGGATTATCTGGGCTTGGCATTCTTGTTAAAATGAATGAATGACCGCTTGGAATAATTCTGCTACTATGGAAATACTTTTTTTTTTTTCTTTTAAGATTTTTTGTAAGTAATCTCTACACCCAGCATGGGGCTTGAACTCACAAGCCCTGGATCAAGAGTCACACACTTTTCTGACTCAGCCAGCCAGGTGCCCCTGGAAATACCTTTTGATTTATAAAAGTAAGATTTTTTATTCATGAAGTGCTAGGCACTCCATGTGCTGTATACCTGTATATAATTTTTCACAAATGTAAATGCATTTTTGCTTCTAAAATACATTATTGCTTCTATTTTACAAACGAGGAAAGTACATCTTCAGGAAAGCTAAATAACTTGCCAAATAAAAGAGATCAATAAAAGATTTGAACTCAGGCCTATGCATTTATATAGATTATTATCCTTACTTGCCATTACTGGTTTCTTTGTTCAGTAATATAAAAGTCATCATATATAGCTTATTTTCCAAATCACTTAATTTTTACATTACAAATTGGTTTTTGTTACATCAAAGTAGGCAACAGGGCACCTTGAAAAGGGGCAAAGAAACAGACCACTGTATTGGGAAGGGCAGCAGGGGAGCTATTCTCCCTTTCCCTTTCCCTAACCAGCTGTATGGCTTTGCGCTTTTATAAGGAAGGCTATAAAGACAGTAAAGTTGAACTGGCGGCCCTTAAGAAGACAGGTATGGTGATTAACATAACATAATAATAATAAAAAAATAAAAACTCTTTCTAATTGGGAAAAAAAAAAAGAAGACATGTAGTCCAACGCTTTCGTTTTATAGATGAGAGAGGCTAAGTGGCTTGTATAATTGACAACGTGGCCGAGTGTACAGCCAAATCCTAACGGCTAGCGTTGTTCTGAGTCAAACTACCCCTCCTTGAACAAACATTTACTGAATGCCTACTGTATGAGGCATTTGGTTGCAGTGATACCCATTTGGTATACTAGTATTGATTTCCTCCTCCTCTTAACACTAATAAGTCCTCTCCCCCGTCCCCGCCCTTTTTTCTTCACTCCAGCACTTTTAAAACCGGCCTTGCATGCGGAGTTAAACGGGGAAAATCGTAGTGCAAGCCCGGCGTCAGACGCTGACTGACGTGACCCTGGTGGGCAGCAGGTCCCCGTAGCAATCTAGGAAGGCAGTGACGCCTTAGGACCAAGGGAGTGACTCTCAGACAACCCGGGTGTACGAGCGGGAAGGGAAGGGCGATGCTGCCAACGGGAGAACTTTTTTGTGCAAGTTGCCTACGCATTTGGCTTCTGCTGTATGGTGACCCAAGGCATTCGGCCAGGTCTCCAGCGCTCTCTCTCTCCACCCGGGTTTATCCGGAATTCCAAGTCTGCAGCTGACGTTTCTACCTAGGCCACGGCTGACCCTGAAAAGGACATCTCCACCACCGCTGTTGGCTGAGAGACTTCAGCGGCTGCGTTTCCCCGCCCCCGGCTTGCGCCCGGGGTCAGAAGGCCGGCAGGGTCAAGTTCCCTCAAGGCTCCCGGGAAAGGCCACAGCTTAGGTGTTGCCACGCGAGGCCTCCTGGGCAGACACCAGCCAATCCTCATGAGGCATACACGAGCCCCAGCCAATCAACGCCTGTCTTATTCCTGGGTACCGCCCGCACGGGCCTTTTCTCCCTGCCCCCCTTCCCCGTGCCTGTAGTCGCGGCTGAATCTGCAGCCGCCTCCACAGCTGACCCGGGCCTGGGGACCGGCCTCTCCCTGGCACCGTTCGGTTTCTCCAGTTGTCTTCACTGAGGATGAGTCCCTGCGCAGCTGTGTGCTCGTCTCGCGGAGTACACCGGCGCACTTTCATCTAGCGACTGGTGAGGGAGTGCTTTGCGCGGCCTCAACGTGCGGAGTGGGCTGAGGCGACGGTGTCTCTTCAGCCGGGGGAGGGGGGGCGATGAGACAGTATTCAGTTTCTGGAGGGTGCGGGTGACCGGGACGCCAGTGGCGCGGATGGACCGCGGGGAGGGAACCCAGTGGCTCCGAGGCTGGCGCGCTTCGAGCGAGACGGCGCGTAGCGGGCCGACTGGCCGGGGTCCCAGCGTCCGCCGTCCTGCTGCTTCGCTCAGCTTATGAATGGTCTGTTCGGCGACGCGCTACGTTGCTGTCCTGCCCGACACGCCCTCCAGCGTTGTTGCCTTGCTAGTTTCAGTAGTTGTAGGTGTCACTTCCCTTCGAGATTTGAATTTGAAGCCGTTCGTTATCCCTTCGTTGGGGTCACATAGTTTTACTCCACTATGGGGATACTAACTCTGAAATTCTGTGTGAATTGACCATTGTATGAAAAGGGACCGGTTCTTTTTGGGGCTGGGGGGAACAGGATAGAGGCTTTTTATTGTATCACGTTGTCTGGTTTTTAAAAGTTTTAGTTCAACAGCGAAATAGCTAAGCCCGCACATCCTTGACTACTGTTCTCCAACATAGTTAATAAAACTTCCAGGATATCAGGAAGCAGAAATTGATGTAGCACTCCCCTCGCCCCCCTTCCCCCCATGCTTCGAAGTAGGGCGTTTGAAATTGGAAATGTATTAGAATTACTGAAAGAATGTGACTTTTATGAGTGGTAGTGTTTCTCCACCCATAATGTACCAATTCACATCCTTGCATAGCTACTTCTTGATCTTCTCTTTTTTTCTTTTTTGAATTCCTTGATTTTTATTGGTTTTAGAAACATAGATTAGATGAGGGCAGAAAGGTCTGCTTTCCAGAAAGAATTTGTTACAGATATTTGCAGAAACTTTAGTCAAAGCAGAGTTTACCTCAAGAAATTTTTAAAAATGGCTGTTCCATTATTTAAATTAAAAAAAAAAACTTGTATTGAGGGTTCTTAGGATGCTAAATTTTGTGAAGGAACTTACTACATTCTTTTACTTTCATTATGCTTTAGGACAATATAAAGTTTAGTAGACCATAAATGAACTTACCTATCACATAAAGGAGCTCAGTACTACTTGGTTTATTATTATAAATGATATCAAAGTCAGTTTACCATTATTAATAGGTCAGTAATTTTTTGCTACATGTAGAAATGTGCTTGCCCCCTAAAATTTGCGGAATTTTTCTATTGTGAAACTGGGTACTGCACCGATAAAGTATTGAAGTTTCTATCTTTTGTACCAAGAGAATATTTGAGATAACGTTTGACTAAAATATACAATATTGATAAAGCAAAATTACTAATTTCCTAAAGAAGTAAGTGCATGTGTTTTAAAATTGTTATGTGAACTATTTTCAGGGTTTACAGAAGGAATTAAAAATTTTTTAAACTCAATTATGAGTTATAATTTGTAGCTTTGTGACAGTTAATATAGATACAAGTTTAAAAGGAAGGTATTTTGGTATTATTGCTTATACAAATAAATCTACTTATGGAATATATTTTGTGAGAAATATGAAGAAATATGACATCCCTGTTCCCCCCCCCCCCCCCCCCCCACCCCCGAGAACTTAAAATCTTTGTGTAGGCAAGGTACATATAATGGGGCAAGTTATTATCATCAACTTTGCAGGTGATGAAATAGGATTAGGAAGATACTTGGCCAAGGTTTTAGGTAGTAGGAACCCAATTCTTATGACTACAAATAAGGGTAATTTTTTTGTACTACACTATTCTACTTCTCATTTTGAGAGAGCAATTTGGGTAGAATAGAATAGATAGAATCTAGAGTACACTTTTCTGTATTTGTAATTTTGGATAGGCTGCTTAAACTTTCAAGTAAATTTCCTCATTGTAAAATGAAGGTACTCATATATAAAGGGGCAATATGAGGCTGAAATTTATGTTGGTTGTCCATATCAAAACTTAAAAAAATTTTTTTAAAGATTTTATTTATTTATTACAGAGAGAGAGGGAGCATGAGAGGGGGGAGGGTCAGAGGGAGAAGCAGACTCCCTGCTCTGTGGGACTCCATCCCAGGACCCTGGGATCATGACCTGAGCCAAAGGCAGATGCTTAACCGACTGAGCCACCCAGGTGCCCTTTTTTTTTCTTTTAAAGAATTTTCATATCAAAATTTAAAAGATGATAGATACTCTATAACTAACTCATGGACACATTGGCAGTCTTGTAAGGGTTTGGGTGAAAAGCATTCCAAGCAGAAAGGACTCTAATAAAGTTATGCCATTTTCTGACCTGTGTACTAATACACTCCTTTCTCTCTCTCTTTTTTTTTTTAAACATTTGTTGGGTGCTTACATATGAATGAACTGTCTCATTTATTTTCAGAACAACTCAGGATATAAATAGTTGTTTCCACTTTTTCTAAGTGAGAGAATTGAAGCTTAGGAAATTGTGATGTGCCTAGGATCATTTAGTTAGTGGTGTACCTGGGTTCCTACCTCCGGTGTTCTGAATTTAGAGTCTGAATTTTACATGCCACATGGTCTCCAGGCTTAATTGATATCCTCTTCCTAAAGTCACAGGCTAACCTTAACACATGAAATGTAGATGTTAGGCTTGGATTTGTCAGAGAATGGCACAATCAGATTTGTGTTTTAGGAAGATACCTAAACTCCTACCAAGGATAAGTGGAACAATTATGAGTCGTTGTTGAGGGCTCAACCTCTACTGGCTAACGCCTTTGTGGTGGGCCAGTGCCCAAGGTTGAACAATTGCCTGTACTGCTACCAGTCAGTTGCCCATCAGCATTTCATATTCATCACATACAAAACAACTTTTCACCTTTAATTTTTATTTGTTGCTTTTTTAAAAGTTTGTTTTGTTTTTCTAATTTCCCAAGTATTTACCCCCTACTCTACCTGTAATCAGGCTAGAAATTTGAGAGTTATCACCACATCTTGTCAATTCAAGAGCTTAAATATCTAAATGTGTCTCTGAATTGCTCACTTTCTTTATCCCTAAAGAAAGGCACAGAAAGTTGTGCATAATCTGGCCCATCCTTGTGTATATATTAGGCCTCGCTGTTTTCTTTCTTCTGAATTACTTGGAATTTTCAAAATAGACTAAAATGATTCTAATGCTTTTATTTATATTTATTGTTCGCTCTGCCTTGAATGCCCACCCACCCTGAATTTATCAGGCAAACATGTCCTCATCGTAATGTGGGAAATCTTCCGTATCTCTCTCTTGTCAACTCCCTATTCCTATGAGTCACTTGTTTTATCTTTACCATAGGTTTATAATCACGTTTTTATTACTTGCTTAAATAAAATCAGTCTCCTCTATCAAACTGTGACCCTTTGACAGTAGAGACCATAATAGATAATAAATTTTGTTCATTGAATACAGATGTTAAATGAGCTATAGTTTCACTTCAGTATTATCCATGAATCTGTATTTTTATCATGTTATCTAAAATATTTATACCATATTTATTTTGTATTCCCAGTACCTTGTGACCTACTGTGGATGCACTGGAGAAGCGGTGTAGTATAGTAGAAATATGTACTTTGCTATTAAACAGATCTGTGCTTGAATTCTAACTCCTCTTTTATTGGTGCTATGATTACTTAACCTCTCTGTGATGTAAAATTTCCAGTATGTATTAGGTGCTTAATAAATATTTCCTTTGCTTTCTTTGCTTTCGGTGAGCATTTGTTGAATGCATAAATAACATTTACACTGGTAACTGGAAATATGGGCCTGGAATTTAGGAAAGATGTGAGGGTAGAAGACGTATTTGGGGATTATGAGCATGTAGGTTACAGTTAAAAGCTAGAAAGAGATTGAAATTATCCAGGGAGAATATGAAGTGGAGAGGAAGAGAAGACTGAAGATGGAACATTGAGAGAACCCCAAAATTTGAAGGTAAGGGGAGGAGATAATGGCTTTGGAAGAAGGGGTGAGAGAGAGCCCATGCTTAAATGCTTCAGTAGTTCCCTATGCTTTCAGTATCCCTTCATAGATACCGTAGGAGAATGCAGTGTTAATGACTAAAAGCAGGGAAGTTAAGTAAGAACTGGAAGTATCTAAAAGTATTTGTGGGTTTGGAGGTCATTTTGGTAACCTTAGTATATATGGTTTAATTGGAGAAATATGCATGGAAACCAGGTAGCAGAGACAATGAAACTCAAACATGAATTTTGAGATTAAATTTGTTACCCTTTTGTTACTGAAGAAATAATAGTAATAAAAGCTGCTGTTTGTTGAATGCCTATTTTGTGCTAGGTACCAGGCTAAGCAATTTCATTTATCATTACAGTAACCCTGTGAAGTTGGTGACATTGTATCGTTTTCAGATGAAGAAAAGAGAGATTATGTAATTTTTAAAGTTACGTAACTAGTAAAAGCCGGCATTGCTATATTTGAATCCAAATATGTAAGACTCTAAGAAACACCAGCTCTTAGTCACTTCCATATTTATGTTCATAGTATTCTGTATGTTTCTCATATATTATAGTATGCTACCATTTTTACATTCATATTACCCCTTTTTTCCATTTTAATTGTTTACGTGTAGTGTAACAGGGAATTTTCTTTGGTTATACCTTAATTCTTTCATGTAGTGTTTGAGTTATTTGCCAGTAAGTAGTTCTTTTCAGGTATTATGAATACACTGAAAATACAAAGGTGGAAAAATTTTAGAGCCTCAAAAGAATGAAATTAACTATAATTGACTATTTTGCCATGTATCTTGTTTTCCAGTTTTCACATTTTAAATTACTTGAGGCTTTGATACCTTTTTCTTTATGTCAGCTAACTAAGAAACACTTTGTTTTTTATACCAATCAACAGTTTAAGGTGGGGATGAATGTTATAAGGGTTATATCAAATTATAAAACATACAGACTAGTAGATACAACTGGAGCTAGAAAGGATTGGGAATCCTCTAATTCTGTGCTGTCACCTCTAGATGGGGAAGTCAGAATAGTGAAGAACTAGTTAGATTTAGGACTTCTGACTCAGTGTGGTTTGAAATGGGAGTTGAAAGTGCAGATTTGCAATGTTTCATATCTATCTATGGTGCACAGAAGTTTCCCCTACACATATAGTAAACTCATATATGTCCCTCTAAGTAGCCGCCTCATAACTGTTTTTCTTTGTCATTCAAAGTATATATTTAAAAATAGAAATGAAAAAAGTATTTTAGGGAATTTAAGTTTTATTTTTTAAAATTTATTCAATTTATTTAAAACAAACAAACCAGTTCATCCATTTCTTCCCTCCCACTCCCAGTCTGATATAAGAGAGTCATATGCTGTTGGCTTTCCTCTGACTTATTTCACTTGGCATAATGCCCTTGAGGTTCATCCATGTTGTTGCAAATGGCAAGAGTTCATCCTTTTTAATGGCTGAATAATATTCCTGTGTGTGTGTGTGTGTGTGTGTGTGTGTGTGTGTATAATATATGTATATATAACTTTTTTATCCGTGTATCCATTGATGGACACTTAGGTTGTTTCCATAACTTGGCTATTATAAATAATGCTGCTGTGAACATGGGGGTGCATATATCTTTTCGAGTTAGTGTTTTGTTTTATTTGGATAAATACCTGGAAGTGGACTTGCTGGATCATATGGTAGTTCTATTTTTAATTTTTTGGGGAACCTCCATACTACTTTCCATAGTGGTTATATCAATTTACATTCCCACCAGTAATGTACAGGGGTTCCTTTTTCTCCACATCCTTGCCAACAGTAATCATTTCTTATTTTTTTGATAATAGCCATTCTAAAGGAGAAAGGTGATATATCATTGTGGTTTTGATTTGCATTTCCCTGATGATTAGTGATGTTGAACATTTTTTATGTACCTGTTGGGCATCTGTATGTCTTCTTTGGAAAATCTATGTAGATCTTTGGCCCATTTTTTTAATTAGATGGTTTATTTTTTTGCTCTTGAATTGTATGAATTCTTTGGATGTTTTATATGGGTTAACCCTTTATTAGATGTATGATTTGCAAAAATTTTCCTCCCATTCTGTAGGTTGCTTTTTCATTTTGTTGATGGTTTCCTTTGCTGTCCAGAAGCTTTTTAATTTGATGTGGTACTACTTGTTTATTTTTGCTTTTGTTGCTTTTGCTGTTGTTGTCAGATTAAAAAAATCATCTCCAAGACCTGTATCAGGGAGCTTACTGCCTGTGTTTTCTTCTAGGAGTTTTATGGTTTCAGGTCTTACATTTAAGTCTTTAAACCATTTGAGTTAATTTTGGGGTATGGTTTAAGATAAGGGTCCAGTTTCATGCTTTTGCATGTGGCTGTCCAATTTTCCCAACACCATTTATTGAAGAGATTGTCCCCTTGCCATTGTACATTCTTGGTTCCTTTGTTATAAATCATATATGCATGGGTTTATTTCTGGGCTCTCTATTCTGTTCCATTGATCTAGGTGTTTCTTTGTATGCCATTATTATACTGTTTTATTTACTACAGTTTTGTAATGTAGTTTGAAATCGGGGGTGTGATGCTTCCACCTTTGTTCTACTTTCTCAAGATTGCTTTGGCTATTTGGGGTCTTTTGTGGTTTTAGGATTGTTCTATGAAGTATTTATGATCAATACCTTGGAGAAGAGAATTTACATAGAATTTCTATTATAAAAGCTTTAAAATCTAACCATTATGAAATGGATTGACTAGTTATTTAAAATCCAGAGGACTAAAATAAAATAGAATAAAATCCAGAGTACAAAAATATTGAAAGAAAAATAATTAGGAGATGATAAATAAAAAGATGATGGAGAAGTAGTCCATCTAGACCACTCTAGATATAAAATTTCTAATATATAGGTGGTTAGTTCTCTAACAGGAAGTAAAAAACCTGAAGAATAGTAGTTTATCAAATAGTTGAGAAATTGTATTTCATTTCTCCAGATCTGAACAGGGCAAAGCAGACAGGGTAGCATATTGGAAAAAAGGAAGTTAGAGGCTCTTATATGGTGGCTGAGTTTTCTGTATTTTCTGACAGACTCTCTAATCAATATATTAGCATTTATTTATATTTTTTAGATACTTATTTTTGAATAGGTATTCATGCTCATGGTGAAGCATTCAAAAGTGGTTTGTAGTAAAATATAAGTAAGTTTGCCTTCCATTTCTGTCTCCAATTATTGGTGCTCTTCTCCAGAGGAACCACTCTTAACCATTTTCTTGTGTATTCTTTTAGACATCTTTCATGCATATTCAAGCACAAACGTGTAAATACATATACAATTTTTCCATAAATGGTATTATATATACATCTCATTTTAAAGGACATTGTACAATGTATCTTGCAGATTATTTCGTATCAGAAAATATATAGCTGCTTCATTCTTTTTGATACATGAATAATATTCTGTTGCATGGACATAATTACTTCTAACTATTTAGTTTTTTTCCACGCTTTACTATTTAAAACAATGACTCATTGGATATTCTTGTACTTACGCCATTTCACACTGGATATGGTTTTCCAAGATAAATCCCTAGAAGTAAAATTGCTTGGGTCAGAAAAAAAGGTGTATTTTACATTTTCATAACTATACTAAATTGCTCTCCAAAGAGATTGTATGAGTTTATATGCTTACCAGCAATGGAGTAGAGTACGTATTTTCTTACAATCTTGTCAATACGTAGTAACGTCAACCTTTTTGATCTCTGCTATTTTGATAGATAAAAAAATGGTATCTCATTATAGTTTTTTTAAAGTTTTTATTTTAATTCCAGTTAGTTAACATACAGTTTTATATAAGTTTCACGTGTACAGTGTAGTGATTCAACAATTCCATGAATCACCCTTTGCTCATCACAGACAAGTGCACTCCTTAATCCCCATCACTTATTTAACCCATCCCCTCTGCCACCTCCCCACTGTTTGTTCTCTATAATTAGGAGTCTGTTTCTTGATTTGTCTCTCTCTTTTTTCCCTTTGCTCATTTGTTTTTTTCTTAAATTCCACACATAAGTGAAATCATACGGTATTCGTCTTTCTGTGACTGGCTTCAGCATTATATTCTCTAGCTCCATTCATGTTGTTGCATGGTATCTCATTATAATTTTAATTTACATTTCTTTTGAGTGAGGTGTGTCTCTTTTTATTTCCTTTTTTTTTTTTTTTGAGAAATACCAAATTCTTTGAGTTTTATTCTGTTGGTCTCTTATTTGTAGAGACTGTATGTTAAGGAAGCTTTTTCTCCTTGTCTTAAATTTTTTTTAATGTAGATTTTAAACTGATTAAATTTATTAATATTTTACAACTCTTGAATTTCAGATCATACTTAGAGAGGCCTTTTCTACTTTGAAATTGTAAAAAAGAGTCTCCCATGCTCTCTTCTAGTGCTTTTATGGTATTATTTTTATGTTTGTCATTGACCCATCTGGAATTTATATTGGTGTAAGGTATAAAGTAAGTAAAGTTATTATTTTTTTTTTTTTTCAGGTTGTTGATACCTAGTTGTTTTGATACCTGATATTTAATTATCA
Source organism: Phoca vitulina (assembly GCF_004348235.1). Classification (NCBI taxonomy): domain Eukaryota; kingdom Metazoa; phylum Chordata; class Mammalia; order Carnivora; family Phocidae; genus Phoca; species Phoca vitulina. Next base: position 8,659,724 of record NW_022589714.1, read on the forward strand.
TCTCCTCCTATGGTCCTATGGTGAAGGACTTTCCAGGCACAGAGAACATTATCACAGTGCCTGGCTCTTAGTAAAAACTGAATGATGAGAGGGTTGGTTTTTGTGGTGGTGGTGATGAAATAATTTTAGGGGGTAAAGGTTTGAGATGGGATTGCTATAAAGATGGTAGATTTAAGTGTGCTTATATCTTGTGGGGACATAGCTAGTAGAGTGTAAAAATACAAGAGAGAAGGAATGAAGCTTTTGGAAGGAAAGAGGTGGACTCCAGAGTACAGATACAGAGGTTAACCTTAAGCAGAATGGAAAAAAGGAGACGAAGATGATTAGTATAGTTCTAGAATACTGTGGATGTGAAGGTGAAAAGTTGACATACTTTATTTTTTTGAAATAGGAATTAGGGGAACTTTATTTATTTTTAGGGGCACTTAAATATAGAGGTAGTTGTAAAGTACTTGAGGAGAACAAGAGGTAGATTTTGTATTTTTTACTTTCTCTTTCTTTCCCTTTTTTTTATAGGTCACCCTTGCAATTATGGATATTTAAAAGGATCAGACAGTGTGGAGGGGGAGTTCCCCTCCTCACTCCCCCTTGGTGCTTGACTCCAGGAATAATTTATAAACTGTGGAAAGTTTTTTGTTTTTTTTTTTTTAATAGAGAACTTGCATTTGATATAAACTTTATAGAACTATTTATAATTTTTTGATTTAGGTGCCAAAATAAATTGTACAAAGATATATAGTTTTATACTCTTGCCATTGAGGATTTAAATTATAATCCTGAACAGGTCATTTATTCTCTATAAATCTTTCTGAATAGCACCTTTTGTCCTGGCTTTTTCATTTTTAAAAATTAATCTTAACTGACTACTCCGAAGAACTAAACTAAGCAGTATAAAAACAATTAGGATGAATTCTTCCATCCCTGACTGCACATCAAAGTGTCGATCCCTGAAGCATGCTTTGGATGTCCTTTCTGTGGTAACAAAGGGGAATGAAAACCAGATTAAGGCCTTTCTCTCCAGTTATTGTTACAATGCTGCAACTATCAAAGATGCTTTTGGCAGAAATGCCCTCCACCTTGTTTCCTCCTGTGGAAAGAAAGGAGTGTTAGATTGGCTTATTGAGAAAGGAGTGGATCTACTGGTGAAAGACAAGGAATCAGGATGGACAGCTTTGCACAGAAGCATTTTTTATGGACATATTGATTGTGTTTGGTCTCTATTGAAGGTAAGTGTCATTTGTTTATTTAAAACTATTTGGTCTGGCATATGCTTTTCTTAGTCTTTTTCAGACACCCCATTTATTTTCCAAAGATTTGAGTTTGTTCTTATCAGTTGTTTGATATCTTTTACTATTGTAACTGACTCGTCTTTAGAATTCAAATCCATATATATTTTAATTTAGACTTGTTATGATGTAGAATTTTAAACATATACCAAAGTTTACAATACATAATGGACTGTTGGCTAATTATGTGTTATATATATCCCCACTGCCTTTGTGTATCTCACACTATTTTGAAGTAAATCCCACACATTTTATCATTTAATCCGTATAACCTATCTTTTAGTATTCTTAAGAAAAATGGTTTACTTTTCTTTAACTTTTATTAGCTACTTTAAAAGGGCACTAGTTATTGAAATACAACATTTAAGGACTGTTTTTTGGATAGTATGCTTATTTCTTGTTTGGCTAGGATAAAGTGTTTATAGTTGTAAAAATAGTAATTAGAATCAGTTTAATTTATTTGAAATTTCCCATCAAGTAGATTCAATCTAGGTTTGTTGTACTATATAGTCAAATAATGAAGTGTTTTGAGATATACCCCAATGTCATTTCACTAATGAATGCACATTAAAAACTCAGAATCAGAAGTCATGAGTTTTAAATTGAATTTTTTTTTTTTTTTGTACAGGCATTTTATTATGTTTGTAGAGAACACAGAAAAGAACAAAACACTTCCTGTCCTCAAGGAACTTATGGTCACATTAGGGAGCTTATCTTCAGTGTCTTCATCTATTTTTGAGTTTAAAAAAGTTTACTAATAGTACTGTTAATTTCTCTTACATCTAAAACATTTGATTACTGTAATCTATTTTATACAGGAAGCTAGGTTGGTAAGAGTTAAAGCATCTTATCAGCTCTACTCTTACCCTTTCCCACATCTGAAACCTCAGCTTTTTTCCAGTTTCTGCTAGAAATTTGGGTGACTTCAGTCCTATAAAGCTGGAGAGCATCCTTGGATTTTCTGTTGTCATAGGAGTTGACATTCAGGTGTCAGGATTTGGGGCTTCAGTTTGAAATAGGATCTGGTCTGAATTTTGGACCTTCCCTCCCTTTGGGGTTTCATTTCTCTTTAGAAATCCTCATTCTTTCCTCCTTGGATAAGAGAAGCCAGGAAATTTGTGCCTTCAGCCACCTTGCGCTTGGCTTGACTGTCTTTTATTATCATCAGAGCCCTATTGATCAATGATAGATATCTAACAGTGGATGCATTGCACTGATAAAATTTTCCCATAGAAACCTTTTCCTATCCATTTAGTATTCATGTCTCAACATGGTATATCCTTTTTTCTTTTGACCTTTCAACATCATTTTATTGGAAGAGCTGCAGTGATTGGAGTGTGCATGTCAGTTCCACTTCTGGACAACTGTAGCATATAAGGTATTATGACAACTATAGCCCTTAAGGTATTATGGTTGGCAGAGAGAGACCATACACAAATACACATTTTATTTATTTTTTTTTAAGATTTTATTTATTTATTTGACAGAGAGAGACACAGCGAGAGAGGGAACACAAGCAGGGGGACTGGGAGAGGGGGAAGCAGGCTTCCCGCAGAGCGGGGAGCCCGATGCGGGGCTCGGTCCCAGGACCCTGGGATCATGACCCGAGCTGAAGGCAGATGCTTAACGACTGAGCCACCCAGGCACCCCACAAATACACATTTTAAATAAATTGCATTTGATAACAACTTTATAGCTATAAGACTTTTTAATTGCCAAAACAAATTGTACAATAAATATACACCCGCACTGTCAGTTCCTGATTGCCAAAGATAAAAAAAACGAAAAACAAAAAAACAAAAACACAAAACCTCAGCAGAAACTACTTGTCTACCAAAAGCTGGAGGAGAGATAGCCTATCTTATGCTTATCTTCTTTGGCTCCTTGGTTCCATGACAAGATGAGTGGCTGGCAAAGACTGTTTATGCTTGTAGGGTCCTGCTGTTTCTGTTATTGCTATGCCATTGTTTTTTCATACTGGTGGTTTACTTACTATTCTGGAAAAACTTGCTTTAATTTTCTTCATTTGTAAATAGAACTAACTTAATCATAAGATTGTATGGATTAAATGCTATACTATTTGTAAAGTATTTGGAACAATTTTTTTTTTTTTTGAGTGCCTGATGTGTGCCAAGCACTAATCTAGGTCCTAGGGATATGTAATGGACACGACAGACAGAATCCTTTTTTTTGTTTGAGTTTTTATTTTAGTAGAAGGAGATAGACTGAAACCAAATAATTAAATAAACAAATAGGACGATAAATGTTGGTGTATTAGACTTCTTATTTCATAGAAACAGAAGCTAACTAAGGTTCCCTAAGCAAAAGCTATTTTATTAGAGGGATATCAGATACCTCACAGAATAGAATGAGTCATGAATAAGAGTAATACAATTAATTGTCAAATCATAAATAAGATAAATCTCTTCAAACTAAAATAGAAGACTTATAAACTAAGTAGAACTGATCTGAAGTATCACCCACCTCCCTGCCCCAGGATAATTAGATAGCCGGACCAGTTTATTAAAACTATTCCTAGTTTATGATGTTAAAACCATGTCATTTGAATATAAGAGAATGCTATTTTTTTGTTTTCTCTAGTTATGAGGGCATCTAGCCAGTGTATCCCAACAGTATTATCAAAGCTTTGAAGAATAGGCTTGGAAGAAGGAGAGTAGAATACATCCTGTCTTACCCCACTGGAAATTATAGTCTCAAGATAGTCTTTTTTTAAAAATTTTTTTTATGATGTTAATCACCATACATTACATCATTAGTTTTTGATGTAGTGTCCATGATTCATTGTTTGTGTATAACACCCAGTGCTCCATTCAGTACGTGCCCTCTTTAATACCCATCACCAGGCTAACCCATCCCCCCACCGCCCTCCCCTCTAGAACCCTCATTTTGACGAACCACAAGAGACTATGGACTCTGAGAATCAAGACAGTCTTTTGATTCTGACTTTTTTGGCAGTATATGGGCAGCAATAGTGAGAGAGCCATATTAAACTCATTCAATTTAGCTCATAACCAGTTTGGAAAAATTAGTGTATCAGATACTTCTCTTGAACCACTTCATATAATTTTGGCCTCATCCCTTATTCTAGCCAGTTGTGTACAGGCTTCTAGCAGCTTTGTATAGGTATAAATCTGCAGCTTGTTTCTAGCATCTACTGCTTGCCTCTTATTTTATGTCCCAAAGCTTGGCATTCATGCATGACCAGCCAAAAGTACAGGAGAGTTAAATCCCTTTTAGAGCAACTCTTTGCTAATGAAGAATGGGAACTGGAGGTAAACCTTTACCCCTTTTATTCCTCAACTGGAGAATTATTCTGTGATATATTGTATAAGGTTCCCAGAATTTCCTGGCAGGATCGTGCACAAGCCTTAGCAGTGGCCTACTTGATAACACATCCTTGTATTGGTTTTTCCTTCTTTTATTTACTCTTCTGGTCCTCACTTTCTAGGATCTCTTCCCAAGGAAATTACCTGCATGCCAGTCTTTATCTTATGCTTTGCTTTGGAGGAAGATAGTCGAAGCAAACAAAAACAGTTCTCTGTATTTGCAGACAGACCTATCCAGTAGTGTTATTAGTGGTTTGTAGTGGAATAGCTGTGTCTAAAGTGCATCTGCTCCTTGTTGTGGAGCATTCTCATGAAATGCTCAGGTTTATAAGCCTGGTAATACTTAGATGCCATTTAACAAGGTAATGACTTTACTATTTTGGGGATATGTAAAGAGTTGATCTTTAAATAAATAGGATAGACTACACACTGGTCCTGCAACCTTAGAGTTTAAGATGAGTATATTAGAAAATGTCAGAGTCTACCATATCTAGGGAGCTCTAATGGCCAAACAAATGTAGTCTTACGCAGTTGGGGCTACTTAGGATGATGCAAATGTATGTGGTCTTAATAGGGTCCAGTTGGTAAAGTTTAGGAAAATTTATAATTTATAAAAAATAAAAAAATTATAAAAAATTTATAAAACTGGCAAAATAAACTCTCTAGGGATCTTGGTTTCTGGGATCCCATTTGTCACCTTCATAGCTTGGAGCACTTTGTCCTGGAATCTGCCTTCATTTCTCTTAAAAGGTTAAACTCCTGGCTTCTCACATGGATTTATTATATCTAATTTTTTTAAAGTATTAGGTAACATATGATTTTAAATTTATCAAAATCTTAGATCACTTTTTTTTTTTTCTTTTTTTTTTACTGGTTAGCTCGTTTGAGTATTTTTTGCTCATTGACAATTCTTGTGAAATCAAGTATTATAACCATCTGGAACATAATGAACTTAGAATTGGTTTTAGTTTGTTAGGAATCCATTGTTACAAGGTAAGAGGAGATTCTTCTTTCCTAAGTAACCTAAAACAGAGGATTCCAACATGTCACAGAGTTTAATAACTTCATAGTTCTCTGCCTGTAACTACCCAAGTGAACTGTGTACAGACAGGCAGTGATGACTTGCACAGATTAAAATAGAGGTAAGTCTGATTATTGAATGTCATATTAAACTATCAGCAAATACAAGAAGTTATTCTTTTTTTAATTTAATTTTATTATGTTATGTTAATCACCATATATTACATCATTAGTTTTTGATGTAGTGTTCCATAATTCATTGTTTGCATATAACACCCAGTGCTCCATGCAGAACGTGCCCTCTTTAATACCCATCACCAGGCTAACCTATCCCCCCACCCCCCTCCCCTCTAGAACCCTCAGTTTGTTTCTTAGAGTCCATAGTCTCTCATGGTTCGTCTCCCCATCCGATTTCCCTCCTTCATTTTTCCCTTCCTACTATCTTCATTTTTTTTTTTTTTTAAAGCTTATAATGTATTATTTGTTTCAGAGGTACAGGTCTGTGATTCATCAGTCTTACACAATTCACAGTGCTCACCATAGCACATACCCTCCTCACTGTCTGTCACCCAGCCAACCCATCCCTCCCACCCCCCAACCACTCCAGCAACCCTCAGTTTGTTTCCTGAGATTAAGAATTCCTCATATTAGTGAGATCATATGATACATTTCTTTCTCTGATTGACTTATTTCACTTAGCATAATACCCTCTAGTTCCATCCACTCGTTACAAATGGCAAGATTTCGCTTTTTTTTTTGATGGCTGCATAATATTCCATCATACATATTATACCACATCTTCTTTATCCATTCATCTGTCGATGGACATCTTGGCTCTTTCCATAGTTTGGCTATTGTGGACACTGCTGCTATAAACATTGGGGTGCATGTTCCCCTTTGGATCACTACATTTGTATCTTTGGGGTAAATACCCAGTAGTGCAATTGCTGGGTCGTAGGGTAGCTCTATTTTCAACTTTTTGAGGAACTGCCATACTGTTTTCCAGAGTGGCTGCACCAACTTGCATTCCCACCAACAGTGTAGGAGGGTTCCCCTTTCTCCGCATCCTCGCCAATATCTGTCATTTCTTGACTTGTTAATTTTAGCCATTCTGACTGGTGTGAGGTACCAAAAGTTATTCTTGAAAAGGAGAACATTTTATATTTAAAAACTGTAGTTAAGTAATAACAATATGAATTGAACATTGCTCTCTGTCCCTCCTGCCCCCCTTCCATTATATTTTGAAAGATAGAAAAGTATGGTGATAGGGATAGGGTGTCTAACTGCCTTCAATAAGTGGGACAGAAAATATTCTGTTTCATGTTTGATTTTGAACTGTGAAGATAGAAAGATTACTTTAAATTCATCCCTAAAACACATACACACACATTCTCAGGTTTTTTAAGGATACTATTATTTATATATGATTTATAAGAAGCCATAACTAAACAGTGCTATAAAAAATTTAAATACAAAGATGAAAACTTAATATCACACAAATAGAAATAAAGAACTATAATTGTCTTTAATGTAAATACTGGATATAACAAAGTTCAAGGCAAGAAGAGATGGGGCCTATGTGATCACATTATATTTATAAACACTAAATTCTAATATAAGTACTGTTGTGCCATTACCTTGAAGTCCTTATAGCCCTTAACTGAACTAGACATGGAGCATGGCTTTTTAAATACATAAAGTGTAGTGCATGCACAGGCACAGACAGACCCAGAGCTAGTTCCTTCTAGGCAGCCAGACTTGCCTTACTGTAGAAAATTTTCACATCTAGTTCATTTTGATTTTAAATGTTACTTATTTTATTTCCTCAGGTTTTCTGGTTCTTATTTTAAGAATTAGATATTTGATTTTTCTTAATTCTCTTGTGTGTGTGGAAAAAAATGTGGTGGGCATAGGAGGTAACTTAAAGACTTTTCGTATTTTTTTTTTTTTAGCATGGTGTTAGTCTGTATATTCAAGACAAAGAAGGCTTGTCAGCTTTGGATCTTGTAATGAAGGATAGACCAACTCATGTAGTATTCAAAACTACTGGTAAGAAAATTCCATAAATATATTCCATTAAAGTACAGCTTAGAAAATTTTAATGAAACTTTGTTCTTATTAAAATACCTGAGAAAATTGATTTGTGTGTGTCTATATCTGCAAAGAACTTTTACCTTGGTCTGTGTTACCTGATAATTTTGGGTTTTTATTCAGAACACTGGTTTATTTTGCATTTTCAATTTCAATCTATACTATGTAAGAGTAAAAACACACCCTAAGTGGGAAGACAGAACTGTAACTACTGTCAAGTAATTAATGTGCGTCCAGAAAGTAACATCAGTACTTGAGGTAGAGGGGGAAAGGAAGTGATTCCTCTACCCTCACATCCTTCTGATTTTACTTATTTCTCTAATTTGTTTGCCTTTGAACTTGGAAAATGGAAATTGGTGGAAAAGGAGAAGAGTTTTAAATGGGGCCACTCTATAATTTGCATTTAAGTAGTGAGCAAGCTAAGTAAGGACACATTTTTCATTTTTATTTCTACTTTGGATACTATATTGCAAGTTATAGTTATAATTCCATTCAGGGAATTTATATGCCTTCCAAAATAAAAATGAAGACTTAGATCATAAACTTAGCTGTGATTAAGTTTTATCCCACTTTAAAATAGTTATTACCCTGATCACGAGTGTGATTTTTGCATCTATCAGGAGCAAACTGTTGAAGTTAATATTTCTGTAGGAACAGTAACTAATATCACATTTGTTTCATCTAGAACCCTTATATGTATGTATATAATATATAAATAATATTACTATATATATTATGTATTTCTTAGTAACATTCTGTATTTAAATAACTATAATTATTGTTTTCATGGAAACTAAGTGGATACGGCAGGTGGTATTTTACTCATTTGGCAGTTAAACTAGCTGCTAACGAAACAAGAAACAAGTGTTAGATTCCTAACATTGAGATAGCCCTGTGCTGATTTGGATTTTCTGATTTCTGTTCCTAGAATTAGATAATATGTTAATAGTTTCATAATGTAAAAGATAATGTTGATATCATCTTTCTAAATATGCTGGTTAAATTAGTTCCTGTAAAGAGTCTGTGTTTGAGGTAAACTGATTAGTAGAGTATATATATAATTGAATTCAACTGATATTTGTTTTAAAATATAAAAGTATAAAAATTAATTTACATTTTAGATCCTACAGATGTCTACACTTGGGGAGATAATACGAATTTCACCCTGGGTCATGGAAGTCAGAATAGCAAACATCATCCAGAGTTGGTGGATCTGTTCTCCCGGAGTGGGGTTTATATCAAGCAGGTATTTTGAAGTACAGTCTGAGTACTTTCAGAGATTAAAAAGAACTTTTGTGTTTGATAGTTTATCTTTTCATGTGGATTATGTTAACTTTGTTGAAGGGATAGTAACACTTAGAAATCAACAGAATTTCACGAATTCTATTTTAGATTTTGTGTTAGCTTTAATCATATTTACATTGTGTCAAATACCATAAAACTATGAGATGTTTGTGCAAGCAGTGTTAGAAATTAGAAGGCCCTATAGAGATACTACTTTTAAAGGTAGAGCTTGTATACATTTTCTAGCATTTGTTTTCATTTCACAAAAATTAGAGTTCTTCATATTGTTTCTCAAGTGAATTTGTTGTTGAAACTCAGTGTTACTAGTTTTAGGTGAGCGAACCTGAGTTCTTAAATATAAGTAATTATAAAATTCTAGTTGATATAATTGGAAAGTTTTGGTCTTTGGTCTTAGTTCATTATGTTGGATGATGTCTTCCACTTCCATAGATTTTGCTACTGTTGACACACTCATCTTTTTCCATCATGCAGTGTGTGTGTGTGTGTGTGTGTGTGTGTGTGTATTCATCTGAGCTTAACTAGGTCCTTAGAGTCCTTAAAATGCTCTTCCACCCATTAGCAGCCACTAACGATTGATCACAGTTGGGGCACTTAGAAAAGATTCCTGTTTTCCTTCTCTGAGTTAATCCATGATCTAGTCACCTTTCATGAGCTGAGCTTTTTCAGGAGCAAGGATTTTTAAACAAAAGTGAAGGAATAAATGGTAGCATTAGTAAACCAGAGACCGATTATACCTTCTGGTCCTCAGATATATGTGCTGTAGAGGAAATGAGCATTTTCATCCTTGGTTAGGATGAAATAGTACACTTGTGGAGAAAGCTACACTTAAGGAAGTGAGAATATTTTGTGAAGAGATTAAGGGTATAAGGAATTTTATTTACCACAGAATGAGGGTTGAAGCAAGCACTGTGGATAGGTTAGGAAGGAAAACAGTGTAAATAACAGTTGGAAAAGAGAAGGCAAGTTTTATGGGAATATTTACTGAGCACCAGTTATATAGAGAGCCCCATTAGTCACTGAAATGGGCTGATTCTATACTGCTATGCAGCAGAAATTATTAATCTCAGCATAATATATTCCAGAGAATTAAGATGAAAAGGCATAATCACTTATCTCCTTAAAAAATTGAGGTTTTAAGGTTGTAACACTTAAACTATGCTATTGGTTGTTGAATATAAGTCAAATTATAGAATGGCATTCTAATATTGAATATAAAATTGAACAAAATGTATTATTTCTGGCTTCAAAAAATGATTTTTCCTTTACAGATTCTAAGTTTGTATTACAAATACGAATACAATTTTGGGTTTTAGTTTTAGGTATTTGTGGTATAGTTAAATGAGATAATGACTTTTTATATTACTTATGATAAGTATATGTAGTCACAGAACTTACCAAGTAGTTAAAGGATATGTGTAAGTAGAGCTTGTAATTCAGCTTCTAATTTTGTTTTCCATAAGAACTTGTCTTTCTGGAAAATAATTCTGAGATTTCTTTATTTTGTAATCATTTTTTATATTCAAAGTTAGAAATATTTATAGATGACATAAGAAATGTAAATGTACATTTTTTTAAAAGTAAGAAAAAAGGATTTTTAAATAGTATTAAGATAAAATTAATATACTGAATATTAGATGCTTTGAAAAATAGCAGTGTAGTGTAGAGGTTAAGTATATACGTACATGCAAACAGGCATACTTCGATTTATTGCACTTCCCTTTATTGGACTTCATAGACACTGTATTTTTTACAAATTGAAGGTTTATGTCAGTCCTGCACTGAGTAGGTGTTTCATTGCCATTTTTCCAATAGGATTTCCTTACTTTGTAACTCTGTAATTCTCTCAATATTTCAAACTTTTTCATTAGTATTATATAGTTGACCCTTGAAGAAAATGGGGTTTGGGGCACTTGACCCCTCCATGCAGTCAAAAATCCTTGCATAACTTCTGACTCTCCAAAAAATTAACTACTGTTGACTGGAAGTCTTACTGAGAACATAGTCAATTAGCACATACTTATGTGCATTATACACTGTATTCTTAGAATAAGGTAAACCAGAGAAAAGAAAATGTTATTAAGAAAGTTATAGAGAAAAGAGAATACATTTAAAGTACTATACTGTATTTACTGGAAAAAATCTGCATATAAGTGGATGCGCACTGAAGTTCAAACATGTGTTTTTCAGGAGTTAACTGTATTTCTTCTGGTGATCTGTGATCAGTGATCTTTGATATTACTATTGTAATTGTTTTTGGGTACCACAAACTACATCCATATAAGATGGTGAACTTAACTGATAAATGTGTGTGTTCTCACTGCTCCACTGGCCATTGTTCCCCTATCTCTCTACCTCTTCTTGGGCCTCCTTAATTCCCTGAGACACAAATTATTGAAATTAGGCCTGTTAAGAACTCTGAAATGGCCTCTAAGTGTTTAAGTGAAAGGAAGAGTTGAATGCCTCCTCATTTTAAATTAAAAGCTAAAAATGATTAAGCCTAGTGAGAAAGGCAGAGATAGGCCAAACACTAGGTCTTTTGAACCAAAGAGTTAGCTAAGTTGTGAATCAAAGGAAAAGTTCTTGAAGGAAATGAAAGTGCTACTCCAGTGAACACACAAATGGTAAGAAGGTGAAACAGCCTTATTACTGGTATAGAGAAAGTCTTAGTGGTCTGGAGAGAAGATCAAACCAGCCACAACATTCCCTTCAGCCAAAACATAATCCAGAGGAAGGCCCTAACTCTCTTCAATTCCATGAAGGCTGAGAGAGGTGAGGAAGTTACAGAAGAAAAGTTTGATGCTAGCAGAGGTTGGTTGGCTCATGAAGTTTAAGGGAAGAAGCTGTCTCTGGAACATCAACGTGAAGGTGAAGCAACAGATCTGATGTAGAAGCTGCAGCAAGTTATCCCAAAGATCTAGCTAAGATCATTAATGTAGGTGGCTACACTAAACAAGATTTTCAGTGTAGACAAACAGCTTTCTATTGGGAGAAGTCAGTGAGTGGCTTCAAAGCTTCAAAGGACAGGCTGACTGTCTTGTTAGGACTTAATGCAGTTGGTAACTTGAAGCTGAAGCCAGTGTTCATTCACTTAACCAAACTAAAAATCCTAGGGTTCTTAAGAATAATGCTAAATCTCCTCTGCCTGTGCTCTAAAACTGGAACAACGCCTGGATGACAGCATGTCTGTTTACTGCATGGTTTACTGAATATATGTTTTAAGCCCACTGTTGAGACCTAGTGCTCAGAAAAGTTGATTCTTTCAAAATGTTACTGCTCATTGATAATGCACCTGGTCACCCAAGAGCTTTGATAGACAGGTACAATGAAATTCATGTCGTTTTCATGCCTGCTAACACAACATTTATTTTGTGGGCCATGGATCAAGGAGTCATTTTGACTTTCAAGTCTTATTATTTAAGAAATACATTTCATATGGCTATAGTTGCAATTGGTAGTGATTCCTCTTATGGATCTGGGCAAAATAAATTGAAAATCTTCTGGAAGGGATTCACCATTCCAGATGCCATGAACATTCATGATTCATGGAAAGAGGTCAAAATAGCAACATTAACAGGAGTTTAGAAGAAGTCGATTCCAGAGGAGCAAGATGGCAGAGGAGTAGGAGACCTAAATTTCATCTGGTCCCAGGAATTCAGCTAGATAGGGATCAAACCATGCTAAACACCTATGAACTCAACAGGAGATCGAAGAAAAGAATAGCGGCAACTCTCTGAACAGAAAAGCGACCACTTTCTGGAAGCAGGGACCCAACAAGCGGCAGATCAGGGGAGACTCCCCTTCCTACCCTGGGAGGAGCGGCGCGGGAGCACACCACAGGAATCTGCTGGGTTTGGAGACCATACGGGGTCGTGAGCCAGAGATAGAAATGCTCGGTCACAGACCTGGTGAGCATGGAGTGCGGCCGGAGACTGGGGAGACGGGAGTGATTGACTGCTTTTCTCTGGGGTGCGCACTGAGGAGTGGGGCCCCGAGTTCTCGGCTCCTCCAGGGTGGAGATTGGGAGGCCGCCATTTTCACTCTCGTCCTCCAAAGCTGTACGGAAAGCTTGCAGGGAATGAAAGCTCCCGAGAGCAAACCTGAGCAGATTACTTGGCCCGCCCCGGCAAGGGTGGGGCAATTCTGCCTCCGGCAAAGACATTTGAGAACCAGTGCAACAGGCCTCTCCCCCAGAAGATCAGTAGGAATAGCCAGCCAAGACCAAGTTTACCGATCAATGAGAACTGCAGAACTCCAGCACTAGGGGAATACTGCACATAGAATTCATGGCTTTTTCCCATGATCCTTTAGTCCTTCAAAGATAATTTTTTAAATTTTCTTTTTCTTTTTTTTTTTGAATTTTTCTTTTTCCCTTTTTCAGCCAACATCTTATCCCTTTTTTAAAAAATCTTTTTTATTTTCCATTTCTAGAGTCATATTCTATCCCTTCATAGTAGTTAATCTTATTTTTGGTATATATATATATAAGTTATTCTCTCTTTAAAATTTTGGGATACAGTTTCTTCCAACAGACCAAAATATACCCTAAATCTCGAGTGTATGGCTTTGTTCTAGTCTCCTGCCTGATTACATTCTCTTCCTTTTTTTTTCTTAAATCCACTTCTTTATTTTTTCACCAACTTCTTATCTATTCCTTTTATAAAGTCTTTTATAATTTTCATCTTTACAGTCATATTCCATCCCTTCATCATATTTACCCTTATTTTTGTACATATATAAGTTTTTCTTTCTTTAAAATTTTGGGAGGCACTTTCTTCTAACAGACCAAAATACGCCCAAAATCTAGTGTGTGGCACTGATCTATGCACCAGCCTGATCATATTTGATCATATTCTTTTTGTTTGTTTGTTTGTTTTTTTAACTTTTTCTTCTTCTTTCTTTTTTTCTTTTTTTCCCCCCGGTTTCAGGTCTCTTCTGATTTGTTTAGTGTATATTTTTGGGGGGCCGTTGTTATCCTGTTAATATTTTGTTCTCTCATTCATCTGTTCTCCTCTGGACAAAATGACAAGATGGGAAAAATCACCTCAAAAAAGAGAATGAGGCAGTACCGACTGCCAGGGACCTAATCAATACGGACATTAGTAAGATGTCGGAACTAGAGTTCAGAATGACAATTTTAAAGATACTAGCTGGGCTTGAAAAAAGCATGGAAGATATTAGAGAAACCCTTGCTGGAGAAATAAAAGAACTAAAATCTAACCAAGCTGAAATCAGAAAGGCTACTAAGGAGGTGCAATACAAAATGGAGGCTCCAACTGCTAGGATAAATGAGGCAGAAGAGAGAATTAGTGATATAGAAGACCAAATGATGGAAAATAAAGAAGCTGAGAAAAAGAGAGAGAAACAACTCCTGGACTATGAAGGCAGAATTCAAGAGATGAGTGATACCATCAGACGAAACAACATTAGAATAATTGGGATCCCAGAAGAAGAAGAAAGAGAAGGGCAGAAGGTATATCGGAGCAAATTATAGCAGAGAACTTCCCTAATTTGGGGAAGGAAACAGGCATCAAAATCCAGGAGGCACAGACCACCCCCCTCAAAATCAGTAAAAGTAGGTCACCAACCCGACATCTAGTAGTAAAACTTAGGAGTCTCAGAGATAAAGAGAAAATCCTGAAAGCAGCTCGGGAGAAGAGATCTGTAACCTACAATGGTAGAAACATTAGATTGGCAACAGACCTATCCACCGAGACCTGGCAGGCCAGAAAGGACTGGCATGATATATTCAGAGCACTAAATGAGAAAAATATGCAACCAAGAATACTATATCCAGCTAGGCTGTCATTGAAAATAGAAGGAGAGATAAAAAACTACCAGGACAAACAAAAACTAAAGGAATTTGCAAACACGAAACCAGCCCTACAAGAAATACTGAAAGGGGTCCTCTAAGCAAAGAGAGAGCCTAAAAGTAACATGGACCAGAAAGGAACACAGACAGTATACAGTAATAGTCACCTTACAGGCAATACAATGGCACTAAATTCCTATCTTTCAATAGTTACCCTGAATGTAAATGGGCTAAATGCCCCATTCAAAAGACACAGACTATCAGATTGGATTAAAAAACAAGACCCATCGATATGCCGCCTGCAAGAGACTCCTTTTAGACCCAAAGACACCCCCAGATTGAAAGTGAGGGGGTGGAAAACCATTTACCATGTTAATGGACACCAAAAGAAAGCTGGGGTGGCAATCCTTATATCAGACAAATTAGATTTTAAACCAAAGACTATAATAAGAGATGAGGAAGGACACTATATCCTACTTAAAGGGTCTATCCAACAAGAAGATCTAACAATTGTAAATATCTATGCCCCTAACATGGGAGCAGCCAATTATATAAGGCAATTAATAACAAAAGCAAAGAAACACATTGACAAGAATACAATACTAGTGGGGGACTTTAACACCCCCCTCACTGAAATGGACAGATCATCTAAGCAAAAGATCAAGAAGGAAATAAAGACTTTAAATGACACACTGGACCAAATGGACTTCACAGATATATTCAGAACATTCCATCCCAAAGCAACAGAATACACATTCTTCTCTAGTGCCCATGGAACATTCTCTAGAATAGATTACATCCTAGGTCACAAATCAGGTCTTAACTGGTACCAAAAGATTGGGATCATTCCCTGCATGTTTTCAGACCAGTGCTTTAAAACTAGAACTCAATCACAAGAGGAAAGTCGGAAAGAACTCAAATACATGGAGGCTAAAGAGCATCCTACTAAAGAATGAATGGGTCAACCAGGATTAAAGAAGAATTAAAAAAAATCCATGGAAACCAATGAAAATGAAAACACAACGTTCAAAATCTTTGGGATGCAGCAAAGGCAGTCCTAAGAGGAAAGTATATAGCAATACAAGCCTTTCTTAAGATCAAGAAAGGTCTCAAATACACAACCTAACCCTATACCTAAAGGAGCTGGAGAAAGAACAGCAAATAAAGCCTAAACCCAGCAGGAGAAGAGAAATAATAAAGATCAGAGCAGAAATCAATGAAATAGAAACCAAAAGAACAGTAGAACAGATCAACGAAACTAGGAGCTGGTTCTTTGAAAGAATCAACAAGATTGATAAACCCCTGGCCAGACTTATCAAAAAGAAAAGAGAAAGGACCCAAATAAATACAATCATGAATGAAAGAGGAGAGATCACAACCAACACCAAAGAAATACAAACAATTAGAACGTATTATGAGCAACTCTATGCCAGCAAATTCGATAACCTGGAAGAAATGGATGCATTCCTAGAGATGTATAAACTACCAAAATCGAACCAGGAAGAAATAGAAAACCTGAACAGACCTATAACCACTAAGGAAATTGAAGCAGTCATCAAAAGTCTCCCAACAAACAAAAGCCCAGGGCGAGATGGCTTCCCAGGGGAATTCTACCAAACATTTAAAGAAGAATTAATACCTATTCTTCTGAAACTGTTCCAAAAAATAGAAATGGAAGGAAAACTTCCAAACTTGTTTTATGAGGCCACCATTACCTTGATCCCCAAACCAGACGAAGACCCCATCAAAAAGGAGAATTACAGACCAATATCCTTGATGAACATGGATGCAAAAATTCTCACCAAAATACTCGCCAATAGGATCCAACAGTACATTAAAAGGATTATTCACCACGACCGAGTGGGATTTATCCCTGGGCTGCAAGTTTGGTTCAACATCTGCAAATTAATCAATGTGATACAATACATTAATAAAAGAAAGAACAAGAACCATATGATCCTCTCAATAGATGCAGAAAAAGCATTTGACAAAGTACAGCATCCTTTCTTAATCGAAACTCTTCAGAGTATAGGGATAGAGGGTACATACCTCAATATCATAAAAGCCATCTATGAAAAACCCACAGCAAATATCATTCTCAATGGGGAAAAACTGAGAGCTTTTCCCCTAAGGTCAGGAACACGGCAGGGATGTCCACTATCATCACTGCTATTCAACATAGTATTAGAAGTGCTAGCCACAGCAATCAGACAACAAAAAGAAAGAAAAGGCATCTGAATTGGCAAAGAAGTCAAACTCTCACTCTTTGCAGATGATATGATACTTTATGTGGCAAACCCAAAAGACTCCACCCTATAACTGCTAGAACTCATACAGGAATTCAGTAAAGTGGCAGGATATAAAATCAATGCACAGAAGTCAGTGGCATTCCTATACACCAACAACAAGACAGAAGAAAGAGAAATTAAGGAGTCGATCCCATTTACAATTGCACCCAAAACCATAAGATACCTAAGAAGAAATCTAACCAAAGAGGCAAAGAATCTGTACTCAGAAAATTATAAAATACTCATGAAAGAAATTGAGGAAGATACAAAGAAATGGAAAAACTTATAAAGAAATGGAAAAACTTTCTATGCTCATGGATTGGAAGAACAAATATTGTGAAGATGTCAACGCTATCTAGAGTAATCTACACATTTAATGCAATCCTGATTGAAATACCATCCACTTTTTTCAAAATAATGGAACAAAGAATCCTAAAATTTGTATGGAACCAGAAAAGACCCCGAATAGCCAGAGGAATGTTGAGAAAAAAAAAAAAAAAAGCAAAGCTGGTGGCATCACAATTCCGGACTTCAAGCTCTATTACAAAGCTGTCATCATCAAGACAGTATGGTACTGGCACAAAAACAGACACATAGATCAGTGGAACAGAATAGAGAGCCCAGAAATGGACCCTGAACTCTATGGTCTACTCATCTTCGACAAAGCAGGAAAGAATGTCCAATGGAAAAAAGACAGTCTCTTCAAATGGTGTTGGGAAAATTGGACAGTCACATGCAGAAGAATGAAACTGGACCATTTCCTTACACCACACACAAAAATAGACTCCAAATGGTTGAAAGACCTAAATGTGAGACAGGAGTCCATCAAAATCCTAAAGGAGAACACAGGCAGCAACCTGTTCAACCTTAGCCACAGCAACTTCTTCCTAGAAAGATCACCAAAAGCAAGGGGAGCAAGGGCAAAAATGAACTATTGGGACTTCATCAAGATAAAAAGCTTTTGCACAGCAAAAGAAACAGTCAACAAAACCAAAAGACAACTGACAGAATAGGAGAAGATATTTGCAAATGACATATCAGATAAAGGGCTAGTATCCAAAATCTACAAAGAACTTATCAAACTCAATACCCAGAGAACAAATAATCCAATCAAGAAATGGGCAGAAGACATGAACAGACATTTCTGCAAAGAAGACATCCAAATGGCCAACAGACACATGAAAAAGTGCTCAACATTGCTCCCCATCAGGGAAATCCAAATCAAAACCTCAATGAGATACCACCTCACACCAGTCAGAATGGCTAAAATTAACAATTCGGAAATGACAGATGTTGGCAGGGATGCGGAGAAAGGGGAACCCTCCTACACTGTTGGTGGGAATGCAAGCTGGTGCAGCCACTCTGGAAAACAGTATGGAGGTTCCTCAAAAAGTTGAAAATAGAGCTATCATACGACCCAGCAATTGCACTACTGAGTGTTTACCCCAAAGGTACAAATGTAGGGATCTGAAGGGGTTCGTGCACCCTGATGTTTATAGCAGCAATGTCCACAATAGCCAAACTATGGAAAGAGCCAAGATGTCCGTCAACAGATGAATGGATAAAGAAGATGTGGTGTATATATACAATGGAATATTATACAGCCATCAAAAGGAATGAAATCTTGCCATTTGCAACAACGTGGGTGGAACTGAAGGGTATTATGCTGAGCAAAATAAGTCAATCAGAAAAATATATGTAGCATATGACCTCACTGATATGAGGAATTCTTAATCTCAGGAAACAAACTGAGGGTTGCTGGAGTGGTGGGGGTGGTAGGGATGGGGTGGCTGGGTGATAGACATTGGGGATGTTATGTGCTATGGTGAGCACTGTGAATTGTGTAAGACTGTTGAATCACAGACCTGTAGCTCTGAAACAAGTAATACATTATATGTTAAAAAAAATATATATATATAGCAGGAAGGGAAAAATGAAGGGGGGGAAATCAGAGGGGGAGATGAACCATGAGAGACTATGGACTCTGAGAAACAAACTTAGGGTTGTAGAGGGGAGGGGTGTGGAGGGATGGGTTAGCCTAGTGATGGGTATTAAGGAGGGCACGTACTGAATGGAGCACTGGGTGTTATATGCAAACAATGAAACATGGAACACTACATCAAAAACTAATGATGTAATGTATGGTGATTAACATAACATAATAAAATTTAAACAATTAAAAAAGTCGATTCCAGCCTTCGTGGATGATTTTGAGGGGTTCAAGACTTCATTGGGGAAAGTGAGTGCATATGTGGTGGAAATAGCAGGGCAACTAGAATTAGAAGTGGAGCCTGAAGATGGGACTGAATTGCTACCATCTCATTATCAAACTTGATGGGCTGAGGAGTTACTTTTCATGGATGAGCAAAGAGAGTGGTGTCTTGAGATGGAATCTACTCCTGTTGAAGATGCTGTGAAGACCGTTCAAATGACAACAGAGGGTTTAGAATATTTTATAAACTTAGTTGATAAAGCAGTGGCAGGGTTTGAGAGGATTGATTTCAGTTTTTGAAGAGGTTCTACTGTGGGTAAAATGCTATCAAATAGCATTGCATGCTACAGAGAAATCATTCATGAAAGGACGAGTCAGTTGATTTGGCAAATTTCACTGTTGACTTGTTTTAAGAAATTGCCATAGCCATCCTCACTTTCAGCAAGCATCACCCTGATGAGTCAGCAGCCATCAACACTGAGGCAAGACCATTAACCAGCAAAAAGATTGTGACTTGCTGAAAGATATGATGATTGGCACTTTCTAGCAATAAAATATTTTAAAAATTAAGATTTGTACATCATTTCTTTTAAAAGACACAGTGCTGTTGCATACTTAACAGACTACAATATAATTTAAACATAACTTTTATATGCTCTTGGAAACCAAAAATTTATTTGAATCACTTTACTGGGAAATTCCCCCTATTTTAGTGATCTAGAACCAAACCCACATTATCTCTGAGCTATGCCTGTATTTAAAACTGCTGTTGATTTTCTGTTATTTCTTTTTGATGAAGTTCAGTCATTTAAGTACCCTTATCTTTTGGTAAGAGTCTGTGAACATGTAATTCTGTGTGTCAAGAGGGCATGGAGGGTGTTGGAAAGATGGCAGGTAGAAAAGGAAATGGGAAGAGAGTAAAACTTGAAAATAGAGAATTATTTAAAGTCATGTAATGATATTAGAGGTATATTAGACAAAATCAGAGATATTAAAAGGACATATTATCTAGCCATCAATCCCTGTATAGGGGATGTTCTTTTTTTAAAAATACACTTAAGCCATTTCCATTATTTTCTTAAATAACATATATCAGTATTTGGTAATATTTGTGCTTTGTGTTGCACTGCCCAGTTCTTGTTGTTTGGGATTCTATAAAGTTGGAAAACAGCTGGCTACTGCTTTTTGTAGTTGAACATTTGAGATTTTCATTTCCTTTGTTTAGTCTCTTTTGTGGGTAACATATTCCTAATTTCTTTTTGTTCTTATTCCCATTTGTCAATGTTTGTAGACATGGTTTTAAAATAAAGCATATATATTTTTAATTTTTATTATAGAACATGTTCAAATAAGAACATATAATAAATCCCCACTTACCCATCATCCAGCTTAAATAGTTAGCAGTAATTTATTTTTTTTATAAAATAAAGGATATTTTATTCAGAGAAATTTAATAATATTCTTTTGTTTTCTCTTAGGTGGTGCTTTGTAAATTTCATTCAGTGTTTCTCTCTCAGAAAGGGCAGGTTTATACCTGTGGTCATGGTCCTGGAGGACGTTTAGGCCATGGAGATGAACAGACATGCTTGGTAATTGAAATGTCATTACACATTTTAGGTAACTTCAGTAAAATTTCCATAACACGGAAACTTCAGTTAATTAAAAAAACATTATTTTTAATCTACTGTAAGCAGAGAGTAATATAGCAATTGATAGTAGAGTTAAATCAATTAGTTGGGTCACTTGGGTGGCTTAGTCAGTTAAGCCTCTGACTCTTGGTTTCAGCTCAGGTCCTGCTCTCCAGGTCAGGGAATAGAGCCATGTTATGGGCTCACTGCTCAGCAGGGGCAGTAGGCGAGGGGAAGCAGACTCCCTGTACACTCTCTTTTTCTCTCTCTCTGAAATAAATAAATAAATCTTTTAAAAAAAATCAGTTTCTTGGTATATCATGTTCAAATTAAAGGTTTTAGATATGCCGGATTCTAAAGCATCAAAGGAAAATTATGTTTTGTATTTGGCAAATACTGGGACAGGAGAGCATATAAATAAGCCTTAAAATATTTCCATAGTTGGAATTTTAAAAGTCAGACTATTTTTTTTTTTTTTTTTAAGATTTATTTATTTGATGGAGAGAGAGAACGCATGTGAGCACAAGCAAGGGGAGTGGCAGAGGGAGAGGGAGAAGCAGACTCCCCATGCAGGGAGCTCAACATGGCTCGATCCCAGGACCCCAAGATTATGACCTGAGCTGAAGGCAGCCACTTAACTGACTGAGTCACCCAGGTGCCCTGTAAGTCAGACTAATTGCAAAACCCTGGTGTTTATTTTTTTTTTTAACTTCTCATCAAAGTATTTGTGGTCTAAAAGTTGAGCCAAGGGACACCTGAGTGACTCAGTCAGTTAAGCCTCTGAATCTTGGTTTCAGCTCAGGTCATGATCTCACGGATTGTGAGATTTAGCCCTGTGTAGGGCTCTGCACTCAGTGGGGAGTCTGCTTGAAGATTCTTTCCCTCTGCCCCTCCCCCTTCTTGCGTGTGTGTGCTCTCTCTAAATAAATAAATCTTAAAAAAAAATTTAAAAAGTTGAGCCCGTATTTTCATTGTATAATCACAGAATTGAGTCTTACGGTACTGAAACTTAGTGCTAATTGGAAGAAACCTAATAATTATTGCATTCAGTAAAGTTGCCTCAGTAGGTTTTTTTTAAGGTAAATTTTTTTTGACGGGATTACTGGTATATTTATCTATTAAAGGGTGCTTTAAAAAGAAGGGACAGCTATGACAACACCCATTTCTCATGGGTTTATTATGTTCTAGGCATCAGTGATGCTTTTCAAGCAGTATCATTACCTTGACTTAAGCCTCACAGCAACCCTTTGAGATTATAGACATTATTATTTTCATTTTATGCAGTGTCAGACTGTTGTTTTTTATACTTACCAACTCATTTACTCCTCACACCTGTATTTTCCTGTATTTTTATTTATTTTTTTCAATACATCAGTGAATACTTTGGCTGAAGAGCTCCCTTTATTTATACCAACCAAATTTGCACTTGGTGTATGATAAGGGCTCAAAAATCATTTGTTGGATTGAATTATTTTACTGAAATGTCATACTGGGGTTTTGTATTTTACTCATAAACCAATGTCCATATCCTGTTAAACTCACCTATCCCTTGCTAAATTGTAGAGTTTACCCATGATAGATCAGCCATTTATTAGTCATGTCATTTGGATATAGTATCACCAGATTCTATTTGTATTTTTATATAAATGGTTAATATATTATAGGATGTGAGGGTGATCTGGCTGTGACATCTGTCACTCCATCGATCGCCAGGGTTGATTCAGCTGATCTGGCTGGCTAGGCAGGTGTCCCCTTCCTCCCTCACCTCTCCATGTGCGTCCCTCCCGAAGCTGCGCGCTCGGTCGAAGAGGATGACCTTCCCTGATAGAGGAGGACCATTCTTGGGTCAGGGGTATACGAATAGCTGCGCTCCCCTGCGAGAACCTCCAAACAAGCTCTCAAGTCCATTTGTAGGAGAACGTAGGGTAGTCAAGTTTCCAAGACTCCAGACACATCCAAATGAGGCACTGCATGTGGTAGTCTGCCTTTCTTTAAGAAGAAGAAAAAAAAATATATATTAAAGTTAATTTTATTTTGTAGATCCCTAGGCTTGTGGAAGGACTGAGTGGTCATAATTGTTCCCAAGTGGCAGCTGCTAAGGATCATACTGTTGTACTGACTGAAGATGGATGTGTTTATACTTTTGGTCTGAATATTTTTCATCAATTAGGAATTATTCCTCCGCCTTCCAGTTGTAATGTACCCAGACAGGTAAGCTTCCTTTTTAAAACAAGGTGACTATTTATTTGCTGTAAAACCTGTATGGACAAAAAGATGGAAGGTATTGATATGCAATTTATTTTACTTATATTTGATGGTATATACTTTATTTTTCACAGGAGACATTAAGCATTGTACAAATTAGCATTTGTTTGGAGTAAGAGAGAAGGCACTTAGGAAATTAGGCCCCAAAGTGCTTTAGTTTCAGCTTTTTAAGTATTTATAAGCAGAGGGGGATCCACATTTTTGCGGTTTGAAACAAATAATTTTGAGGCCCTCCTTAAGAAAAAATATGAAGTTATAAATGCAAAATGGCCATGGAAGTGAGTTACCCAGGACACTAAGCTTACTGGCCTCATGGAAAATCTTCCTCTGCACGGAAAATATACATGGCAAGTTTATGTGAGGGGACATGGGTCCAAAAGCCACTCTTTGTTCTAATTTCCCTCTCCCGTTTGCACAGCCACTACCAGAAGGTACTCTTTACTCAAGAGTACTTCACAGACCTAGTTCAAAGAACTAGGACTGGTGCTCTAAATTAATATGTTGCTAGAATCATCACTCAATAACAAATGAGTTTTCAGCTCATAAAATTTTGCATTTCAGAGGTGAAGTTTCTTTACTGGTTTAACATTCTGGATTTAAGATTATTATTAGATATACATTTTTTATTAATAAACTTTTAAATCTAATGCTTTTCCATTCTGGATGACCAATGAATCAATAGGAATTACTGAGAAGTTGTTAGAGGTAATCTCCAATCTGTGGTACTTTTTGGTTGGAAGATCCATTTTCTACAGACGTGGACTTCGTGGATATTTAATCATAGATTTCTTTACAAATGATAGATTTTATTACTGTATTTATTCTTATTGTGTGGCTATCTTGGAGCTTTAGGTTGATATGGACATACTCAGTATTCTCAGTTACTTTTGCATCCCCAGGAGCCATTTGGCAATGTGCAGAGACATTTTTAGTTGTCACAACTGGGGGTGGGAGTGGAAATGGTGCTACTGACATCTAGTAGGTAGAGTCCAGGGATGCTGCTAAAACTACAGTTTACAGGGTAGTCCCCTACAACAAAGATTCATCTGGCTGAAAATGTCAGTAGTGCCACTGTTGGGAGACCCTGAATATGTCCAGTATTTTTTCTTTTCTTCCTTTTTTTTCCATTTTCTTTTATTTATTTATTTATTTTTTATTTTATTTTTTTTTAAAGATTTTATTTATTTGACACAGAGAGAGCACAAGCAGGGGGAGCTGCAGGCAGAGGGAGAGAAAGATGCAGACTCCCTGCTGAGCAGGGAGCCTGATGCGGGGCTCGAACCCAGGACCCTGGGATCATGACCTGAGCCGAAGGCAGACGCTTAACCATCTGAGCCACCCAGGCGCCCCTTTTTTCTTTTATTTTTTAATCCCCATCACTTGTTTCATTCATTCCCCAACCTACCTCCCCTGTGGTGACCATTAGTTTGTCCTCTACAGTTAAGGGTCTCTTTCTTGATTTGTTTTTGTCGCTCTCTTTTTTTCCTTTGCTCTTTTTTTTTTTTCTTAAATTCCACATATGAGTGAGATCATATGGTATTTGTCTTTCTCTGACTGACTTTTTTTTTTTTCCCTCAGCATTGTACTCTCTAGCTCCATCCATGTTGTTGCAAATGACAAGATTTCATTCTTCTTTATGGCTGAATAATATTCCATTGTGTGTGTGTGTGTGTGTGTGTGTACACACATACATCTTTATCCATTCATTTATTGATTGGCACTTGGCTGTTTCCATAGTTTGGTTATTGTAAATAATGCTACAATAAACATAGGGGTGCATGTATACCTTTAAATTAGTGTTTTTGTGTTCTCTGGGTAAATACCCAGTAGTATGATTCCTAGATCATAGGCTAGTTCTATTTTTAATTTTTTGAGGAACCTCCACACTGTTTTCCACAGTAGCTGCAATAGTTTGCATTCCTGCCAACGGTGCAAGAGGGTTCCCCTTTCTCCACATCTTTGCCCACACTTGTTGTGTTTTTTATTTTAGCCATTCTGACAGGTGTGAGGTGGTATCTTATTGTAGTTTTGATTTTTATTTCCCTGATGATGAGCATCTTTTTATGTGTCTCTTGGCCATCTGTATGTCTTCTTTGGAGATATGTCTGTTCGTGTCTTCTGCCCATTTTTTAATTGGATTATTTGTTTTTTGGGTATTAAGTTGTATGAGGTCTTTATATATTTTGGATACTACACCTTTATTGGATATGTCATTTGCAAATATCTTCTCCCATTCCATAGGTTGCCCTTTAGTTTTGTTAATTGTTTCCTTCGCTGTGTAGAAACTTTTTATTTTGATGTGGTTTATTTCTGCTTTTGTTTCCCTTGCCTCAGGAAACATATCTAGAAAAAAGTTGCTGCAGCCAGTGTCAGATACTTTACTGCCTGTGTTCTCTTCAAGGATCTTTGTGGTTTCAGGTCTCACATTTAGGTCTTTAATCCATTTTGAATTTATTTTGTGTATGGTGAGAGAAAGTGGTCCAGTTTCTTTCTTTTGTATGTTGCTGTCCAGTTTTCCCAGTACCATTCATTGAAGAGACTGTCTTTTTCCCATTGTAAACATTCATTCCTCCTTTGTTGAAGATTAATTAACCATATAATTGTGGGTTTATTTCTGGATTTTCTGTTCTGTTCCATTGATCTATGTATCTGTTTTTGTGCTAATACCATACTGTTCTCATTATTACTGTTTTATAATATAACTTGATATCTGGAATTATGATAACTCCAGTTTTGGTTTTCTTTTTTGAGATTGCTTTGGCTATTCCTGGGGTGCAAGGGTGGTTCAGTATTACTACAAGAATCAGTGTGATATGTTATATCAATACGACTCATCTGGCTGAAAATGTCAATAGTGCCACTGTTGAGAGACCCTGAATATGTCAAATTTAAAAGTACTGTATTTTCTGATAGAATGAGAATGCCGGGTTTTACATATTGCTTGTTGACAGGTTGGATGATTTGGTTTTTCTATCAGGTCAATTTTTTATATGTTAAATCTGCTGATTTAAAGTGGCTACATCAAAGTATCTTGTGTTCTGAGAAGAGTTGGATTCTCAGTGTTAGTGCTGAGATCTATTAGTGAATTCTGCCCTTACTGGTAGTTAGTATGCGATATATTTGCTACTCTGGTCTACTGGATCTTTTAAAAATTATATAAGTTCTTAATAATATAATAAACTGCTGTCTTGCTTGTCTTTTTGAATAGATGCAGGCAAAATATCTGAAAGGAAGGACAATCATTGGAGTAGCAGCAGGCAGGTTTCATACGGTGCTGTGGACTAGAGAAGCTGTTTACACTATGGGGCTAAATGGTGGACAACTGGGTAAGAAATCTTGATGACAATATCTGAAAAATAAATTGAATTTTTAAGATGGATATTTTGTGATTTATTTGTGTAATTTTTTTAGGTTATTTGCCAGATCCCAATGGAGAAAAGTATGTAACTGCTCCTCGTCAAGTCTCTGCCCTTCATCATAAGGATATCACTTTGTCTTTGGTTGCTGCAAGTGATGGGGCCACAGTCTGTGTTACTACAAGGGGAGATATTTACTTACTTGCAGACTATCAGTGCAAGAAGATGGCTTCTAAGTATGTGTATTTTTGTAAAGAAATACAACCTTAATAATAATTCAGTTCTTCCAGCAAAACTGAGTATCAGCTTTATGCTATGCTCTGGAGTGTCAGATGGAGAAAACTGGACGGAGAAAATTTAAAACTGAAAGGGAAAGTCAAGAGTAGAGTAAACGTGTGCATTCTCAAGTGGGGCTTTAGGTGTCGAAAGTGTGTATATGTATGGGTAGTGGCATTTGGGAGGGAAGGACTTGCTATAAAAAGAAATGGCCATTATATAAGGGAAACTTACAGAAAGGAGGGACTAAGGTTATCAAAGGCCAAATCGTCTTACTTCACCTTTCACATATATCACCCTAGATTATTGTTTGATTAGTAATTTCTTTAAAATTGAGCATGTGTATTTTAGAAAACATATTAATGAAGAATTTTCTTTTTGACCTAGACAACTAAATTTGAAAAAAGTTCTTGTTTCTGGGGGGCGTATGGAATACAAGGTTGATCCTGAAAATTTGAAAGAAAATGGAGGTCAGAAAATTTGCATTCTTGCAATGGATGGAGCTGGAAGGGTGAGTGTATATTTATGCAGAAGTGTATTAAAGTAATTTTGTTGTGAGTTGATAGCTATAAGGGACCTGATAATGTGAACATGTATTACTATGATAATGATTCCTCTTGACTTTGTTTCTCTACTTATTTTTGACATCCAGTACTAATTAGTATGGAGCTGGTATTTCAAAGAAAGTTTGATGACATTTAACTAATGTTGCACAGTACAGCTTTGTTAAACTGTAGCTTAAAATTTCATTTACCCTGCTTAAAATGGAAATAAGGGATTTTGATATATTATTTGATATGTATACTGAGTACTGATGAAGATATTGAATTGCATAGATAGGAGATATTTTATATAACTGCTTCTTAAAAAAATTAAAAGCTAAACAGGCGATATTAAAAATTTGTTGCATAATTAGAAAATTTTTCCCAGATTTAGTTTTAAACAAATGTAGACATAATGTGTATTTTTAGAGACTATAGCTGCATTCCTAGATCACTGTAGGAAGAATCTCTAATCTCTTTCCATTTAAGTAGAGTTCAATTTTGTTCCCTATGCAAATATATCAGTACATTTCTCTAATGAAATTGTTAAATTAAAAATATACATTAGTAACACAAAGAGTTTTACACTGTAGCTAGAAAAACACAGTTTGCCTTCTGCTTTTTGCTTGTCAAATAGAAACATACAACGAGAATGTTTTCTGAGGTTTATGAAGTGCTATAAAATTTGACATTTTGGAAATTGAAGAATTAATCATAAAGCTCCACCTACTGGTACTTAACAGGTATAAATCTGTAGTCAATCATTTTAATATGGGGAACTATATTAGAATTAGAACTCTAATTTTGTACTAATGGAAGGAAGCAGTGGCATGGGATTACATAAAATAGTATAAAAAACATTTGACTCTAGGATGTGTTTCATTTATATTAATATGGATCTAGTGTATACCTCTGGATCGTTACTTTCTGGAAAATTAGAATCTTACTATGAAAACCAGTCTCTGAAGGAATCAATCAGTATAGTGGTTTTTTTTTTTTTATGTAACTTTTGAGTGATCTTGGCAGATACCATTTTGTGTTTTAGTTTTCTTAAATATGAGGGGAATTGAACTTTTAAAAATCATCAGTGTTAATTTTTCAAATGAAATCTTTCTTGGAATGCAAATATATGAAGCAGACAAGAGTTACTGTTCTGGACAAAACTGGATTGGGAAACTCAACACCATACCTCTCTTTATTCCCTCCATCCCTGAGCATCAGGTTCTAAGTCATTTCTCAGGAATTCTAAGGTTTGCAGAAGCACTTGGAAGCCATTGAACTCTATTATGATTTTTCTGTCTGTAAGATTTTGTTTTAGTTACATAACTGGGTTATTCATACATCTCCTTTTTTTTCTTGAGAGTTAAAGTTTGGATTTTCAATAGGGTGATTTTCATTCTTCTTGCAAACAGATGGTATTACAAGTCTGATATCTAAGTTTTAGCTTTCATATTTTTGTTTTCCGTTAGCGTTCTAGCAGATAGATTTGAGAAAAACAAGTAATATTGAATATTACTTCTTAAGAGGAATGTCTTTGAAATATTTTTAATGCTTCATATTTGCTTGATGTACTTTTAATGAAAGATACAGTTCTTTAAAAATAAATTGATTTTTATAGTATCTTTTTCTGTGAAAGAATGAACATGGAAACATTAATCAGAGCTTTTGTTTTAGAGATATTATCTCGCAATTTCCATTTTTGGTTGTTCAGATGATGTATGGGAATATATATTCTAATGTAATTTGGGCTTATTTTAGGTATTTTGCTGGAGATCAGTCAGCAGTTCTGTGAAGCAGTGTCGATGGGCCTATCCACGCCAGGTCTTCATTTCTGACATTGCTTTAAATAGAAAAGACATTTTATTTGTCACACAAGATGGAGAAGGATTTAGAGGGAAATGGTTTGAAGAAAAAAAAAAGAATTCTGAAAAGAAAGGTGAGTTCATATATGTGAATAGTGCATAAAGTACTTTTCAGTTAACCTTTAACTTCACAAGTGTTTCTCATTAGGTTTGACAAGTGTTACCAGGTTTTTACCCTTAAGTCTCCTATTTTGATTTTGGTTTGTGTGTGTGCAGGTAAACAGTGATTTCAATTCACTTAAGTCTGGTTTTCAAACATTTATCTGTCTCAGTATATCCTGAGGTCATGGTGCATTCCTATCAGTAATAGTAGATGACTACTTGGCTCTAGGGCCAGGGAAGTATAAAGTTTAAAGAAAAACTTCCCAGATAGCTCTATTTTTTCTCTTCTTCCCTAAATTGAGAATTGAGTGGCTTATATTATATATATATATATATATTTTCCCCCCACTTGTATATTTAAAATTAAAGTTTTAAAAGGTACATTTCATGGCTTAAAGAGAAATTACGGGAAGAATGAAGTTTTTATATTAATGAGAATTTTAAAAAATAAAAGTAGTTGAATTAAGCGGTTGCTGAATAGAGATGTTTTATTTCATTACTTGATGAATATAAAGGATAGCTTTATTAAGGTGCCACCATTGAAAATAGAAGTTATTCATTATATAGTTCATTCTTAATTTTATCTGATTATAAATTTATAAATTTTTGAATTACTTGAATTGTTTTTTAACTTAGGTTACCAACTTTTTTCTTTCATCCATAATTATTATCTGTTGATTTTTCTTCTGGGAAAACTAGAATTCATTTACCTATTCATAGTTCATTGGTCCCACCCTAGCCCTACTCACATGGACTACCGCAAAAAATAGGTTTTCCTTATTTGTACTCTTACTTCTTCTTATCTGTTTTTAACGGATTATCAGAATGATCTTTTAAGATCAGATTCTAATATTCCTGTGTTTAAAACTCTTTAATGGTTTCCTCACTTCCTGAACATTGTCCTGAAAGCTCCTGCTCTGACCCTTGTCTGTGTCTCTGAACTCCCTTTCATTTACCACTCTCCAGGCACATTGACATTCAGGTTTTCAATTTTGTTTAGTAGTCCCAGGGCTTTTCCTAATTTTTCACATCTCAGCTTTATTTATACTTCATCAGAGATATTTTCACAGATCCCTCAATCTAAATTGAAGTACCCTGTTTCACTTTTCATATTCCCTTTGTATTTTCATGATGCAAGTCATTTTTGCTTGTTTTTATGGATTTATCTTTGTGATTAATTTTTCTAATGCTTGCCTCCTATCAGACTCTTAAGATGGCAAGGACCTTGACTGTTTCACTGTATCCTTAGCATTCAGTATATTTCCTGACACATAGTAGTCCCTCATTAAGTCATCTGTTAAATGAATAAATCAGTTATTGTATGCTAAGATATATATAAGGAACATTTATAATTATTCAGAAAATTATAAACATATTCTTCAAAATCATAAAGCCACAGTGAAGTGATTAATGATTTGTTGTATTTTTTTTTCTTCTAGATTATGCAAGTTGTGTAAACATTTAAAGTAGATTTACTAGGTGTCAGATATAGGGCTACGCTTTATTGATAACAACACATATGTAAGATAGGCCCATTTTCAGACATTCGTAAGTTTGTAGGGACAATAGACATATACATAACTATTTACAGTTTACAAATACTAATATGCATGTGTTAGGTTTTTTGAGAGTGTAGAAATTGCAATAACTGAGTGTTTGGGGGAAGATTAGTGAAGCCCCATAAGACTGAAATACAGTGAATTTTAGAGAGTAAACAAAATGCAGGTTTGACTTGTAAATGTTGGAAGTCTTGGAATAGTATCTTAGTCATATTTAGTGGTCTAAAACTGAATTCTTGATCTCATGTTCCCACATTTGCTTTTTAATGTTTTCTATCTAAGTAAATGGTTACCTTTGACACCTCACATCCCCCTACCCCTACAGCCGATCAGTCACCAAGTTTTGTCACTTCTATCTTTGATATTTCTGAAATCTTTCCACTTTTCTCCACTTTTATTGCTACAACTTCAGTGTATATTATTTATTCTTTTTTTGGACTCTTATTAAAGTTTCCTAAATGATCTCTTTGTCTTTATTTTTAATTACTTTCAACATTCTTCCTGTTGCAGCCAGAATCATTTCTTTGCATGCAAATTTCATACTTTTGTTTCATAGCCTTAATCCAACTTGTAATGATATAATCATTTGTTTAAATGTCTGTCTTCTCTGCTAGATTGTGTACTCCGAGATGGTAGGGACATGCCTGTCTTGTTCACTACTGTATCATTAGGGACAGACTGATGATCACTGTATCACAGTAGGACAGTGTGGTCACTCAGATATTTGGAAACAAATGAACATGCAAATTATGAAAATGCCCAAGTTTACATATTTTTAATGCAAGCTGAGGAATTTTAGAAGCCAGTATAACACTAGATTTGCTTTTTAGAAAGAACTTTGGTTGCAGTGTGGAAGATGGTTTGTTGAAAGGGATAAAATCATGGATAATTGAGAATTGACTAACCAAAATTTCCTGTATAATACCTGTACATAGGGTGCAAAATATGTTGAAGAGAGAGAGGATATAGTTCTTCAAAAGGACTTATATATGAAAGATATTTCCATGTTTTAATTGTTTTTCTATTTTCTTTACTACTAAACCATTTTAAGAGTTTCAGTAAAGCCTCCATTAATGGAAGTTTGTTTATTTTTCTTTTTAGCAGAGATTTTATCAAATCTTCATAATTCCTCATCAGATGTGTCTTGTGTCTCTGATATAAATAGTGTATATGAAAGAATTCGACTTGAGAAACTTACTTTTGCCCATAGAGCTGTTAGTGTCAGCACAGATCCAAGTGGATGCAACTTTGCAATCCTGCAGTCAGATCCTAAAACAAGGTACACTTCTATATATTAAATTTCATTTTTGGAAGGAATAATCACTGGGCTTTCTTTTGTTTTCAGTAGCTTCTGGAGCAAATTTAATTGAAATGCTTTTGCCAAGACTTGTAGAGGCTTTAGACATAAAATAATGTTACCTGGATAACTCAAAGGTGGAATTTGTTATAGTAGGAATAATAAGTGTTTCTCTTAGTTTGTAAACTGATATTTATTGAAAACATTGAAGATATATATGCACAAAATTTATATCTTAGTACTTTATGATGTACTCTAGGTTCTCAGATTCTGAGAAATATAAATATTAAATAGTTTGCAAAAACTTCTAACACTTGAAATTAACAAAAGAAGAGGTGGTATAGAGTGATCTGTAGGGTAGTGTGAATCTCAGTGCTAATCTTCTCTAAGTCACATTAGTAGAGAGATGACAGGTTAAGATAAATATCAAGGGTCCTATTAGAAAGAAGTCCCAGAAGTAGGCTGACCATCCATACTGGTTTGCCTAGGTCTGTCCCATATTTAGCACCCAAACTCTCATCTCCTGGGAAGGCTCTCAATCCAGGGCAAACTAGGAGGATTGTTTTCCATACCTGGAAGGGTGAAATGTGGATTGGGAAGGTGTGATAACCATCTAAGAGTACTGAAAGAACCAGCGTTATGGACTGATTGTATGTCTGTATTTGTATTTATCTTTATCTTTACTTCCTGAGTTTCTAACCTATTCTGGTATTTGACCTGAAGTATTTGCTCAGTTCTTTGTATATTTGGTTTTCTTCACTTAAAGTAAAAGGATAAAGGATACAAAAAGGTTGAGAACTGTACTCTTTTTTTGGATGTTTTTAGTTTTATAGTCATTTGTGTTTAGTTATAGTCATTTAAAAAATTTCTATGAAATGGTCATTTGAATTTATATTCTAGTGTTTCCTTGTAGAAATAAAAAACACTGCTTTCAAAGGAAAACTTACATCTTGTCATTTTAGTTTAGGAGAAAAATATAAAAAGGAATAAAAACATTTTGAAGTATGATACCGTATCTAAGACTTTGCAATATTCTTATATTTTATGAAACGCCAGGTTTAAAATCTAATAAGTTTAATAACTAAAAAAGAAATTGTACTTTAAAAGGAGAATTGACTAGGGATGCTTTTTTTTTCATGAAAGTAAAAATGATTTTTGTTTCATTTTTAGCCTTTATGAAATTCCAGCTGTATCGTCATCATCCTTTTTTGAAGAGTTTGGCAAACTCTTAAGGGAAACAGATGAAACGGACAATATACATGATGTGACATTTCAAGTTGGCAATAGAATTTTCCCTGCACATAAATATATTTTGGCAGTGCATTCTGACTTTTTTCAGAAATTGTTTCTTTCAGATGGGACCTCTTTAGACTTTACAGATGTTTACCGGAAAGATGAAGATTCTGCAGGATGCCATCTCTTTGTGGTAGAGAAGGTTCATCCTGACTTGTTTGAGTACCTTTTACAATTTATATACACAGATACTTGTGATTTTTTAATTCATGGCTTCACACCAAGAATAAACTTTAACAAAAAGCCAGAAGAATATCAGGGTACTATGAATTCTCATTCAAATAAAATGAATTGCCATGAAGATAATCAGAAGTCAGCATTTGAAGTTTACAGAAGTAATCAAGCTCAAACAGTTAATGAAAAGCAGAAAAGCAAACCAAAATCTTCCAATAAAGGGAAAAGTATTGGGGAAGATGATCCTGTAAGAATGTTGCAAAATGTTGCAAAGAAATTTGGTTTCAGTAATTTGAGTAGTAGGTATGGCTCCTCCTTAATATCTATTCTTGAACCTCATTATGTCCTTTTAAAAATTTTTCTCTTTTTCTTTGCTAATCCTCTTCTCCTCTCCCTCAACTCCTTCCTTTTTGGATATGTTTTTTCTCCAATTTCTGCTAAAACTATCTCTGTAGGACTCCCTGGATTAAAACTGTGGAGGCTGTTAGTGGGTTTGAACTCTCCATGGTGTTTGTGTAACAGGGATCTGGAGTGGTAGGCAGTGTGGTATACTGGAAAGAGTACTGTCTTTGAAGTTAGACCTGTATATGCCTCTTAGCTCTACTATGACTAGCTGGGGCAGATTTCTTAAGTTTCTTTGTGCTTCAGTTTCTCAGTATATAAAAGGGAGGGATAATATGATCTCAAATTGTTGGTGTAGTTCTGTCATATAGCATGTGTAAAGTGCCTAAGACAGATTTGTCATATAAACCAGATTCTTTGGAATTCTCTCTTTTTTTAAGGTATGTATGTTGCTTGTGGCGGTATAACCTAATATGTGGGGTAGGAGCAGAGGAGGAGCATGTATCAGGTTTCCTATTAAAAACACTGAGGGGCTTTGTGCTATGGCTTTGATATGTTTTTTGTCAGTAATTATATTTAATGTGCAGTTGACCCTTGAAAAACATGGATTTGAACTGTGCAGATTCACTTGTATTAAGATTGTTTTGTGATAAATTCAGTACAGTACTGTAAAAGTATTTTCTCTTCTTTAT
Source organism: Phoca vitulina (assembly GCF_004348235.1). Taxonomy (NCBI): domain Eukaryota; kingdom Metazoa; phylum Chordata; class Mammalia; order Carnivora; family Phocidae; genus Phoca; species Phoca vitulina. The sequence continues at coordinate 8,694,470 of NW_022589714.1, forward strand.
GATTTTAATAACATTTTCTTTAGCTTCTTTTATTGTAAAAACACAATATATAATGCATATAACATACAAAGTGTAAGCATACAGATCTACTATTTATGTTGTTGGTAAGGCTTCCAGTCAACAGTGGGGTATTAGTTAAGTTTTGGGGGAGTCAAAATTATATGCAGATTTCAACTCTGGAGGGGTGGCTGGGGCGGTGACTCTAACTCCTGCACTGTTCAAGGATCAACTGTACTTTGAAGTAAAATTGAAGGAGAATATATGGTACTCCTTTAACACAGAGTAGAGTTTGTTGAAATACTTTTCTAGGTGATATAAATTATATAATTATGTTCAGATGTAAGGTAATTTGTTGGATTTCTGTTGTTTGTTTTGGTCCATCAACTGCTAATTTTTATCTATTCTTCATAGGTTAGATGGAGTCAAATTTGAAAATGGAAAAATTAATGTTATTGAGAAGAAACCTGGTACTAAATCAAAGCTAAATCAGAAAAAATGGTAAGTTAGGAAATGAAGATAAACTTCTCATCTCTAGATTTTGAGACCTAAGTGTGAAAATAGAGCTCTTCTTACTGACATATGAAGCAAAATATATGAATTGATACCCTTTTATCTTTACTAGTCTTCATTTCTAGAAATGTTGGAGAGATGTTGAGGTAAATGGATGAAATATTAACTGCTCAATAAGACATTGAAACAGTTCGTTTTTAAATTATTTTCTAATGAAAAATTTTTAAGTTTTATTTTTCCTTGCCCAAATTTTGTATTTTTCAATATGTAGAAAATGATGTTAACCCAAAACCAAACTAGTTATGCCTCTTCATCATTATGATGATTTCCTTTAATATAAGCTTTTTCAGTAATATACTATTCTAAATATATTTATTATTAAAAATTTTTGTTTTTAGGTAGGGGAAAAGTTTTGGAGAAAGAGAAACTGGAGATATCTAGACTTGTGCTTTAGCAAAGAATAGGTTGTAAAAAGAAGTAAATTAAAGACCTTTGACTATGATGTCACTTACTATTATATTATTAACACCTGGTCTGTAATGCAAAAGGAAAATTAGAAGAAAGACTTCTTTTGAATATTTATCTGTATTCAGTTCCTTTTAAATATTATCTTTATTGTAAGGCCCTTACTATCCTCAAGTGGAAGGAGATGAAGTATTTTATTTGTATGTATACTCTCAAGTTGTTTGTTCTCTGCTATCTTTAAGAGAAAATCAACTTAAGCCAAATCCTGTAATAAATTTTCTATTTGCTAAATATGTAAAGAAATCACTCTCACTTCAATTAAAAAAAAATTTTTTTTTTCAGTTCATTTCTATGTGATGTGACCATGAAATCAGTGGACGGAAAGGAATTTCCTTGTCATAAGTGTGTTCTTTGTGCTAGACTTGGTAGGTATACTTTTTATTAGTTGCTGATTTATTTGTTTTAGTATTGTTTCACTGCTCCAATGAATTGTACTTTTTCTTCTTCCAGAATATTTTCATAGTATGCTGAGTAGCTCATGGATTGAGGTAAGATTTAAGTTGAAGCCACATGGCTGGTAATCACGCTTTTTTTATTTTTGGGAAATTACATACTAAAGAAATCAGAATGGGAACCTGATATTTTAACTCAGTTTTACTTTTGTTTTAAACTTTATTTATGCTCTAGCCTTCTGGAAAATAGAAACATTTAGAAAATTGTTACAGAAAAGCTTCTTAAGTCAGAATTTCCCCTTTATTATTGGGATATGTGTTTGGGATACCAATGTGATTGGTTTTTGTTTCAATTTTTCTTGATTCTCCATGTTACAAGGCATTTTAAAATTAAATGTCTGTCATTTTAGATTTGTGTTTAATAAATGTTATGTTCTTTTGCATTTGATGTGATTCCTATTCAGAGTTTTCTGTTCCAGTCAGAATGCAGTAGTTTTTTGTAGTTTAAAATTAATTATTTTACTTTATTTTATTTAGGCTTCCACTTGTACAGCTCTGGAAATGCCAATACATTCTGACATACTGAAAGTTATTTTGGACTACCTCTATACTGATGAAGCTGTGGTAATAAAAGGTATTAATAAGAGGACGTTTTAGATATTTAAGATATAATTGAGTAATGGCAAAATCAACATGAATCATAATATCTACTCTAATTGAAATAAGCCATCAACAGAGGCTTAATTTAGAATCAGCAATAGGGATGTTTACTAATATTAAAGGAGTGGAAAAAATATCTTCAATACCTATGTGAAAATGAACTCTGTAAGGGTTATATGTCATGGTTGAGATTAGATTTAACAGTTTCATACCCAGCTATTTCTATGATTGAGATGAGGAACTGACAATAGGGAATAGTTTTGACAAATACTTTACAAAAGTCTTTTTCTTGTTTGTTTTCCCCCTTGTGATAATATCTCTGAAGTAAAAGAAACAGACTAAGAATTGGATCAAAATTTATGGAGAGATTGCATTTATATACTTTTTCAAGTAATACACCAATGTTTTAGTTACAAAGTGTCTTTAGTCAGGCCTGGTGGGCTACTGTGTTTAATTGTATGTGTATACCACATTCTTTTTATCCATTCATCCATCAGTGGACATTTAGGCTGTTCTATATCCTCACTGTTGTTAATTATGCTTCAGTGAACATGGGAGTACAGATATGTCTTCAAGATCCTGATTTCAATTTCTTTGGCTAAATATCCAGAAGTGGGATTGCTATATCATATGGTAGTTCTATTTTAATTTTTGGAGGAACCTCCATACTGTTTTCCATAGTGGCTATAGCATTTTACACTCCCACCAACAGTGCACACAAATGTTCCCTTTTCTGCACATCCTTGCTAACACTTACCTTTTGTTTTATTAATAATAGCCATTCTTACAGGTGTAAGGTGACATCTCATTGTGGTATTGATTTGCATTTTCCTGGTAATTAATGACATTGAGCACCTTTTCATGTACCTGTTGGCCATTTGTATGTCTTTTCTGGAGAAATATCTATTTAGCTCTTTTGCCCATTTTTTAGTTGAGTTATCTGTTTTCTTTGCTATTGAGTTGTAGGAATTCCTTATATATTTTGGATATTAATCCCTTATCTAATGTGGTTTGTAAATATTTTCTCCCATTCCAAAGTTTGCCTTTTCGTTTTGTTGTTTCCCTTTGCTTTGCAGAAACTTTGTAGTTTCATGTAATTCCACTTGCTTATTTTGCTTTTTGTTGCATGTGGTTTTGATGTCATTCAAAAAATCATTGGCAAGACTAGAATCTTTACCCTGTTTTCTTCTAGGAGTTGTACAGTTTCAGGTCTTTTGTTTACGTCTTTAATCCATTTTGAGTTGATTTTAGTATATAGTGTAGATCCGGTTTCATTTTCTTGCATGCGGATGTTCAGTTTTCCTAACACTCTTTATTGAAGAGGGCATCCTTTCCCTATTTTGTATTCTTTATACCCTTGTTGAAGATTAATTGACTGTAAAATGAGGGTTCATGTCTGGGCTTTCTATTCAGTTCCATTGGTATATATGTCTGCTTTTAATGGCAATATGTTAATATTTGATTACTGTAGCTTTGTAACATAATTTGAAGTCAGGAAGTGTGATGTTTATAGCCTTGTTCTTTCTCAAGATTACTGTGGCTATTTAGGGTTTTTTTGGTTCCATATAAATATTAGGATTACTCTTTCTATTTCTGTGTAAAATGCCATTGGAATTTAGATGGGATTTTATTGAATCTGTAGATTGTTTTGGGTAGAGTGGACATTTTAACAGTATTCCTTTAGTCCATGAACATGAGATATCTTTCCATTTATTTTTGTCTTCAATTTCTTTCATCAGTGTTTTATAGTTTTTAGAGTACAGATCTTTTATCTCCTTGGTTAAATTTATTCCTGAGTGTTTTATTCTTTTTGATATAATTGTGAAAGAGATTGTTTTCTTAATTACTTTTTTGGATAGTTCATTGCTTGTGCCTAGAAAAGCAACTGATTTTTGTGTTGATTTTGTATCCTGCAACTTTACTGAATTTGTATATTACTTCTAATAGATTTTTGATGGTGCATTTGGGGTTTTCTAGAATAAGATCTTGTCATCTGCAGAGACTTTTACTTCTTTCTTATCTATTTGGATGACTTCTTTCTTTCTTTTTTTTTTTTTTGCCTCATTACTCTTGCTAGGACTTCCAGTACTATGTTGAATAGGAGTGGCATGAGTGGGCATCCTTGTCTTGTTTCTGATCTTAGACAAATAGCTTTCAGGTTTTTACTGTTGAATATAGTGTTAGCTTTGGACTTGTCATAGATGGCCTTTATTATGTTGAGGTACATTCCTTCTCTACCTAATTTGTTGAAAGTTTTTATCATGAATGGATGTTGAATTTTGTCTTACGCATTTTCTGCATGTACCGAAATAATCATACGGTTTTTGTTCTTTATTGTTAAGATAGTATTACATTCGTTGATTTGGATGTATTGACCTTGCATCCAGGCATAAATCCCACTTGATCATGGTGTATGATCTTCTTAACATGCTATTGAATTTAGTTTATTAGTATTTTATTAAGGATTTTTGCAGGTATGTTCATCAGGGATATTGTACTGTAATTTTCTTTTCTGGTAGTGTCCTTGACGCCTTTTGATATCAGGATAATCATGGCCTCATAAAATAAGTTTGGAAGTGTTCCCTCTTCTTCAGTTTTTTTTTTTTTTTTTTTTGGACAAGTTTGAGGAGGATTGATGTTAATTCTTCTTTAAATGTTTGGTAGAATTCATCCATGAAGCCATCTGGTCTAGGGCTTTTCTTTTTTGGGAGATTTTTGATTATGGATTCAGCCTCCTTACTCTTATTGGCCTATTTAGACTTTCTGTTTCCTCATGATTTAGTCTTGGTAGATCATGTTTTTAGGAATTCATCTCTTTCTTTTAGTTTATCCAATTTGTCAGCTTACAGTTATTGATAGTAGTCTCTTATAATTTGAATTTCTCTGATATCACTTGTAATGTCTCCTCTTTCATTTAGAATTTTATTTTGGGGGGATCTTTTTTCTTATTCTACTTAGGGGTTTGTTAATTTTATCTTTTCAAACAACCAACTCTTAGTTTTGTTGACCTTTTTTGCTTTTTCTAGTGTCTCTAGGTCATATGTTTCTGCTCAGTCTTTTTTTTTTTTTAAAGATTTTATTTATTTGAGAGAGAAAGAGAGCATGAGTGGGGGCAGGGGCAGAGGGAGAGGGACAAGCAGACTCCCTGCTGAGTGCAGAGCCCAATGCGGGCTTCAGTCCCAGGACCTTGGATCATGACCTGAGCCGAAGTCAGATGCTTAACCGACTGAGCCACCCAGCTTCCCCCCTCTGCTCAATCTTTATTATTTTCTTCCTTCTGCTGACTTGGGGCTTTGTTTCTTCTTTTTGTAGTTCCTTGTTGTGTAAAAACCCTCAGTTGTTCTTTCAAGGTCTTTCTTTTTTGTTAAGGCATTTATCAGTATTTACTTTTTTTTTTTTTTTTTAATATTTTATTTATTTATTTGAGACAGAGAGAATGAGAGAGAGAGCACATGAGAGGGGGGAGGGTCAGAGGGAGAAGCAGGCTCCCCGCCGAGCAGGGAGCCCAATGCGGGACTCGATCCAGGGACTCCAGGATCATGACCTGAGCCGAAGGCAGTCGCTTAACCAACTGAGCCACCCAGGCGCCCTCAGTATTTACTTCTTGTTAGAAGTTCTTTTGCTGCATCCCATAGGTTTTGGTATATTGTATTTCCATTTTCATTTGTCTCAAGGTATTTTTTGCTTTCTCTTTGATTTCTTCTTTGACTTACTGTATTAATTTCCACATATTTACACTTTCTCCTATTTTTGTCCTGTTATTCTAGTTTTATGCCACTGTAGTTGGAGAAGATACTTGGTATCATTCAGTCTTTTTAAGTTGTTAAGGCTTGTTTTGTGGCCTCATATATGATCTATCCTGAGGAATGTTTTATGTGCGCTGAGAAGAATATATATTTTGCTGTTGTGAATGGAATGTTCTGTATATATGTTAGGTTCATTTGGTTTGTAGTGTTGGTCAAGTCTGATGTTTCCTGGTTGATTTTCTGTCTCCATGGTCTGTCCATATTTGAACATGAATATCCATATTCAAGTTCTCTTATTACTGTACTGATGACTATTTCTGCCTTCAGTTTATATATTTTATGTATTTAGGTGCTTCAATGTTGTATGCTTGTTGTATGTATATGTACAACTGTTATGTCCTATTGATGTATTGACCCCTTTATTATAATGACCTCTTTGTCTCTTCTATTTCTTACTGAAGCCTATTTTGTCTGATAGAAGTGTAGCCACTCCACCTCTCCTTCAGTTACCATTTGCATGGAATATTTTTCTCCGTCCTTTCACTTTCAGCCTATGTGTTTTCTTAAAGGTAAAATGAGTCTCTTGTAGGCAGTATATAATTGAATCTTGTTTCTTTATCCATTCAGCCACTTTGTCTTCTGATTAGAGAATTTGATCCATTTAATTATTGATAGGTAAGGACTTAATGCCATTTTGTCCGTTGTTTTCTGACTTTTATAGTGCCTTCTTTCTCTCTTATTGTCTTCCTTTGTGATTGAATGATGTTTTGGTAGTGATATGCTTTGATTCCTTTCTCTGTATCTTTTGTGTATTTACTGTAGGTTTTTCCTTTGTGGTTACCATGAGGCTTACATATAACATATGTAACAGTGTGCATATAACAGTCTGTTTTAAACTAATCACAACTTAATTTCCATTGCATGCAAAACCTCTACATTTTACTTCTCCCCACTCTGCCATTATTTCTTAAAATGTTCTTTATGCCCTTTTTTTCTTTTCTCCTGCAACTCCCATATGTATCTTGATATGCTAGATGGTGATCCATAGGTCTCTTATGCCCTGTTAATTTGTATTCATTGTTTTTTCTTTCTGTTCTTCAGATTGGATAGTTTCAATTGACTTATAATTTCTGTGTCTTCATTGATGTTCTTGATTTCAAGAGACATTATCCTCATACTTTCTTTTAAATTTAAGACATGATTTCCTTTAATTCTTTGGACATATTTAAAATAGCTGATTTAAACTCTAATAGTTCAACATCTTGGCTTCCTCAGGGACAGTTTCTCTTAGTTGCTTTTTTCCTATATATGGGCCATACTTACATGTTTTTTTCATCTTTCATAATTTTTCATATATTTTAAATAATATAATGTGGTAACTCTTGAAATCAGATTCTCCTCCCTCCCCAGGGTTTATTGTTTGGGCTATTTGTTTATTGACTTTTCTGAACTAATTAATTCTGTAAAATCTCTATTCTTTGTCTTGTGTGACCACTAAAGTTTCTGCTGGGTTAGCTTAGTGGTCAGCTAATAATTAGAAATTTCCTTAAATGCCTAAAACCAATAGATTCCCAGCCTTTGCCATAGAGTTCTTTGTGTATGTTGGGGCATGCCTTCATTTCTCAAGCAGGCAATTTATGACTCTGCTTTAGCTCTTACTGTCTGCTTTAGTAGAGCCTCATGTCCAGCCAAAGGTAAAAATTTAGGACCTTAAGTTTTTCCTTGGCATGTATATAGTTGTCTATATGCGTGTGGCCTTCTAGATTCACAACAGTGTGTTGGAACTTTTCAAAACCCCCTATGGACATCCATATTAGTCAGCTGGAACTGCCATAACAAAATACTGTAGATTAGGTGGCTTAAAGAACAGAAATTCATTTTTTCATAGTTCTGGAGGTTAGAAGTCTCAGATTAGGGTTTGACAAGGTTGGTTTCTGATGAGGACTTTCTTCTTGGCTTATACATGGATGCCTTCTTGTTATGTCCTCACATGACCTTTCCTCTGTGCGTGTGTGCATGTGTGTGTGTGTGTTTAGGGAGGGGGGAGGAGAGAGGGAAATAGATACCTTTTTGATACCTCTTTTCTTAGAAAGACCCTAATCGTATTGGACCAGGGCTCTACCCTTATATAACTTCATTTATCCTTAATTACTTCCTGAGAGGCCCTATCTCCAAATACAGCCACACTGGAAATTAGGGCTTCAACATGTGAATTTTCAGGGAACACAAACATCCAGTCATAACATCTCTTTTCCTACCTTTTTAAAATTTTTATTTATTTATTTTTAAGAGATTATTTGAGAGAGAGAGGGCACAAGCAGGGGCAGTGGCAGGCAGAGGGAGAGAGAAAAGCAGGCACCCCACTGAGCAGGGAGCCTGATATGGGGCTTGATCTCAGGACCCTGAGATCATGACCTGAGCTGAACGAGATGCTTAACCGACTGAGCCATCCAGGTGCCCCCTACCTTTTTTTTAAAAAAACTGTTTTGATCTGCTTGTTTGCTCCATCTGTTATTATTGTCTTAGTCAGCTTCAATGTTAAACAGTTGCTATTGATTGTTTTTAATAAATGCCCTGAGGGAAGAGGCTATTCAGACCAGTAAAGCTTTGAGTCAGGTCAAAATAAAGACAAGCCCTGCTAGTGGGATTTCCAGGGAACTGCCAGGCAGGTCAAATAATGACAGTTCTTTGATAATGTTGCTTCATAACTCTTCTGCCTCCTTCAATGGCTGTAGTTGTTCGTTTCCACTGTGACGGCAGGGTTATTGGTTTTTAAGACTACTGTGGAGGAGGGAAGAGGAGGATTTAAATAGAAAAAGCTACAGTGTCCCGTTGCTCACTGTTTCTGGTAAGATTCAGCCATTTTTCTTGAGTCAACATTCCTCAAATTATTGCAAGCCTTTGGCTAATTTCTCGAATTTTGAAAAAGTTGATTTTGACAATTTTCATAGTATCTTCATTGCTTTTGTGGAGAAGAGGAGTTCTGGAAGTAGTCCTTAGTTTGCCATTCGGTGACTTCACCTCTTCCTCCTTTGTTAAAAATGATTTTTCTGCATTTTTTCTTCTTAGTTTTTTTTTTTCCTTCCTAGTGTGGTTTTGTTTTGTTTTGTTTTTGTATTTATGTTGTTATTCTGGCACTGTCTCAGGGTGATTGCTCAAGGCCATTAGTAGTACTCAGGACTGAGGTTATTTTAAATTAAGGAACTCCTATAGTTTAAAAAGAAAGTGTACTCTTAGGCTTCTTTATTTAAAACAAAAATGATTATCTAAGATCATTATTCACCCACCCCATATATATGTATACGTTTGTTCTTAACATATGTATTTAGTAGCCTTCTAGACTAAAAAGATCAATTCAGGTTGTCCATTTTATGTCCTAGTGTGAACCAGGACATTTTGATGTGTTTCTTTCCAGCTTTCTACTTAAAATAACGGTAGAAAATCCTCACGTTATTACTATTTATCATAGTTGCCATTGCAACATTTAGAAAATAGTCATAATTATCTTTCTTTGTTTCTTAATTACTTAGAACTTTTTTCATAGGTATAATGTTTACAAAGTAATAGTTTTGCTTGTTTTCTTTTTTTTAGAATCTCAAAATGTGGATTTTGTGTGTAGTGTTCTTGTGGTGGCTGATCAGCTTCTTATAACTCGATTGAAAGGGATTTGTGAAGTAGCATTAACTGAGAAACGTGAGTATTTTTGAATTTGAATATTACTGTGTTTTCAGGTTGGTACAGGATTATTCATTGACTTTATTATTCCATTTGTGGTAAAATGCACCATTGTTTTTCTGAATCATGAAAAACGTTAAAACATTTAAGCTATTTTGTGTCATTGTAAGCACATTTCTTATGTCACATGTGTTAATATGTGAAAATATGTACATCTTATAATTGAAATATGTTAAGTTTTTGAAATGTAAAACCTTGAATAATGAAGATGATAGGAAATTTATTTTGAAATTTCAAAGATGAGTGTTTGAAAGAAATTTTTTTCTTTTTGCCCTGGTCTTGGCTATAAGTCTGTGTTTAGCTACCTGTTACTGCTGGAATTTTTATATAATTGTCTCATTTATGTGTTTGATCAAAACACATCTCTTTTCTCTTAAACTCTTCTTTCTCTGTTCATTATTTTTTTTTAAGATTTTATTTATTTGTCAGAGAGCGAGAGAGAGCACAAGCAGGGGGAACAGCAGGCTCCCCACTGAGCAGAGAGCCCAATGTGGACTTGATCCCAGGACCCTAGGATCATGACCTGAGCCGAAGGCAGACACTTAACCGAGTGAGCCACCCAGGCATCCCTGAATACTTCATTATTTCAGTTAATTGCATTGCTTTCTTTTTGAACATTCAACTTTTGAAACCCAAAGCTATCTTTTATGTTGTTTTGTTCTTTACATCCACATTCTTCCAGTTGCCAGAACTGATGCATCTTAACTATATTTATTGACCACATTTCCCCCTCGTTTTTATTCTATCACTATGCTAGTTGAGGTCACTGATATCCGTCCCTTCTGTGTAGTGTCACAGTAATCTTAAGTCCTCTTTCTCTCTACTTCTCTTTTTTTAATCTTTCTGTTGGAAGTAATTATGTCTTCCTCTCTTGAGGTATTTTTAATTGCTTACTCTAGGGTAAAGATTAAGTTTTCTTAGCCTGATATAAGAGATTCTGATTTTATCTTTGTTCATCTTCATTGTCACATTTCCACTTTAGGAAGTATGAAGGGATTTCCTGTCAGAATTTTCTAATTTGTACTTGCTGATAGTTTGTCTTAGCTATAGTGTCTTATTTACTTACTTTTCTTTATTTTTTTTTAAGATTTTATTTATTTGACAGAGAGAGACACAGCGAGAGAGGAAACACAAGCAGGGGGAGTGGGAGAGGGAGAAGCAGGCTTCCCACGGAGCAGAGAGCCCGATGCGGGGCTCGATCCCAGGACCCTGGGATCATGACCTGAGCCGAAGGCAGATGCTTAACCAACTGAGCCACTCAGGCGCCCCTACTTACTTTTCTTGAGCTTTATGGGATATCTTCTTGGTTATCAAAAAGAACAACAGTTCTAATCTTTTAAGCTAGAAAATGGAAATGTTTGTTGCATCCTTTATTTTAATATAACAGGAGTAAAGTATACATATTGGAGATATTTTCAGCTGCTCAACTGACTTTTCCTGGCACTGCCTGTATATTCTTTTTTGGCCCATGCTGCACAACTGTCCTATAAATGAATATCTTGATCATCCTAGAACCTAGCAAGAGAAGGGTTCAACAGAAGTCTGGTCTCTCAGTATTGGGCAGTCCTTGTTCCCAACTGAACAACTCTAAAATTTTTGTATGATCCATTTTTGTGAAATGGGAGACTTTGGTTCCATAATTAGTTGAAACTTCAGGTTTGGTTAGGAGTGGGACAAAGACCACTCTTGACTGCAGTTATACCTTTTGACAGAGTTACAAGGAAGAAAGAAAAACAAATGTGGAGTAAGCCAGGTATAGAAAACAGTTGTGTCCCTCTCTTGGTTAGAACTCACAGTAAATCAAGAATGGAGGGGTTTGGGAAGCCAAAGTTATAAGCTAGGTAGGTAGAATATTCTGAGATGGTCTCTAGCAAAATAGGACACGTCATATGTAGAGCTACTAGGATTGTAATAAAATCCAGAATCTTTTATACAGTATGCCAGATTCTGCACTGGCATGAATCATAATACAGTCATATTTAAATGTAATTATGTTCCAAATATATAGTGTGTGTATTTGTTTATATACTCACATAAATTCTGATGGATTACTCAATGTAAATATACTCAAATATATTTTATAGACTGATTTCATCAGTTTCTCTTAGCCTTTTTTTAAAATTACCCTTAACATTACCCTTGACTTTTTTAAATTTATTTTTTATTTTTAAGCATATTTTATTTTTTAATTTTTTTAAGTTATCTCTATTCCCAACATGGGGCTCAGTCCCACCCCAAGATCAAGAGTTGCAGGCTCTACTGACTGAGCCAGCCAGGTGCCCCTAGTTTCTCTTAGTCTTAAGATCTTTTTAGTTTTGTAGAAGAGAGAATAACTATTCTGTGCTATATAAATGAAAAGGAAAGTTGTTTATCGATGGAAGTTAAAACTATTCTAAAAATGTTAGGTGGAAGATTGTCAATTCTTACGTATTTGCTTTTAGATGACACTGTAACACATCATCTGTATTTTCTTTTGGCGTGCTTATTTCTCCTCATAACCAATCATTTAAAATTACTTTGGCACCCTGGGATGAAAATAGATTTGCCTTAGTATAAGTTATTTTGGCAAGAAACTACTTTCAGTTTTCCTTGTTCTTAACGTTCAAAGCCGACAACTTTAAAAATAAGTATATTGTATTTGCTGTAGTAACATGACTTTCATCTCATTTTGAGTATCTTTTCTTTGTAGTTACCCTTAAGAATGCTGCTATGGTACTGGAATTTGCAGCAATGTATAATGCTGAACAATTGAAACTGTCTTGTTTACAGTTTATAGGACTGAATATGGCCGCTTTACTTGAAGCAAGGTAGGTTGGGTGCATACATTATATGACTGTTTCAAAAGCAGTTACTTATGTATAATAGCAGATCTGTTAGTAATTTAAAAAGGCATAATGATAAATTACACCTTTGTAGAAAATAAAAATGTAAGGGGATTCAGTCATTCCATCAGTATTTGAGTGCCTAATATATGTCAGCCACTGCTAAGATACAACAGTGAACAAAACAGACAAAATCCTTGACCTTAATGGAGAGCTTCCATTCTTGGAAATTTGTGGGAAAATGTTATTACAAGTATTTTCTTTATATGTATGCATATCTCTTTGCTTGTTTAGGCTGATTTACAACTATAATTGTTACCTAGGCTTTTGGAAACTATATATAATACTAATTAAGACAGCACATAATTATTTCACATGTAAGCACGTGAAAAATTTGTTACTAGTTGATTTTCTTTTCTCTTTGTATTTTTCTCTTTGAATATTTCTTATATGACATATTGCTTCTTTAGTCAAACTTAGGCTGCAGCTGATGGCCTGAAAAATTTAGTTGGTTTAGTTTGTTGCAAGCTGGTGTGAATATTCAAGTCTTTATGTTGAAATCAATGAGTAATGATTCTTAGAAAAATGACACTTTATATAAAACAATTGGCTAAACATATACACCCTATTTTACAAGCTAGTATTTCATACTGTTGATGTTTACTTGGATTGAAAAAATTTGATAAATGGTAATAACTTAGGAATCGTAGGTATTTTAGAATTAGAGGGAGTGTTTTCAACTGTCTTAGTGGAATCGTTTAATGAAATAAATTTACAGACTTATTTTTTAATATAAGGTCAAATTTTTATTACTATAAAGTCAGTGGTGAGAAAAATGAGTGTTTTGGTGAACACAAGTTTTAGATTAGAGTTCTTCATGTCACTTGGCATTTTTGAAGCTTCAGTATCATTTATTTCTGTATTTTGTTTTAGTCATAATAATGATAACTAATACTATGTGCCAGGGAGCATTCTGAAAGTGTTATGCAGATCTCAGTTGATTTTCATGGAAACCTTCTGATGAAGTAGATTCTTTTTATATCCTCATATTACAGATGAGAAAACCCAGGAACCCTTTTTTTGCAAAGAATCAAAATCTTGATCCATATAATTTATTATAAATGGTAACAGATTTTTGCTATCTCACCTTTCAAAGTCAGGATAATCTTTAATGAAACTAATTCTAAAATATGATTGGAATAAAAGTGTTCTGATTTTTAGAGGTGAATCACTAACAGATTCTTAATACATAGGGTTCAATTCAGAGGAAAATCTGAAATTCTTTTGGCAATATAATGCTTTGTTATTTTGTGAAAATGCTTTTCAAATGCAAATTAATATTATGGGATATTAGACAATGTGATTTTATTTTATTTCTTTTCAAAAAGATCTTATTTATTTATTTGAGAGAGAGAGAGAGTGCGCGCACACAAGTCGGGGGGAGGAGCAGAGGGAGAAGCAGACTCCCCGCTGATCAGGGAGCCTGACATGGGTCTCAATCCCAGGACCCTGAGATCATGACCTGAGCCAGAGGCAGGGGCTTAACCAACTGAGCCACCCAGGCACCCCTAGACAATGTGATTTAAAATGCCTCTGGTATTTTAGTATCAGAACCTGGCTAGGGTTTCAGAATAAATTTCTTTGCTGATATTACATTAATAATTGTAATCAAAGCAGTTTTTTTTTGTTTTTGTTTTTGTTTTTTTTTTTTTTTTATTTTTATTTTTTTTAAAGATTTTATTTATTTATTTGACAGAGAGAGACACAGCGAGAGAGGGAATACAAGCAGGGGGAGTGGGAGAGGGAGAAGCAGGCTTCCCGCGGAACAGGGAGCCCGATGCGGGGCTCGATCCCAGGACCCCGGGATCATGACCCGAGCCGAAGGCAGACGCTTAACGACTGAGCCACCCAGGCGCCCCTGTTTTTGTTTTTTTTTACTTTGCCTTGCCAAATTAAGCTCATTCAGTTTGTCAGATAAGAATCAACCAAAATGCAGAACAAGCACCAAATCTAAAATATGATATTGGAAAATGATGTGTCTTAGTACCATTGTTCAGTTGTTATGTTGTGACAAGTGTATCATGTGAATCATTAAAAATGGCACATGTGCTGTGGTGATGTCTACTTGTATAATTTTACATGAGTAGGTATGCGTAACGTGCATTAAAACAAAGATTTGTACAAATTTAACCCTTGCTTATCAAATATGTTTCCCAGGAGTGTAAATAAATATGTACAGAGATGTTAAAAAAGGAGAGCTGCACCAAAACTGATATAACATCACAGGTTAATTATCGTCAAAATGTTAAAAACTGGTATGGTACAGATTTGAATAGGCAAGTTGTTTTGCATTTGTAAAAATAGTTTAAAATATATTTTAGAATGTAAGCTTTGATTTAAGTTTTCACTGATGCCTTAAAAGTATCTCTTTGGAACTTGAGAGTTCCTTGAAATTTACTTTGAATACATCTGATCTAGTCCAAACCATTATTTTATGCGTCATGAACATATTAAAGTCCAGAGAGGTAAAGTGAGTTGCTCAAAGTCATGCAGGTAACTGGTAGCATTGATAGTTCTAGATAGAATTAAGGTATTGTGATAGGCCATTGTTCTATCAGTATAGTGCTCCTTCTGTAGCTAAAGATTGGAAAGTTGGAAAATGAATACATGGTCCCTGATTTACCATGGTTTGACTTAGGATTTTTCAACATTATAGTGGTGTGAAAGTGATACACATTTAGTACAAACTGTACATCGAATTTTGAATTTTGATCTTTTCCCCATGCTAGTGATAAATAGTACGATACTCTCTGGTGATCCTGGGCAGTGGCAGTGAGCCACAGTTCCCAGTGACATACAGGAACACAAGGGTGTAAACAACTGACACACTTGTTTTTTACTTTCAATACAGTAATTAATAAATTACATAAGATATTCAACACTTTATTATAAAATAGGCTTTGTATTAGATGATTTTTCCCAACTGTAGGCTAATGTATGTGTTCTGAGCATGTTTAAGGTAGTTTAGGCTAAGCTGTGATGTTCAGTAAGTGGGTATATTTAAATATATTTTTGACTTAAGAGATTTTTAACTTTTGATGGATTTATTGGGATGTCGAGGAAGAACTTTAATTGCTATTTTGCTACAATATAAATAAGTGATAGAAAAATCTTTTTTAAGAGTTGAGTTTTATTGAAGATGTTTGTCTATATATATTGCTGTTTATCTGAAATATACAACTATACATACTTCCAAAAAAAATTTGTAGCAGCCGGCATATTAATGATTTAAAAAATAACTGTTACTTATTCAGCAATGTAAAATGTCTCTACATATTTGAAAATCTTGATGAGTATTAAGTTACTTAAGTCTTAAGATAGAATTTTGTATCTTGATTTTTAGGTCTCTTGATGTTTTAAGTGATGGTGTTTTGAAGGATCTTTCTGTGTTTTATAGAAAAATGGTAAGGTTTATGTTTTTTTCAATAATATGATCAAACTAAAGTAGTACTGTTAGGTCAGACTTCTCAATGGAATAATTTTCTATTGAATTCTAATATATTAGGATCTTTTAAAAATGAGGATGTAAATTTTTTTACAGATCCCAGATTAGTATGATAATCAAAATTGAAAATATTTAATGATAAAATTATCTAATTCCCTTATAAATGAAAGTTATTGAAAGCTTTTTGAGTCTTTCATTACCAAAGGTCAGGACAGTACAAAAACATGGATTCACATGATCCCTAAGAAATGGATTAATTTGTATTTGATAATAAAGTAGAGCTTTTTTGAAAAGTTTTTTTTTGACAGTTTTTTAGAATAAATGAATGAATCTAATTAGTTTTTCCCATTGTTGTAAACTTAGGAAGTCATTAGGCATTCTAGACTTTTCCTTGTTAATGTCACCACATACCAATATAAACAAGTGGGATATACCTATTTTTTAAAAAAGTCTTTACACATTTTGTATTTAACAAGGGACACCTTTTTTTTTTTTTTAATAGATTCCAGCAATGGATAGAAGAGTCATTACACCATATCAAGATGGACCAGATATTAGCTATTTGGAAGTAGAAGATGGAGATATCTTTTTGAAAGAAGAAATAAATTTGGAACAAAATTATTCGTAAGCATTGTTTCTCTTTTTTTTAAATTTTATTTATTTATTTGACAGAGAGAGAGAGACAGCAAGAGAGGGAACACAAGCAGGGGGAGTGGGAGAGGGAGAAGCAGGCTTCCTGCTGAGCAGGGAGCCCGACGTGGGGCTCGATCCCAGGACCCTGGGATCATGACCTGAGCTGAAGGCAGATGCTTAACCATCTGAGCCACCCAGGGGCCCCTCTTTTTTTTCTTTTCTTTCTTTTCTTCCCTCCTCCCCTTCTGTCCCCCTCCCCAATCTTTTACACTATTAACAGTTTTATGCTGAAAGAGAAAAATTGGAGAATCCTGACATAAGAAGTATGTACTTATGTTTATTCTTAGCCTTATTATAAGAAAGTAAGTGCATAATTATTTGCAGATGTAACAAAATTAACTGTAAATATAAAAGGAACACAACCTTTAAATTAACATGTGTGGTTGAATAAGTGCATTTATCTTAGCTACCTTCCCAAACCCTGCTGAAATTATAATAAAGAAATAAGAAAGGCATATTGCAGTAGAGAGAACAGGAAAGGAGAAAACAGCAGTTCGGAGATGTACAGTTTTGGAAATTGGAAAGCGGTTACGGAGAGTAATGACTTAGAACAGAAAAAAACTAAAACAGAATTCCAGAAAGCCTTAAGAATTAGAGATAGCAAGTTTAAAGATCAGAGTGAGTGGTTAGATTTGGAAAAGAGCATTTTTTAATATTCTTTCAAAGAGCACTGACCTCTTTCTGAACCCCATTCACCCAGATGATTGCCCCTCCCATCCATCTTGACAGAAAGATTTGCCCTCTGGAGAGTTTGAACCTAAGAGGAGTGCATCGCCACTGTAGAGAACCTGACTGGTTCTCTACTGGTTTTTTTCTGTAGAGAACCTGACTGGTTCAAGAGATAGGACCTATAGTGACTAACATTTGAGAATCCCGCAACAAAATATCCCAAGTTCTCCATTATCTCCCTTTGTGTGGCCAACCATTTAGCAAGCCCTGTTTAGAATTTCCAGTCTGTGTCTTAGGTTCACTTATCAACTGGTTACAGAATTACTTTCCTTCTACTTGATAAATGACTTGTTAAAATCTTTGGGCATTCAAGTAATTTATATATATATATATATACACATACATACATACACATATACACATATATACTATGTATACTAACTGTGTAGCTCACTGAGAAACTGGTCTTGGGTTCCAGAGGTTTTTTTTAACCCCTTTTCTAGAGTTTGTTAGCATTTAGGTTACTTAAAGTTTCTGATATCTGATTATTTTACTTTTCAAAGTATTTTCCTATATATTATCTTATTTCTAACTTTCACAGAAATAGTAGAGTTAGAACAAGTTGAATTTCAGTGAAACGGAGTAATTTGCTCTGGGCCACATAGATAAATGCAACTAGAGCATGCGTATTTTTTGTGTTCTCTGACTAAAATGCTATATATATTCTTTTGCTCAAAATACATAGTTCTGTTGTTAATCTGTAACTTATTTCTAAAAAATGAATTTTATATTTGCTTTTTTCCTAGGGAAAGTATGTTCAAGAAGGCAAAAACAAAAGCAAAAAAGAAGTCACGTAAGCGTTCAGATAGTTCTGGAGGTTATAACCTTTCAGATGTTATTCAGAGTCCACCATCTACAGGTTAGTGAAAGTGTCTTAGGATATATTTCCTGATCTAATCTTTCATGTCTCTGTTCTCTAATTGATTTAACATGTATTAAATACTATTGTATGCCACTTGCCAGGCCTACTGTAATAGAAAATAGTCTTTGTCTTAGGAGGCTACAGAAAATGATAGTATATTGTAATAAATATTCTAATTGAAATTTGCTTTGGGAGCACAAAAGAAGAGCCCATATTAGTCTGAGAAGATCAGGGAAGACCTTTTAGAGGAAAATAATACATGAGTTGCATCTTGAAGAATGAGGGAGGAGTTGGCCAGTATGCTCCCAAGACTAGAGGCACTAGAAAGAACTGCACATTTTTTATGCCTATGGTTCAGCATGACTCAGCCATATAGGGTATGTGCAGATAGGTGGTAGTTGAAAACTGGTCAGATTTTGAAGGCATTTTATGACAAACTAAGGAATTTGAATTTTATTCTGAAGGCTATGGGTAGTTGATGGATATATAATTTTTTTGAGGGAGAGATGGGGGAGGGGCAGAGGGAGAGGGAGAGAGAGAATCCCAAGCCGACTCCACGGCCAGCGTGAAGACTGACAACGGGGTTTGATCTCACCCCGAGATTACGACCTGAGCTGAAATCAAGAGTCAGACACTCCACCAGCTGAGCCACCCATGCACCCTAGTTGATGGATATTTAAGGCGTATGATGTGAGTGGATAAAATTTATGTTTTTAGAAAGACCACTCTGTCTAGTGGCATAGAGGATTAGAGATATACAAAATATGACAGAGATACTGTTATCACATGGATTCGTTTCATTTATATCAGTAATCCAATGCACATGCCATTCATGTGCATTAGGAGGTTATAATCCAGTAAAATATTACAACACATTTCATCTCTCTGCATTATGTGAGCTGTTTGAAAGTAAAGGTTAGGGGTGCCTGGGTGGCTCAGTCGTTAAGCATCTGCCTCGGTTCAGGTCACAATTCCAGGGTCCTGGGGTCAAGCCCCCATCAGGCTCTCTGCTCATCAGGAAGCCTGCTTCTCCCTCTCCCACTCCCCCTGCTTGTATTCCCTTTCTTTTTTTTTTTTTTTAAATTTAAGCTTGTTTTTTTTTTTTTTTTTAAAGATTTTATTTATTTATTCATGAGAGAGAGAGAGAGGCAGAGGGAGAAGCAGGCTCCCAAGGAGCAGGGAGCCCGATGCAGGACTCGATCCCAGGACCCTGAGATCATGACCTGAGCTGAAGGCAGACGCCTAACCATCTGAGCCACCCAGGCGCCCGTATTCCCTTTCTCCTTGTCTTTCTGTCAAATAAATAAATAAAATCTTTAAAAAAAAAGAAAAAGAAAGTAAAGGTTATGTAGTTTTTCTAAAATTTTTTGTTTAATTTGAAAATCTTTTACTGAAAAGATGAAGAAAAATGAAAATCTGTATTCCCTTCTTTCACATTTACTGTTAACCTCTTACCACATTTACTTTTTCATACAGACTTTCTGTTGCATGCTCTCTTCCCTCATCCTCCAAACATTCTATATATTTTTTATAGATCCACTTGGAAGTTGTAGGCATGACATTTTAATGTGAATTAATATTAATATGAATCTCCTAAAAATAAGGATATTCTTCTACATAACCACAGTATCGTTATCACATCTACAATATCATCACATCTAAGACATTAATTCACTAATATTATCTAGTATTATAGTCTCTATCCATATTTCCCTGATTGTCCAAGAATGTTTTATAGGCTTTTGTGTTTTAACCTTAAAAAAGACCTAGTATCCTATGAAGATAGACATTACCTTTGTTTATTAATGTCTCCTTAGTCTCTTTTAACTAGAGCAGCACCTCTCACACGTTTTTGTTTTGTTTCCAAAAGTTCAGGCCAGTGGTATAGACTGTTCCACATTTATCTGATTAGATCCAGATTAAACTATCTAAATTTTAGTAGTTTCTTGCAGTGAAAATATGGAAATGTGACCATAAAATAATGAGACTACAGTATGGCTTTAAGAAATTATATGTGTGTCTATAGCAGTAAGAGAAACAGGTGCAATTTCTATCAGCAGTATTTTCATACAAGTGCACACTGTTTGTGTCCCTGTTGGAGGGGGGAGTTGTCATTCAGGGTAAAGAATATCTTTTTATGTTTAACACGATCTACAAATTAGGTACTTGATGTGTTTGGTAATGCTCAAAGGATAAATCATGTCAAGAATAGTTACTTTAGACAACACAAAGATATATAAAAGATAATATACCTAAATATAAAAAAGATAATATACCTAAATTGATTGATGAAGCACTAAAGATAGGTCTTTCACATTTACTACACCTCTTGATTCCTGTTTTAGGATCTTTCAAAATGTAAAATTCTGTGATTTTGTGTTCTCTGTGTTACATGAGTTACCTGTAGTCCTTAGAAAGACACATGGAAGGATGAATAAATGGATAGACAGATAGTCATGAAACTAGTGATTTCCCAGTAGTCGCCTAAAAGACTTAGGGAAAAAGCAAATATTTGGTTTTATTTATTTATTTGAGAGACATGAGTGGGGATGGGGGAGTGTGAAACAGAGGGAGAAGAACAAACAGACTCTATGCTGAGCACGGAGCCTGACGTGGGGCTGGATATGAGGACCCTGAGATCATGACCTGAGCTGAAACTGAGAGTCTTATGGCTTGACCAGCTGAGCCACCCAGGCACCCCTATTTGGTTTGCTTTAAGTAGTGGTATTATTAGCACATGTGTTAGAATCTTAGCATTTCAAAGCTGGAAGAGACATTAATAATGAGCTAGTTTATGTCTCTTCCTTTAAACCTGTGGAAACAAGCTCAGAAAACTTCAGTGATTTGAGGTAGTGCCAGACAGAAATAGAATTTATTTTTTCAATTCCAGTTCTGTGTTCTTTGTGCTGTACCACTCTTTTTGTGGCCAAAGCAGATAATGATTTAAGGGTCAAATTTAAACTGGGGACCAAAAAGACCTGTTTTGGAAGGAAATTTATTTTTGTTGATCCTTAACATTAGACAAAAGACATTCTGTGAAAATGATTTATACTAAAAGTAATTGTTGGCCACTTTAAACGTTGTCTTTATTCATTAGATTTATTTCTAATTGACTTTTGGGAGCATTCTGGCATTAAATATACTCTCTTAGATAAAAATTTGCTGCTGGGTGCCTGGGTGGCAGAGTCCATTAAGCATCTGATTCTTAGTTTCGGCTCAGGTTGTGATCTTGGGATCATGAGATCCAGCCCTGCGTCCTGCTCCATGCTCAGTGTGGAGTCTGCTTGGGATTCTCTCCCTGTGCTCCTCCCGCTCATGTTCTCACTCTCTCTAAAATGAATAAATAAATCTTCAAAAAAAAATTTGCTGCTCTTAAAAATATTTAAAAGATTGTGGGGGTGCTGAATGTTGTTCCCAAACTATTTTAGCAGTGACAGCAACAAAAGAGGCATATATCTTGTCAAAGTGATTTACTTTAAAGAAAACACACTTCTTTATATGAGATGGTATGTTTTATTTATTTTTAAGTCATTTGTAAAACTTTCAGTTACAGCTCATATTTGTGGTTTTTTTTGCTACCTCATTTAGATTCTACTAAAATTGAAATATGTGAAAATAAACACATGAACTTAAAAGTTTATTGTTTTCTCTATATTTGAAATGATTCTGATGTACTAATGAATAATGGATACCAGGTATGGCAGGGAGACAGGTATTTAGGTTGCCTAGGAGAAGAAATGGTATGTACATTTCTAACAACCCTTTTGCTTTAGGTGATAAGCTAATTAAAATAGCTTTCAATCCACAGATTTTTTTTTTGCAGAAGTATAAACCCTCAAACAGGCCACAGTTGGCTTTAGCATAGCCTCTGCTACTGGGCCAGTCTGTTGACTGGAGTAGAAAGGCTATAATGTTCCTCCCACACAGAATGGGGCCAGTCCCCCTGTGCGTGGGTGCAGAGAACTTGGTACAGAGAGATGAGAAAGGGGAGGGTCTGAAGTGTTTTAATTTTTTCTTTTTTATGGAGAGGAAGTTCTGAATCACTTCTTAAAGCAGATCCAAAGAAGTGTCTTCCTTAGGTTCATTGCATAATTGCTGTGTAATCGAAATGGCTAAAACTGTTGTTTTAAAGTCTCCTCCATTTCGGGCGCCTGGGTGGCTCAGTTGGTTAAGCGACTGCCTTTGGCTCAGGTCATGATCCTGGAGTCCCTGGATCGAGTCCCGCATCGGGCTCCCTGCTCAGCAGGGAGTCTGCTTCTCCCTCTGACCCTCCCCCCTCTCATGCTCTCTCTCTATCTCATTCTCTCTCAAATGAATAAATAAAATCTTCAAAAAAAAAAAAAAGTCTCCTCCATTTCAGTTTTTTACTTTGATTTTTTCATCAGTTAGCTTGAATTGTCAAGATTTGATGCAGTCAGTATAATATAAATGTTTCTAAGTCTCTGGATAAATGGAAGTTTTTAGCTCTGTTTAGTTCACTGAATGTAATACACATGTTTAATGTATATGTGTTTAAATATTTTTAAAAATTTTACCTTTCAGGACTGTTAAAGTCTGGTAAGACCAATTCTGTGGAATCTCTTCCAGAACTGTTGACATCAGACTCTGAAGGAAGCTATGCAGGAGTGGGTAGTCCTAGAGATTTACAGTCCCCTGATTTCACAGCAGGATTTCAGTCAGATAAACTTGAGGTTTGTTTTTATTTATTAATGCACTGTTTTCTTCAAATTTTAGATCTATAGACAATTTATCTTTAGTTTTTTATTATTTTTTGCTCTAACTTTAAAATACTCTCCTGGCTGGTTTATAAAAAAAAAATATAATAATATGTGTAGTATTAGTTTTCTCAAATTTGCATTATGTTTCTAGTTTTAAAGATTTTAATGGCAGTTTGAGCCTTTTATGACATATTTCTAATCCTCTTTCTGCAATTAAAATATAATGCTGATGTAAAATATAGCAACACTGTATGGACATATGGAGAAATATACTTATAGCTAAATTACTTGAAATTTATTTTGCGAAATGTCAGTTAACACCAGCTAAAAACTGTCAAAGGAAACTGATTTTGAAAGTAAGCCTAACTTCAAATTCCGCATAGTCTCTTTCCTCTATCATGTTACTAGGAGCAATACAATCTAGAATGGAGGTTTCCTATTCTAGCACAATTGACATTAAGCTACAGAATTTCTAGTCTGGTTAAACTCTGGGGAGGCCATTTTTTAGACATGTCTTAACATTTTATTCCATAATTGTTAATCTACAGGAAAGGAAAGTGTCTAACTTACTAGATACTGTCATTTTTCTCTAACTCCTAGTCCTCCACAGAACTATTGGAACTTTGAGAAATTCATGAGACAATGGAAAATTTACCCATTCTTCTTGGTCTTCTAGGCCTCAAGGATTTTTTTTTAATGTGGTTCTTAAAATTTATTTTTATTATTATTATTTTTTTTTATGTAGGATAGAAGTTTGGGGGCAATTCATATTAACCTCAGGTGGGTGTAGAAGACAATTGAGGTTAAAAAGGAAGATTAAAGGCATGCTGTGAATGTCTGGCAATAAGAATCTATCCTGGCTATGGAAATAGCCATTTTAATAACTTCTTTGACCTATTGTAATGGCAATTGTTTTAGGGTTCCTTTTGAACTGTCAATATTATTTAATTTTATTCAGAGTGAATTATATGACATTAAAACAAAAAGTCTGGCATAAACAAAAGTCATGGACATTAATTTTAAAGTTATTGATTCATATATTATTTGAACAACTTTATTAACATTTTTAATACTCATGTTAATAGGGATTTAATATGCAAACTTATTCCCCTAAAAATTATTCCCGAAGTTCATGATAATTGGGTTATAGTCACTGATAAGTTCTGAGAATTGGTTAAGGCACTAAACTAGAAGAATGCTGGATGATTATTGTTATAAGATTTTATGCTTTAATATAATTTAACCAATGTTAAGTACCAACTATATGTCAGCTACTATGCCAGGTGCCTATTACTCATTTTTTAATTTTTTCTTTTTTTTTTTAATCTCCAGGGGAAAATTAAACCATATGTTAATGGTACACCTCCTACATATTCTAGGGAAGATTTAAAACCATGGGAAAAATCACCAGTACTTAACATATCTGCTCCACAGACCATTCCCAGTAACAGAATTGATACTACAAGCTCTTCCACTTGGGTTGCTGGCTCTTTCAGGTAGGATTTTCATTTTGTTCTGTACCTATTCGAGAAATATTATTCATTTTCAGTCCAATGGAAATTTTTAATGAAGCACATTTAAAAAGTATTAATGTAAATTTCTAATACATAGAAAATTACCTAAATGCATACAGATTAGTAGCCAGCTAAAATAAGCACTTTTTTTCCCCAGACAATTTAGTTCCCTTTGTACTGTCATTTGTGAAAATTGGTAAATACTATGTAACACACACATACCTATATCTAGGTATGTATTGACTTAATAGCTATTTTTTTGATAGTATATATTAATTAAAACTCCCATTCAGGAAGACTATTTTGTCAGTTGTAGGCTTACTTTTTGTTTTTAGCACATTAAAGGGTATTTAAGATCTCACAAAATGTATTGTTATTCAGTTATTTTTCAGAGGACATTCATTTAATGTTACACTGTGCTTTGATTTGCCTGTATTAAATCCTTATTTTTCTTTTGTTTAGAAAAGTCCCATTTTTAAGTGGAAGGAGTAGATATAATCAGAATGCAGTACTTTTAGAGTGTTTATTGAGCTTGTGTTTCATCTTTATATACCTACTATGCTTTATCATAGGCTAAAACTGTTGACTTACCAATTATATTTATGTAATTATTTTGAAATGTGCTGTATTTTGCAAAGTTGGGAGACCAGATTATGATGTGCCAGTTTATGTTGCTTCATATTCTAAAAGTAGTTTAGAAATCCGTCTCAAATTTTTTGCCTTTTTAAGTCAACATGTTTGTGGGAACACTAAGAAGCATCTTCTAATCACTAGATTATTTTATTAAATGTGTTTTAAGAATAATTCGCTTGGTGTAAAGTCAGCAAAATAGATTGGCTATTTCTAAAGATTGTAGAATTTTTTTTCTCATTATTGTGTAACTCCCCCAGGTAGGTTTCTAATATTATCGAGCACTCCCACGCTTTACTGTTAAATTTTTGTTGTTAACATTAGACAGTAGTAAGAATTTTGTTAAAAATAGAATATAATTTGCAAGTTCTATTGATCTTAAAGGATAAAAATTTAAGCAGAACTTTGATTACTTCTGCCTGAGTTAGAAAAGAATCATTTTGCTTAGCTTTTTTTTTTGAGAGCTTCAGTTATGACTTTGGATGCATTTTAGTTGTTTTAGGTATATATAAAAGTAGCCTTCATTCAGAATATCTTTTTTGAATTTGGCCATAGCTGACAAACCTTAAATTAGCCTCTCATTATCAATCTTATATATAGTTTACAGTTTCAGTGAAGTTTGGGGGTTGGACTTTATGGATCAATAACTGTGTTGTAAAGTACCTTTTATATGTATTTTAGTCCTGTCAGCCCTCCGGTCATGGATCTCAGAACCATCATGCAAATTGAAGAAAGTAGACAAAAATGTGGAGCTACACCAAAGACAAATTTGGGGTTGGTTAAAAAATCATAAAAAAGGAAAGATGGTGTTGTTTTATAGTTCTGTTCTAAAGAATTGGAAAGGCCTTTTTTCTACATGTGATATTAAACTCAAATTATAAGCTCTTTCCTAGGTACTCTAGCCTTCCTAACATTTCTTAAATATGTGCTAAAGATTGAGTTGGGTTGGTAATCCAGCTCTTGTGGAATATGGTGTTGTCAGAAATTGGCCTCTAAAATGATCATTGTGGACTATTTCCGATGCAAGTGTCATGTAAATATATTAGGCTCATTTGTAGCTATTATTTGATCATTGATAGTGTAAACTGTTATTGTCACTGTTGAATCTTGTGGCCATTTTGATCCAAAGTAGTAAAATCATATCAAATAAACAGAAAGCAATATAATTACCTGTAACCTTCATTAGAAATTAATGCTAATTCATTTAATTTCTAGCAAAATGATTTCTCATGGAGTTAAACTTTCTCAGAAGCAACGAAAAATGATTGCAATGACTACCAAAGAAAACAATTCAGGAACGAATAGCATGGAAACAGCTTTAACTGCTCCTTCAAAAACTCCAAAACCAGCGAATGCATGGTATGCTTTAAATTTTATTAAAATAAACAGAGATCTGTGCATTAGCTTTTAAGGTAGTTCTTGGCTTCTGGGTCCCCCTCCCATCTTTTCAAATATTTCATTCCTCTTTTCGCTTTTAAGTTAAAAACTAGACCTTGTGAAGTAATTTTTTTTTTATTTTGACATTTACATCATGGTTTCCAAAATTTTTTGTACATAGATACAATTTCTTCTTGGTATTCTTTCCTTTTTTTTTTTCTTTTAAAGATTTTATTTGGGAAAGAGTGAGAGAGCACAAGCTGGGGGAGGGGCAGAGGGAGAAGCAGACTTCACTGAACAGGGAGCCTGATGTGGGGCTTGATCATACCTGAGCCGAAGGCAGATGCTTAACCAACTGAGCCACCAAGGCGCCCCACTTCTTGGATTCTAATTAGTGTGTATTGCTAAAGTAATTTAAGCAAACAGTCTTATTTTTTTCAAGAAACAATATATATCATAGAAAAATTGGATAAACTTTTTTTTTTTTTTACCACCTTACTTTGTCCTTTTGGATACATCATTAATATGTTGTTATAATCATGGCTTTCATCGTCACTTTTAAGCAGGGGTATTTACTTGCTGTAAGTTTTCTCCATTAGATTTTACCTAAAATGGCAGCATTAATAGGAACAATCTCTAAAAAGGTCAGCTAGCAATTTGAGGTATATAAAATAGGTTGTACCTCCTGCTTCCCTTCTAGCCTCCCTTTTCTTTGTAGTTTATATCATAATAACTAAAAAGCAATTCTAGAGGAAAAGTATATGGATAGTGTGAAGGGCAAGAAAGAGATTCATTGAACTCCATTTTCTCAGAAGGACTGAAGAGGGTCTTGGAGGCTACCCTCTGTTGGAGAGAATCCTTTCATTGCTTCTTTTATTTATTATTATTATTTTTCTTTTTTTTTTTTTTTTTTTTTGAGAGAGAGAGAGGAAGAGAACAGGGTGGGGAGGGGCAGAAGGTTAAGCTCCAGACCCAAATCAGAGCCAGACACGGGACTCAATCTCATAACTCTGAGATCATGACCTAAGCTGAAATCAAAAGTTGGATGCTTACCCCAGTGAGCCACCCAGGTGCCCCCCCCCACCCCCCGCTTCATTGCTTCTAATGCCACATTTCCTACTTGTAAGAGAATAGTTTTCCCAATTAAAATGTAAATTATTTTGAAGCTAGTGGCAACTCATTTTGAGTGCTACCAAGGGGACTAAATTAATGTCTGTCAGAGCTACTTGTAGATCTAAAGCATGATCACAGAAAACAAAGTAGAGGTGGGAAAACCCAGATAAAAAAGATAAAATTTGAATTAGTTTAGTAGAATGTTTTAATTCATCAGTATTTGTTGCATACCTTGTATATATGAGATAGTGTTTGGTAGACTGATTTGGTCATTGCCTCTGTAGGGTTTGTGAGATAGCTGTTTCAACATTGAATTGTGTTTTCCCTAAAGAAAAGTATGGAGGAGACACAAAAAAGTTCTTGGATCAGCTCTCAAGATACTAAATATACTGCAATTTCAGAGAATTAACTAAGCCTATGAGGAAGCTTTGGGCTTAGTAGTATAGTTTTAGCCATGCCATTAATCAGTTTCATTATTTAAAAACAAAAAGTAGAGGAGGATCCCAGGGAAGACGATGGATTAGGAGGACTCTAAGCTCACTTTGTCCCACGATGCAACACACACATCATTGTAAATAACCCAGAAAATTATCCAGAGAGTGGCAGAACAAACTCTACAACTAAATCTAGAGAAGAGGCCACATCAAAGAGTGTAAGAAAGCCAGAGACAGTGGGGAGCTTAAATGGACTTCGCTGGAGGGAGGGACTTGAGGGTGCAGAGAGGGGAGACAGACTGTCACACCAAGGAGCCTGCATGGGGAAAACGAATCCCCATAACATTTGGCTTTGAAAACTAGAGGGATGGAATTTTGTAAGTTCTTACAACCACCAAGACTTAAAACATGGAGTTTTAAAAATCAGCGGGCTTGGTTCTGGGAGAGCCTTTAGGGCTATAGGAAAAAGAGTCTGTGCACTTAAAGAGACAGCACAACAAACAGCCCACTGACCTACAGCATAGAAGCAGCAGTTTGAAAAACCCCTGGGGCATATGGAAGGGAGAATAATTTACTAATCTCAGAGAATGTTCCAGAGGGACAGAGATCATTGGGAGACTCCTCCAGGAACAGAGGAGCTGGCAGGTGCCATTTCCCCAGCCCACTTCTGTGCCTCGGGGATCTGCCCCCTCCAGCCAGGCTTGCCTTAGTCCGGCACTGCAGGTTTCCACCCCCCAAAAGACCAGCAAAGCCTTGCCAATACCACATCTCCTGACAGTGCACTTTGCAGGGCCTCTCTTGCAGAAGACCAGCAGGCACCTTGTTAAAACTGTGCATCCCACCCCTTCATGCATTGCAGACAGGCCCAGCTGGCCTGCCTTGTGTTGGAGGCACATCCCCCTAGCAGGGGACCGGTATGCAAAACTCGTAGGCACTGTGTGCCCTGTCTACTCACACTTGCAGATTGGCCCTGGCCAACTTTGGTCAGTGGCAGCCCATCCCCTGTAGCAGAGGACTGGTATGCATTTGTTAAAACTGCACCCAGCCCACGTATTTTGTTGATCAGCCCAGATGGCCATGGTCCTTGCAGAGGCTCATCCCTTCTCCCAGAGGACCTACTGCATGCCCCACCCCTGATCATGTTGTAGATCCACCCCCACCAATACACTTTTGGCTGGAGCCCATTCAGACCAGGGCCACAAGCTTGGCGTTGTGCAAGCAGCCCTGACAGTGGCCAACACCACTCCAAAGTGACTTCTACCCTGGGGAGAGGAAAAGATAACCACACAAACCAATTAAACTATAGCCCCAACAGTGGGCTAGGGGCAGACAGCTGGTCTGATAGGCCCCGCCCACCAACAAAAGCGTCTCAGGGGACAACACAGGGAAAGTGTTGTTTGGTGCTACTGCATCTCGGGCAAAAGCCTGGTTTGACTCAATTCAAGCCCAACATGGCCCCAGACTGGTACAGTAGCACCATAGGGATCAAACATTGCCCACAGTAGGCAAAGAGAGCCACTGCAGACAACTGGACTGAAGCAAAAAGTAGTTGGACCACAATAGCAGGGCACATGCAACACACATAGGAGACACCCCTGAAGCGCCACATTCTGGTAAACAGGTGACACTGCACTGCCGGGCACTACATGGCATCTTCTTCATAAGGTTACTTCTTTCAAGAGTAGATGTAGCCAACTTTTCCTGAGGCATAGAAACACAGAAAGCTAGATAAAGTGAGAAAGAGGAATATGTTCCAAATGAAAGAACCAAGACAAAACCATAGCAAGAGACCTAAGCAAGAGAGATAAATAATATGCCTGATAGAGAATTTAAAGTAATCGTCATAAAGATAATCATTGTACTTGAAAGAGTGGAGGACATCAGTGAGAACCTTAACAAAGAGATTAAAAAGAAGAACCAGTCAGAGATAAAGAACACAATAAATGAAATTAAAAATACACTAGATGGAATAAAGAGCAGATTAAAGGAAGCAGAACGAATCAGTGACCTGGAGGACAAAGTTACATAAAGTAATAAAGCTGAGCAGGTGAGAGAAAGAAAATTATGCAAAATGAGAACAAACTTAGGTAACTCCGTGACTCCATCAAGCGTAATAACATTCACATTATAGGGATCCCTGAAGAATAGAGGGAAAACAGGCAGAAAATTTATGTGAAGAAATAACATCTGAAAACTTCCCAAATCTGGGGAAGGAAATAAATTCAGATCCAGTAGGTACAGAGAGCCCCCAACAAAATCAACTCAAGGAAGTCCATACCAAGACACATAGTAATAAAAATGGCAAAAAGCAGTGATAAAGAACTTTAAAAGCAGCAAGAAAAAAGAAGACAGTTACATACAAGGGAAACCCCATAAGGCTATCAGTGGATTTTTTAGCAGAAACTTTACAGGCCAGAAGGGATTGGCATGATACATTCAAAGTGCTGAAAGGAAAAGAACTGCAGCCAGGAATACTCTATCCAATAAGGCTTTCATTCAGAATAGGAGAGAGAAGAAGTTTCCCAAACACAAGTTAAAGAAGTTCATGACTACTAAACCAGCCCTACAAGAAATGTTAAAGGGGACTCTTTGAGTGGAAAGACCCTAAGTAAGAAAAGTAAGAAGCACAAAAGCAGTAAAAATAAGTGTATCTGTAAAAAAAACAAAACAGTGAAGGGACTCACAAAATAAAAGTATGTAAAGTAGGACACCATATACCTAAATTGTGATGGGAAGAGGAGTAAATGGGTTCAACTTAAGTGACCATCAAGTTCATATAGACTGGTATATGCAGAAGATATATACAAACCTAATGGTAACCACAAATTAAAAACCAGTAATAGACATTATATGTTAAAAAAAAAAAAAAAGATAGCAGAAACGGAAAAATGAAGGGGGGGAAATCGGAGGGGGAGACGAACCATGAGAGATTATGGACTCAGAAACAAACTGAGAGTTTTAGAGGGGAGGGGGATGGGGGGATGGATTAGCCTGGTGATGGGTATTAAAGAGGGCACATACTGACTGGAGCACTAGGTGTTATATGCAAACAATGAATCGTGGAACACTACATCAAAAACTAATGATGTATGGTGATTAACAAAATAATAAAAAAACAGTAATAGATATGCAAAAAAACAAAGAGAAAGGAATCCAAATATATCACGGAAGAAAGCCAACTTATGGTGAAAGAAGAGAGCAATGGAAGAAAGAAACAGAGAAAACTATAAAAACAACCACAAAAGAAGTAACAAAAAGGCAATAAATACATACCTATCGAAAATCACTTTGAATGTAAATGTACTAAATGCTCCAATCAAAAGACATAGTGTGAAAGAATGGATTAAAAAAACAAGATCCATCCATATGCCTTTAAGAGACTCCATTTCAGACCTAAAAACACCCGCAGACTGAAAGTGAGGGGATGGGCCACCCAGGCGCCTGAATTAGTATTTTTAAAATGTCCATATTACTAAGAATAATGTACAGATTCAGTGCTATCCCTATCAAAATAACAAGGGCATTTTTCACAGGACTAGAGCAAATACTCCTAAAAGTTTATATGAAACCACAAAATACCCTGAAGAGCCAAAGCAATCTTGAGAAAGAACAAAGATAGAGGTATCACACTCCCTGATTTCAAACTATTACAAAGCTATAATAATCAAAACAGTATGGTACTGGCACAAAAACAGACACATAGATGAATGTAACAGAATAGATTCCATAAATCTATGTTTATATGGTCAATCTTTGACAAAGGAGGCAAGAGCATATAATGGGGAAAGAACATGTTTCTTCAATAAATGGTATTGGGAAAACTGGGTCATTATACCACATACAAAAAAAGCCCTCAAAATGGGTTAAAAATTTAAATTTAAGACCAGAAATCATAAAACTACTGGAAGAAAACATAGGTGGTAAGCTCTTGGATATTGGCCTGAGCAACGTTTTTTTTTTTTTTTAAAGATTTATTTGAGAGAGAGTGTGTGCATGCACACAAGTCAGGGGAGGGGCAAAGGGAGAGGGAGAGAATCTCAAGCAGACTCTGCTGCGCTGAGCACAGAGCCCAACACAGGGCTTAATCTTACGACCTTGAGATCATGACCTGAGCTGAAACCAAGAGTCAGACACTCAACCAACTGAGCCACCCAGGGACCCCTGAGCAACATATTTTTTTGAAATGTCTCCTCTGACAAGGGCATCAAAAGCAAAAATAAACAAATGAGACTACATTAAACCAATAAGCCTTTGCAGAGTGAAGAAAACCAACAGAACAAAAAGGCAACCTACCAACTGGGAACAGATATTTGCAAATGATGTGATTGATAAGGATTTAATATCCAAATTATATAAAGAACTCATACAACTCAATATCAAATAAAAAACCCCAACCCAATTTAAAAAATGGTCTGGGGACCCGAATATACATTTTTCCAAAGAAGACATAGACATAGCCAACAGACACATGAAAAGATGTTCAACATCACTAATCATCTGAGAAATGCGAATTAAAACCACAATGATCTATCACCACACACCTGTCAGAGTGGCTGTTGTCAAAAAGACAATAATAATGTGTTGGTGAGGATATAGAGAAAAGGGAACTCTCATGCACTTGGTGGAATGCAAAATGATGCAGCCATTATGAAAAACGGTATGGAGGTTTCTCACAAAATTAGAAATAGAGCTACCATATGATCCTGCAATTCTACTTCTGGTATTTATATGGAGAAAATGAAACACTAATTTGAAAAGATAAATATAGAATATGTTCATTGCAGCTTTATTTATAATAGCCACGATATAGATGCAACTAAGTACCATTGATGGATGAAAGGATAAAGATGTGGTATATATACATACAGTGGAATAGGAGCCATTAAAAAGAATGAAATATTAAAAAAAAAAAGTAAAAGAATGAAATCTTGCCATTTGCAGTAAGATCGATGAACCTAGACGGTATTGTGCTAGGTGAAATAAGGAAGAGAAAGACAAATACTGTATGATTTTCCTTATATGTAGAATCTAAAAAACAAATGAACAAAACAGAAACAGACTCATACATACAAAGAACAGTCTGGTGGTTACCAGAGGGGACAAGGGGAAGGGGATTAAAAAATCAAAAGAACACACTTCTGGTCATAAAATACATAAGACACATAGATACAACATGTAGCATAGAGAATATAGTTAATAATGTGTAACAACTTTGGTGACAGACGGTAGTTAGATTTATGGTGGGTGATCAATTCACAATGTATATAAATGTTGAGTCACTATGTTGCATACCTGAAACTAATATAATGTATGTCAGCTATACTTTAGTAAAATTAAAAAATACAAACTAATCAATAGTGGTTTTATGTATCTTAGGACATCAAGTAAATTTAATTATAATTTTATTCTGAATTATCAAAGTGAGTTGTAAAATTATTTATGTCCTTCTTATGACTTCTTGATAGTATTTTTGGTATCTGAAGGATCTTTAAAAATGCATTTCTGCTAAATTCTCCTGATATATGTACTTCTATTTGTACTCATGAAACAGTGGGCTGAGGTAACTTAGTAAAATATATGTAGTGCCAGTATGTATATAAAAATAATTATATATATATAAAATAAGGATATAAAATATTTACTATACTTTGGTTATGGAAATTTTATAAGTTAATGGCACAAATCAAGGTATTTGTTAGAAATCTTAAAAACATGTTTATATAAAATGGTTGATGTTTGGAATTCATGAATTTTGACCCATATTTAGTGTAAATGGAAATAATCATTTGATTCTTGAATACTTTTTACACATAGGGTATAAATACATGCAGTATATGCTTGAAGAAATTAAAAAATGGAATAGATTTGTTTTCCTGAAAATATCCCATGTAAATGTTGGTCTAAAGAAAGTTGGTAGAATTTAAACTTTACTATTCTATGAATAAATTAGAAAATTAAGATTAAATTAGCATTTTAATCTGATTTACAAATTGTATGTATAGAGTATATTCAATACTGTAGTGATTTAAGTTTTTAAAGCTATTTCCCAAAGGTGCATCTTCATCATTCTGAAGAATCATCTAACACAATTTTATTTCCGTAGATGTTTTTATGCTATGTTTATCTTAAGGTTAAGATACAGCTCATTAGCAAATCACAAATTAGCTCTATAAGTCTCCTTCCGATTGTGGGAAGGATTTTCACTAGTTTGCAGATTCACTCACCTAGTTTATATGACTCATAATACATAGTTGTACTCCTGCTGTCTACAGTTAAGTGTGGCAGTGTGTATTAAAGAGAATTGGTTCTTGCATTAGAATGAAGTTCTGATCAGCTGAACTTAAATCTAATGTGAAACACCGAGTGTATATGGGATTTGGCCACTATTCATTATCACCTGTTTTAATTGGAGAAATAATACATTTCTCACCAGTCATCTTGAGTGGAAGAATGCACAATCTTTGTGGCCTGGCTTGATGTATGAATATAAATTCTTCCAAATTCCATGTAGAGGTAACCTATAAATTATATACTAATTCAATTATTTAACTTTTTAGAGCTGGAAATTTTATTTATTAAAGCTAAAATTCCAGGGCTGCTTTAGCTGAGAAACAAAATCTCAAGTAATTTTTTATGTGGTTACAAATGTCTACAAATGCTTCTTCATAAAGCTACTGTGGTTTCTAAGATGCTAAGATGCCAGAGCCTGAGTTTAGAAAGCAAAATCATGGGAAATCAGACACTGTTTCAAATTATGGCATGATCAGTGGAAAGAATAGAACTCATTTAAAGAAATCTGGTAAGTCATTTTATAGGTAACCACTGTGCATGATTAATGAACATGTGAGTTTAAGGTATTTTATAAGCACTGTTACTTACATTTATTCCTAAGAAGATTATCAGTAGCTTTTAAAAAAAGTTTTGAGTTTTACCACATCTAGAAGTATCATTTACCACATCTAGGAGTCCCTAAATTACTACTAGGATCAATCTGACAGCTTGTGCTTTACAGATCATTGTGAAATTTCTGTATTTAGAAACATGAATACTTACAGAGACATTGAATGGATTCTCAGGCAAGAACATTTGCCAGCAGTGTTCCCAAATTGCTAATGTTATACTGTACACCATAGTTACCTTGTTTGCTAATAGAAACCTTTAGGCCTGTGTGCTTTTGGGAAGAGGAAGGAGTTGTTAAGGAAATGGGGAATGATTCTTTTGTATATGTGTTTAACTTTTTATGTATGTATGTGTTTTGGGAAAAATTTTGTGGTCAAGTCATAGGTAAGTTCCTTTTGAAGAAATATTTTTAGCATGAATACCTAGGTAGGTCATATTTCTGATAGAAATCTATAAGGAAAATTGCTCTGATATGATTTAAGGTTTTACTTAGAGCAAATGACTTATATGTGGACAGCAGTATATACTGTGATTAACCCAGGGTTCTGGAGTGAGCCTTGTTTGAGTTTAAATCATGGATCTGTTACTTGGTAGCAATATAAACTTAGATCAGTTATTTAATCTTTCTCTTACTTTCCTTATCCATAAATAGAGCTAAAAACAGTACCTATTTCACAGGGGTATTATGAAGCTGAAACGGAGTTAAAGCATGAAACATTTAGCATAGCGCCTTCAACATTGTCTAATCAAATATATAATGATAGGCATTTATATTTTAATAAATTGTAACTTGATTTGTAATACGGCCACATGATTAACTGATTTCCTTAACATGTATTAAATTTTTGGTGAACTTTTCTTTTTTCTTAGAAAAATCTTATGTGAGATGTTTTGTATTGATTGATCTAATCTTTACTGAGCGAATAGAAATTTGGTAAAAATTTTTTGTTTTGTTATGAATTTTCTGTTTTGTTTTGCTTAGATCATATGATAACAAGACATACTGTGAATCATCAGTGTCTTCTTCCTATTTGTGTTATCTTTAGCACTTCATAAGAAGTGTCTTCATTTCTTACTGAAGGCAGTGGTAGACTAGATAAAGGATGAGTTCTATGATCATTAAGAACTGGATTTGGATCCCAGTTCTGCCTTCTCTCTGGTGGTCCCTGAACTTTGGTTTTACTCTTCTTTTAAACAAAGGAGATGATAAAAATACTTATCTTTTAGGATTGTTACTGTAAGAATTAAATGACGTGATGCCTGTTAAAGTGTTTTGCAGATATGGTTTGGTAATTAGATCAGCATTAGGTACAAATGAGCTATTCAGACAAAATCCAGGATTTTAGAAAGCCTTGCTCTTTTATGGGATATCTCAAATAATTTACGAATGTAATTTAGGTATGGACTTCATGATTTCTTGCCAGTATGAATTTAACTTTTTGGGGAATTATCCTGTTAGCATTTGTGTTCACTTAGTAACATGACCACTTTGTTCTCTGAGTAAAGAAAAATAGAAAAAAAAAGGCATGGAAATTATTTACATATTATTATTGCTTATAATTTTGACTCTCTAATGTTAAGGATTCTGAAAATGATGCTAAGGATATGGTGCAGATCTAGTGTATTAAATAACTAATAACTAAAGGTTATCTTTTAAAATTACTTTTTCTGGGGACGCCTGGGTGGCTCAGTTGGTTGAGCATCTGCTTTCGGCTAGGGTCATGATCCCAGGGTCCTGGGATCGAGTCCCGCATCGGGCTCCCTGCTCAGCGAGGAGCCTGCTTCTCCCTCTCCCTCTCCCTCTGCTGCTCCTCCTGCTTGTGCTCTCTCTCTCTCTCTCTGATAAATAAATAGAAAAATTAATTTTATTTTTTTAAAATATTTTAAGACTTTAGAAGGAAAGAGATACTAAGCCTTTTATAACTGATTATATATCTTCATGTCAGAACTTTTGTTCTCATTGTCTTTTTTTCTCTTAAATCACAATAAGTTTTGTTAAATGCTATGAAAATCATGGATAGTAAGACTTAACATAGCATTTCTCTGTATTGGGTACTATTTTAAGTATTCTTTCACAAATTAACATTTGATCCTCATAACAACCATTATGATGATGGGGATGGTATTAGTATCCTGTTATTGATGAGGAAACTGAAACACAAAGGTTAACTTCTCACAGTCAGCTAAAATTTGAACCCAGTCAGTCTAGCAACAGAGCTTTTGTGCCTAACCCTGTTATCCTACAAATTGTTTTTGCATTGATTGTAAAATAAAACATTGTTGAATTAAGAGATTGATATCATAAAATCTGAATATGAAATCTTTGAAAGCTAAATTAGTCTGTATAGATGATTTTTAATTGTTTGCCTGTTTTTTCGTATTAGTCTAAAATACATTCCACTTTTAACTAAACCTATGTTGGGTGTGATTAATTTTGTGTATTTAGATCAACCTAATTTTTATTTCCTCTATTTTATCAATGTAAAATTAGGTTTACATTTTAAGTAACTTTTTATTAAAACAATATACACTTAGAAGTACAGTTATCAGGGGCGCCTGAGTGGCTCAGTCGTTAAGCGTCTGCCTTCGGCTCAGGTCATGGTCCCAGGGTCCTGGGATCGAGCCCCACATCGGGCTCCCTGCTCCGCGGGAAGCCTGCTTCTCCCTCTCCCACTCCCTCTGCTTGTGTTCCCTCTCTCGCTGTGTCTCTCTCTGTCAAATAAATCAATAAAATCTTTAAAAAAAAAAATTAAAAAAAAAAGAAGTACAGTTATCATAACTGTATAGGTTGAATTTTCACAAACTGAACACATCCTGTGCAACCAGCCCTCAAATCAAGAAGTAACATTACCAGCATCTTGAGTCCCCTCCTGCCACCCTTCTATGTCCCCTCCCCCTGCACCAACCCACTATCTTTTTTATCATCCACTATCCTGACTTCTCTTTCCATAGATTTTCTTTTAATGTATATAAATAGAATTGTGTCTGGCTTCCTTTGTTCAACATATTTATGAGACTCCGTCATATTTTGATGAGTACTAATTTCTACTGTGTAAATATACTGCAGCTAATCTATTCATTCAGTTTTTGTTAGCATTTGAATATCTTCGTTGTTTTACTATTAAGATTAGTGTTGCTATAGATGTTCTAGTTCATGTCTTTGGTGAAGTACATTTGCATTTCTATTGGGTATATAACTAGGAATAACTGGGTCATAGGATATGCATATATTCATTTTTGGTGGCTATCACAAAACATTCTCATCAGTGGTATATGAGTTGTGCTTTCTCCACCTCTTTACCAAAACTTGGCATTTTTCAACTTTATTTTAGTCATTTGGGAAGGAGTTCAGATTTCCTTTTCTATACTGTTTTTTTTTTTTTAAGTAACTTTATCAAAGTATAATTTACATATGGTAAATGCACTAAT
Source organism: Phoca vitulina (assembly GCF_004348235.1). Classification (NCBI taxonomy): domain Eukaryota; kingdom Metazoa; phylum Chordata; class Mammalia; order Carnivora; family Phocidae; genus Phoca; species Phoca vitulina. Next base: position 8,732,764 of record NW_022589714.1, read on the forward strand.
TTTATGTATAGGAGTTTTGACAAATGTATACATCTGTGTATTCACCACCCCAATGAAAATAAAAAGAAATATTTCTGTCATCCCAGTACCTTTTCTCAGTCTCCACCTATGCCACCATTGATGAAATTTCTGTCACTATAACTTAGTTCTTGCCTGCTCTCAAATTTTGTGTAAATGGCATATAAGTACAGTAATGTTCTATTTTATGTCTGGCTTTCTGTTATTCAATTTAAAGTTTTGGAGCTTCATCCATGTTGTTGCATTTATCCCATAATTTCTTCCTTTTTTTTGAGAAATACTGGGTTTCCAGTATATTTTTATGAAAAAAGTTATTAAAGTCATAATAGACATGTTTTTATTTCTCTTGGGTAAATAGTTAGGAGTGGAATTGCTGGATCATATGTTAAGTGAATGTTAGACTTTATAAGAAAAGCACCAAACAGTGTTCCAGAATGGTCATGTTTTATATTTCTGCCAGCAGTGTGTGAGAGTTCCTGTTGTTACATATCCTTTCCAATACTTGGCACATTTAATCATTTTCATTTTAGCTACTAGTAGGTGTGGTTTATTTTACATTTCTTAAGGGCCTATTGGCCATTTTTATATCTTTGGGATGCATGTTCAGATCTTTGCCTTTTATTGGTCATATTTTGGATCATAGGCCTTTTCCATAAGATTTTTTTTTTTTTTTTTAAAGATTTTATTTATTTATTTGAGAGAAAGAATGAGATAGAGAGAGAGAGCATGAGAGGGGGTAGGGTCAGAGGGAGAAGCAGGCTCCCCGCTGAGCAGGGAGCCCGATGTGGGACTCGATCCCAGGACTCCAGGATCATGACCTGAGCCGAAGGCAGTTGCTTAACCAACTGAGCCACCCAGGCGCCCTCCATAAGATTTTTCTACTTTATCCTGTTAATGTATGTTTTATATTGATTTTTTTTTTTTATTGTTAGGCCAACCTTGCGTTCCTGGAAAAAACCTCACTTGGTCATTGTTTATTATCTTTTTAATAAATTGCTGAGCATTACCATTATCCCAAAGTTTTCTTTAGAAAGTTCTCTTTTATCCTGGCCCCCTGCTCCATACCAATGTCAACCACTGTTTTGATTTTTCTTTTTTGACCACAGATTAGTTTTGCCTCTTCTAGAACTTTGTATAATGAGAATGAAACATAATGTAGTTTCTTCTCTCCGGCTTCTTTCATTCAGCATGTCTTTCAAATTTATCTGGATTGTGTTTACCAATGATTTATTCCTTTTTATTACTCAGTAGTATTCCAAGGTATGAATATACAATTTGTGTTTATTCCTATTGAATAGTTTTTGGCAATTATGAATAAAGCTGCTGTTAACATTCTTGTTTGAGCCTTTTTAGAGACATATATTTTAATTTCTCTTGGATAAATACTAGGGACAATCGTTGGATTATACAGATATATGTTTACTTATTAAGAAACTGCCAGACCTATTAACATAGTATTAGTACCATTTTATCCTCCCACCAACAATGTATGAGAGCATTGGTTATTTTATATTCTTGCCAACATGTGATATTGTCAATTAATTTTACCCATTCTGGTGGGTGTATAGCAGCCTCTCTTGTGGTTTTGTGTTTCCCTGATGAATAATGAGCACTATTTTATGTGCTTATTGATCATTAGCATATCTTTCTTTGTGAAGTGTCTATTGAAATCGTTTTTTGCTTGCTCTTTGAAATTGCCTTTTATTACTTGTGTTTTTTAGTTTTGAGTTCTAGGAGTTCTTTTTTAAAAAAAAGATTTTATTTATTTATTTGAGAGAGAGAGAGAGAATAAGCAGTGGGGAGAGGGATAAGCAGGCTCCGCACTGAGCTGGGAGCCCCACGCGGGGCTCAATCCCAGGACCCTGGGACCATGACCTGAGCCTTAGGCAGATGCTTAGCTGACTGAGCCACCCAGGCACCCCTCTAGGAGTTCTTTTTACAGTCTGGATACAAGTCATTTGTCAAATACATGTTTTGCAGATATTTTCTGTTTTCTTAACAGTGTCTTCTGATCAGAAGTTTTAATTTTGGTTAAGTCTAATTCACCATTTCTTTATTTGATATTTATTCCTGTATAAATCCTAGAAACTTTTGCCTACCACCAAGTTATGAAGATAGTGTTTTGTTTTCTTCTAGGATATTTAGCTTTTACATTAGGTCTGTGATCCACCTTGAATTAATTTTGGGATATGGTGTGAGATAAAGGTAAAGGTATTTTTCTTCTATAAACCATTTGTTTATTATAGATGAAATACTTTTACACTGAATTGTTTTGGGAATTTAATTATTTAAATTAAAATGACTATAGATGTGAAGATCTATATTTGAGCTCTCTATTCTTTTCCACTGATCTGTTCGTTAATCCTTATGTCAGTACCACTCTGTCTTGATTACTCTGTCTTGTTTTATCTTCTTCCGACTTTGTATTTCTTTAAGAATACTTTGGCTAGCAGCAACTTCTTCCTAGACACATCATCAAAAACAAGGGAAGCAAGGGCAAAAATGAACTATTGGGATTTCATCAAGATAAAAAGCTTCTGCACAGCAAAGGAAACAGTCAACAAAACCAAAGACAACCGACAGAATGGGAGAAGATATTTGCAAATGACATATCAGATAAAGGGCTAGTAACCAAAATCTATAAAGAACTTCTCAAACTCAATACCCAGAGAACAAATAATCCAATCAAGAAATGGGCAGAAGACATGAACAGACATTTCTGCAAAGAAGACATCCAAATGGCCAATAGACACGTGAAAAAGTGCTCAACATCACTCAGCATCAGGAAAATACAAATGAAAGCCACAATGAGATACCACCTCACACCAGTCAGCATGGCTAAAATTAACAAGTCAGGAAACGACAGATGTTGGCGAGGATGCGGAGAAAGGGGAACCCTCCTACACTGTTGGTGGGAATGCAAGCTGGTGCAGCCACTCTGGAAAACAGTATGGAGGTTCCTCAAAAAGTTGAAAATAGAGCTACCCTACAACCCAGCAATTGCACTACTGGGTATTTACCCCAAAGATACAAATGTAGTGATCTGAAGGGGCATGTGCACCCCAATTTTATAGCAGCAATGTCCACAATAGCCAAACTATGGAAAGAGCCTAGATGTCTATTAACAGATGAATGGATAAAGAAGATGTGGTGTATATATACACAGTGGAATATTACACAGGCATCAAAAAATGAAATCTTGCCATTTGCAACAATGTGGATGGAACTAGAGGGTATTATGCAAAGCGAAATAAGTCAATCATGAGAAAGACAAGTATCATATGCTCTCACTGATAGGAGGAATTTGAGAAATAAGGCAGAGGATCGTAGGGGAAGGGAGGGAAAAATGAAACAAGATGAAACCAGAGAGGGAGACAAACCATAAGAGACTATTAATCTCAGGAAACAAACTGAGGGTTTCCGGAGTGGAGGGGGGTGGGAGGGATGGGGTGGCTGGGTGATGGACATTGGGAGGGTATGTGCTACGATGAGCACTGTGAATTGTGTAAGACTGATGAATCACAGACCTGTACCCCTGAAACAAATAATACATTTTATGTTAATAAAAAGAAAAAAAGAATACTTTGGCTTAGGTTTTTTTGTATTCCCATATAAATTTTAGAATCAGTTTGTCAATTTCTACAATTAAAACTAGTGGTATTAATTCAATTTTTCAAATAGAGATAGGTCTATATATATTATTTTATATTTTTGTTTTCTTTGATAAATATTTTTTTAAAGATTTATTTATTTCAGAGAGAGAGTGTGGCGGGGGGGGGGGAGGGGCAGAGGGAGAGGGGAAGCAGACTCCCCACTGAGCACAGGGCTTGATACCATAACCCCAAAGATCATGCCCTGAACCAAAATCGTACGCTTAACCAACTGAGCCGCCCAGGTGCCCCTAATAAATTGTTTTTTCAAGATATTTGTCCATTTTATCTAAGTTGTCAAATTTATTTACATAAAGTTACTTATAATTTTTATTATCTTTTTAATTCCAATGGTATATTAGTTATCTCTTGCTTTGTAACAGATTATCCCTAAACAATGGCTTAAAACAATCAGTGTTTATTGTCTTATAGTTCCTTTAGGTCAGGCTTCACTGAGTTATTGCTTATGGGTGCTCCTGGCTCAAGTCTCCCACACTGCTGTAATCAAGGTTCAGCCAGGACTGTAATCGTTTCTGATCCTGACTTGGAGAGGATCCTTGTCCAAGTTCACCCATATAGAATACTGGATCAATAGCTTTTTTTCCTACCTTTCATCAAATTAAAGATGTTGTTCCACTGTCTTTTGGCTTTCCTTGTTTCTAATAAGCTAGGTGTTTTCATACTGTGTTGTATTTCTTTCAAGATGCTTTCAAGATTTTCTTTTGATCTTTGGTTTTTAGCAGCTTGCTCATTATATACCTAAGTATGGTTTTCTTTAGATCAATCTTCTTTGGAGTTTGCTGAAATCTTTATATCTTCCACCAGATTTGGGGAATGCTTGGCTATTGTTTCTTTAAATATTTTTGTCTGCCATATTTCTAACCTCTCCTTCTGGTCCTCCCAGTTACACTTATGGTAGACCTTTTGATACTATCTGATAAGTCCCCGTGGCAGATTTTTTTTTCAATCTTTTCTTCCCTCTGTTCAGTTTTAAAAGTTCTGTTGATTTATCTTCAGTTTTACTGATTCTCTTCTGGCTGTTAAATCCATCCAGTGAATTTTGTTTTTTAAATATTGTATTAAAGGTTCTTGAATTTCTATTTTGTTCTTTTTCATAGTTTCTTTTCCCTGAGCTTATTTTTCAGTTTATTCTGAGCATTTTTTATTGTTGCCTGAGACATCGTTTTAACACTTGTTTTTAATATCATTGCAATTTCAACATCTGGGTTATCTTCAGTGTTGGTCTCCATTGTTTTTTATCACATCATTTTGATTAGTTCGCAACTAACAGCAAGAATCCAACATCACATTAAAAACTATATATCATCACTGTAAAATTTTTGTATACATTCTCTCCCTTTTCTCCTTGTGATTTCTAGCAATGACCTTTTAAAAAATGGATGTTTTAACATGATCTCTGTTGTCTTTTGCAGGGCATCTTCTCTGCATTCAGTTTCATCCAAGTCATTCCGGGATTTCTTAGAAGAAAAAAAATCTATTACTGGAGATCATGTCAAAAAAGTTTGTTTTAAAGGAACAGAAAATTCCCCGGCTCCAAAAGTTGAAAGGTAATAAGTTAAACATTTTTTTACCTTAAAAAGTTCTGTATTGGTTTTACATTCTGAAAGAATCTTTAAAAATTTATCAGGCAGAGTTTTACACATTCTTTTACATTCAAAATTAACATGCCTATCTTTTTGTAGCTTTATTGTGGTATAATTGTCTTACAGTAAACTGTATAAATCTGAAGTGTACAATTTGATGTTTTGGCATATATATGCACCTGTGAACCCATTACCATCTACATTCAAGACAATGACTATAACAATCATTCTCAGAAGTTTCCTCATGCCCCTTAGTAATCTCTTCCTCCCTTCCCCATTTTACTCTCTATGCAGATACTAATCCTCATGTCAGTAGAGACTATGTTGTATATTCTAGTTTTACACCTATAGGATCATTTAGTCTGTACTTTTAAAAATTCTGTTTTACTCAGTATATAGTTTTCGATTCATCCAAGTTGCTATGTGTATCATTAGTTCATTCCACTTTATTGCTGAGTAGTATTTCATTGTTATAAAGCAACCCATATATCTGAATCTGTTGATGGACCTTTAGGTGTTTCCAGTTTTTTCTCTAGCTGTTTTTGATACTAGTTTTTAAAGTTCAATGTATTTTAAAAGATGTTTCATATTTTAAATGCCTACATGGAACATGAAAATCTAAACATAATTTAAAAGCAATTTTCTAATAAAAAATAGCTTTTCTGCCATGTTATGTAAATTCTCTTAATCATTGTACAAAAAGGATCATTCTTGGAGCATTAGATAGTCCAGTGTTGGAAGAAAGAACTGTTTCAAGTTGGTTGGCTAAATGGATTTTTTTTTCTTATTTCTGCTAATATGACGTCTCCCAAAGATATTAAACCCTAAGGTATTTTAGACAAAACAAAAATGTAATTAAAAATGTCAGCTGTGACCAGATTAATATTGTTTTACATAATGATAAAGCTTTTTTAACACTATTTGTTAAACCTTTTCCCCCTAAAGTGTTTTTAATGTGAAATCTTATGTCTAATTCCAGTATTATCAAACAGGTTAGTATAAATTTCTGTGATTGTACCAAGAAGAGGGTTCTGGGAACCATACTATAGTTTAACCTCATCATATCTGCTCTGTAAGCAGCTCCGGAGGAACTGTCAGTCTTCTAACAAGAACATTGGAAATTATTGGTTTAGATGAATTCTTTAAACATTTTCGTTGTTGATGCTGTGACTGGCTGCCTTATTATAACATACATTTGGGACCAAAGATCTTGAGCCATTTACTTACAATATGGAAAATCGGAGATCAGAAAGAATCTGAAGAAATCATTTGGTCTATCTGCCTATCTTTGTGAAAACTTTTATAAGGGGAACACTATAAAAGTCTTAAATGTAACTCTAACATCAAATAGATAAACTTGTTATATGCTTGCTTATGAAAAAGTGAGAATATTAAGGCTGGTTTGTTAGGATCATAATTACAGAACTGGATGTGATGTAAGATATTTGTAGTCTTAAAATTGACAAATATTTAGAGTTACAGTGATAAAATTAACATAGCCCCTGCCCGTAGAGAACACAGTCCAAAAGAGAAGAGAAACCTTACACAAGTAATTAAGTGTATAAAAATCAGCCTCAACATTTATTTCAGCATTTAATTGTCTAATATTAAGAAAATTCTGACTGAAATAGTTATGATTTAAGATTCTCTCAGAGCATACTTCATTTAAACAGAGATGGCAGAAGAAATTTTCTTCGTGAATTGATATAGAAATGAATTAACCTGGCAACAGAAGTTAACATGCCAGTGATCATCAATGTATTAAAAGTATTTGAATGCGTATTTTTTTATTAGTTTCAAAATGTATTTCAGAAAAAAAGTACTAACAAAGTTTGGTGAACATTTTATGATACAATGAAAATGACTGAACCTAAACAATGTAAAACTATTCAGTGTTTTGTAAGTTGTATTCTTAAAGATGTTGAGGGAAGGGCATTTTATTCCATTCCTAAGTGACAGGTAGGCTTTTAAGTGTTGTTAAATTCTCACAGTAAAAATGTTTATTTTCAACTGCATTTGAGTGCCACTGTACACATACACATGCATTTATGTTTATATATTTCTTTTATGAATGTGTCTATTATGTACATAATTCTAAACAAATGTTTTAAAAAGTCTGTACATCTCATTACGTTTTTTGATTCCAAATTTTTTTTAGAAATTAAAAAAAAATTGATTGTTATACTCTAATGATCCTGCATCTATCATAATATTTTAAAAAATTGAATATAGTCTTTTTATTGATATAAGAGAAACATAAGAATACCACTGGTTTTTGTAAGTTGTGTGATAAGTGATGTAGACCAGGCTTTTAAATAGAAAAACATGTAACTTATTTTCTTACTGTGAAACAAATCTGCATCTATTTTTATTCATTTTTTTCCTTTCTTGTTTTGCACTGGAAGAGTTATTTTTCCTATCTATGGTTAATATTTATACCTGTGCTGGTATCTTCATTCCTTTCCACTTTAAATGCCTTAAGCTATTAATTATCCCTCTCTTTTCTTGTGGATATTCAGCCTTGTCCTTTTAGGTGGATACCTCCCATCTGGTTTTGTATATGTGTTAGATCTCATGTGATCTGGGTGAGGTAATGAATCCCTCAGTCATCTCCCACACTTTCTTCTAACAGTTGTCCTATCATTACCAATCCCCTACTCCCTTCACAGCCAGATTTCTCAAGAGCTGTCAGCTCCCAGTCACTTCTTAATTCAGTCTGGCTTCCAGTCCCATTACTAAACTGAAATAGTTCAAGCTAAGTTCAGCAGTGATCTCCATATTGCCAAAACCATGAACTTTTTATATGACTCATTCTACTTGAAGTTCAATTACAGGTCATCTTCTCATTTCACTTTATATTCTTTCTACACCATTTCATGAGCTTCTATTTTCAGTTATCAGCTATACACTAAAGCCTCAAAAATTATATTGCCTGCCCACAACTATCATCTGAGCTTCAGACATACTCAGGTGTCTTCTTCATAACTCCTTCCTACTTGGATGTTCAGAAGTACTTTAACTTTGTCTAAAACCAAACAATGTTTTCCTCAAACCCCTTTCATAAAATCAAACAAAAATACAAAACAGCCCATTCTTCCTGATTTTTTTCTTCCTGATTTACCCAAAGAAAACAAAAATATGAATTCCAAAAATATATGCACCCCTATATTTATTGCATTATTATTTTTTACAATAGCCAAGATATGGAAGCAACATAAGTGTCTGTCAATAGATTAATGGATAAAGAAGATAGAGAGAGTGTGTGTGTGTGTGAGAGAGATGGAATATTACTTAGTCATAAAGAATTAGATCTTGCCATTTGTGAGAACATGGATGGACCTAGAGGGTACTATGCTAAGTGAAATAAGTCAGAGAAAGACAAATACCATATAATTTCACTTTTAAGTGGAGTCTAACAAAACAGAAGAAACAAGCAAAACATTTATGTCTATAAATACAGAGAATGGGTAGGTGGTTGCCAGAGGGGAAGGGGTTGGAAGGATGGGCAAAATAGATGAAGGGGATTAAGAGCTACAAACTTCCAGTTATAAAATAAATAAGTCATGGGGATGAAAAGTACAGCATAGGGAATATAGTCAACAATATGTAATAACGTTGTATGGTGATAGATGGTGATTTCACTTCTGGTTACCATAGCATAATGTATAGAATTGTTAATCACTCTTGTACACCTAAAACAAATATGACATTGTATGTCAATTCTACTTCAATTAAAAAAATGCATATATGAAATCCAGTTCTTCATGAGAAGAATGGAATATTCTATGGGTAGTTGGAAACAAAAAAGTATATCATAATACTTAAAGAATAAAGTTCTCTTTAAAAAGCCCATTCTTTCTGAGTTTCCTTCCTTGTTAAATGGCATTTGCAAGTCTTTAATATTCCATCTTCCTGACCAGTATTCAGTCTATCATCAGGACATGCCAGTTTTAGCTCTTAAATATTCCTCAAATCATATATTAAATTTTATCTCCACTGTTTTTACCCTCATTCAGATTACTGTGATCTTTCACCTGGGCCACCTGAGTAGCCTCCTAACTGGTCTTGGCATAACCTATCTTCCTCTCCTCCAATATACCGAGCCAGTTATATTCTTTTTTGAAATGGCAGATCTTACTGTTCTTAGGGTAAAAAATAGAATTCTTATCTGGGCTTTAAGGCCTGCATAGTCTGTTTTCTTCCAACCTCTTATCTTTCTCTTTTAACATCTCTGGATTCTCATTATCTTCTTCTCTCAGTTTCTCAAATGCCATTTACTTCTTGCCACTTACCTCCCCTTTGACTAGTTGACTGATTCTTCTTTCAGTCTCTATTCAGTCATACTCTTTGGAGAAGTCAGACTTCCCTTAGTGGGTCAGTTTTCTGTGATACGTTCCCATAGCAATTCTCACTCCTCACACTTTTCACAGATTAGTGTGATTCTTTGTTTAATGTTTTCAACTACAAGTATTTTAATATCTGTGTATCTAACATATGTTCAGTGAAAGCATAAGAGAAGAGAGTCATCTCAATGAGAGATTGATCTCTGATCCTCACTGAATTACCAATGCTTAGAATATTTTCAGTGAGAACAAGATGAATAAATGAGGTAAAATTGTAGCTGTTTCAGGTAACATCTGAGTAAGTTATAGTGTATGCCTTAGGTGTGTAAATTGTAAGGCATGAATATTAAGTTCATTTCTGTAATATTTTTACATTTTAAATACTAACACTATAGATTGAAATTTTATTTTCTTTGGATAAGTCTGTCTTACCATATTGAAGATCTGTGGTTTCATAGTTGATCACTAGAGTGTGCTATAACATTAAGGCTCTTAATTGTGAAAAGTGGCTTCTGCTATTATACTGGTTTGAAAATTGTAAAGGAGTGTATAATAGTATACCGTATTACACAGGAGTATTATAATGGTATACACTATAATACAGGAGTATTATAAAGGAGTGTATAATAGTGTCATGCCATCCATAGCTTGGCTGTTTGGTAAGTGGAAGTAAATGTTTTAAATAGCTGTATATTATCACTGATCACTGTGTAATATATGATGACTGAGAATGGAAACAGCTTGACTTTCATTTTTAATTTTATTACAGAAAATGTGAAATCAAAAGTGAGCTTTTTTAAAAAGGAAATAATAAAACAAAGTAAAATAGTAATTCACCAAATTACATATGCACAACATTCTGCTAGCCTCTATTAGGTGTATACATAAAAGTGTTAAATACAGGCCTAGTCCCTTAAATGTGTTTGAAATATCTAGTTGGTAAGTCTAAATGAGCACACATGAAAGTTAAATGAAAAATCAAGAGTGAAATTGCAATACAGTGTAACAGTATTAAGTCACAAGCAGTATATGATTTAAATGCCAGGTGAGTGGTTCAGAGAGGGGAAAAAATGACTGGATTGGAATTGTCAGGAAAAACCCAATTGAAGAAGGGCCTGAGTAATAGTTCATAAACACTTTTCTTATTCAGTGCCAAATATTTGGTCATTATATGTATGGTCATATAAATAGTATTAGAAAAATATTGATCTATTGCCACAAGCTTTTGAACATAGGATGAGATTTTTAAGAGAGGAGAAGTGTAATAGAGGCAGTGTAAATAGAAGTAATAGAATTATAGCTAGAAGACAAATGCTGTGGTCCTTTAGAGAATTTGTGTGGCAAGTGTAATGGAGTTCATCTTAGGAAATTCCTCAAATCTTATATTCTTGTTTTAATTGTAGAAAATGTGGTTTTTTTTTCTCTCAAGGCTAAGGAAATCTAGGAATGGCAATGTTATTTGGGGATGTTAAAATGCAGAAAAGAGGGATTTGTGGAATTTATGTGTTCATTGTTACTTACGTGTTCTTTTTCATTTTCATGTGTTTTCTTTCATTTTCCTTCCACTTAAACACCCCTTTATGTAATTCTGGACAGAAACTGATCTTGTGTTTCTTATTGTTAAGGAAAACTACTTGTGAGACAAAAATTATATCAGCTCTAAACTTACATAAAAATCTTTGTAATTAAGCTAATACTGAATTCCTTAAAAAAGTTGAAAGTCGATTGTACGAGTAAGAAGTAATTTAGTTATTCTCAAAGCCTAAATTTGGTAAGATTAATGTTGTTCAGTTTGAACAAAAATCACTGAGAGGATTTTATTTTTGCCAGCCTTTTAATGTTGCTTTTATTTTCAGAAGGCCAATTTTTATACAGATTGTCTATTGAGATGTCTGTTTCTGTGTTGCAAATACCTGTATTTATTATCTGAAAGCTTAGTATGTTTTTGGTATTTGTTTAATCATAGCTCTATTTAATAGTTTTACTTCATTCTAAGATGAAATTTTCATGGACTTTCAGTTGTTTGGATAAATTTATAACTAATGAGATTATCCACTGAAAAATCATGAATGGAAAGACTTCTGAGATTACAATCTTATAAAACAGATTTGAGTTTCAGTCTAACACAGTAGCCCTCTGTGAACCTTTCTGAACCAGATTCATCACATCTGAAATAAGAACAATAATGTCTATCATAAGGCTTATATCTGACAGCGTATATGGAAGTACTTTATAAATTATAAAATGTTATACAGGTAAGTTGTTATACTTAAGCTCTGATTGCTCAACTGTGATTTAACAAGGCCTATATAAGATACTTTAGTTCTGATACTCAATTTGTTTTAGCCAGTACCATACCATTTTCACAGACAGCTTGTAGCTGCTGCTTCTTACTTATTAACAATTGATTCTACAATATTTTTCCATTTCTTTGAAAGTGTCAAAATTTTTAACCAATCCCAGATACCAGGGAGGGATTTTTGAGCACCACTCAAGTCATTCATTTAACTTTTATGTGTGCTCATTTAGACTTACCAACTAGATATTTCAAACACATTTAAGGGACTAGGCCTGTATTTAACACTTTTATGTATACACCTAATAGAGGCTAGCATATTATGCTTTAGTGCCCTAGAAGGCCTCTAATCTCTAGCCTCGGACTGACTTTAAGACCTTTTTTTTTTTTTTTCATCTTTTCTTTTCTTTTCTTTTCTCTTTTCTTTCCTCTTTCTTGCCCTTCCCCTTCCTTTCCCCTTCTTCCCCTTCCTTCTTCCTTCCTTCCTTCCTAGGACTTTTCAAGGAACTTAACCATGGGAATTTGCATTTAGTCTCTAAGGTAGCTCTCTCTTCCATCAGAATGTAGAATTTTTTTCCATTTATTTTGTAGTTATTCTAGTCTAGATTCTCTTCATCTTGTAACATTTATTCCAGTAACTTTCTAGTTCATCTCCTTAGCTTCATTTTTCTCTTGGCTAGAAGTCTTCTACTTCATCCTGGAGACTTCTCTTATTTTGGATGTCATAGGTCAAGCATCCAGTAGATTTCAAGTCCTAGAACTTAAAACTAAGAACATATAACTATACTATTTTCACTTCATTCAGTACCTAACATCTAGAAGAAAAAAGTTACCAGTAATTCAGAGGAATGAGGAACTTAAAAAAAACAAAAACCTGCTTTTATCTCATACTTAAAATCCTTTGGCTTTCTGATTCTGTTATTTATTCTTTAATTCTGTTTTTACAAACAACTGTGTTCCAGGTGTCCTGTTGGACACATGAATGAGGTACAGTGCTGTACCTTGAGAGACTAGTCTAGCAGTTAAGACAGATGTGCAAACAATAACAACACAGTGTGGGAAGCTCTATAATAGTATTTGAAGTGCTGTAGGAGGAGAGAGAAGGTGATATTTGAACCAGTCCTTAAAGAATAAGAAAACATTTGTAGTGGAATGTATTCTAAACTAAGGGAAATAATAGAAATCAAGGCAGGTTTGTGATAATGGAAAACATACTGTCCTCTGAGTGAAAAAGATCTGCTTTGAGTTCTGTTTCTGCTACTTCCCATCCTGTGAGTCAGGCAGTTATATATATATATATATAATATTCTTTGAGTCTAAATTCCCTAATCACTAATGTAAATAATACATGCTTTATAGAGTATTGCAAAGATTAAATGAGGTAATATACATGAAAACACTCTCAATAAATTTATTTGTCCATACATCAAGTCTAAACGTTTTAGCTTTCAGTGCACTCTGTACTCTGGCCCTACTGGCTCATTTTAATTTTATTTCTCTTTTAATCTCTTCCAAACTCTTAATCCTATCATTCTATTTATTGAAAAGAACAGCCTGTCTTTACTTAAGCCACCAAAGTCTTTTACCATTTCATGTATATGTACAACCAAAAACCCTACTTCAATGCCACTCTCCTCAGCTTTAATGCCATTTCTTCAGTGAAGCCAACAGCATACGCCCTCATGTCAATTTCTCCTGTGAATCCATACTACTTTATGCAAATTGGTACAAGTATCAATTGTTTTATCTCCCATTGTTTTATCATTCTTTATAAATAGATTTTTAAATCTCTCTCCTCAGAGTTTTTAGACGGGAAGGGACTGAATTTTGTTTTTGTTTTTATGTTCAGTTAGCCAGTGTATAGTATATCACTAGTTTTTGATGTAGTGTTCAGTGATTCAATACTTGCGTATAACACCCAGTGCTTATCACAACCACGTGCCCTCCTCGATACCCATCACCCTGCTACCCCATCCCCCCACTGCCCCTCCCCTCTGAAACCCTCAGTTTGTTTACTGGAGTCCATAGTCTCTCATGGTTCATCTCCCTCTCTGATTTCTCCCCTTTCAGTTTTCCCTCCTGAAGGGACTGAGTTTTAATCAGCCTGATTTTCAGCACCATAGTGCTACACATACCTAGTAACTCCACAAATGATCCATAAATGAATCAGGAAGTCAATATTTTAGACCCAGTTTGTTCATTCTTTGACTTCCTGTTAAACCTGACTAAGCCTAAGGTTGCTCATTCCTGAAAGAGGGCATTTGATTAATCCAGATAATTTCTAGGTACTTTTCTAGCTGTAAAATTCCACAGTTAGGCCAGTCTCTGTAGTACCTTTGTTAATTTTTTCCCTTACAGGAATACTTCCTAACCCCTCATCCTACACCTCTTTTATTGTCTTCTCCGTGAGGCCCTCTCAAATGACCAAATCTTTTTTGATTTTTATAGTCCTTGTTAGTGTCTTAAATTATTTTCTGCTATACTTCAAATTATATATTGTTTCCTCATTTTGTGAGTTCTTAGAACATAGAAATTATATCTTATATTACCATCCTATAATTTCTGGCTTAGCAAAATATTTACTATATTAGTTGCTCATAAATTTGGCTGCTAATTATCCAGTTTGTATGTATTTTGAAACTTAGTGCTAATTTTTCACTTTTATTCATAAACTTATTAATGTAAAACTTTATATACAAAGCTTTCTGTATTTCCTAATGTATGTTTGATAATAGTAAATGGTTATATGAATATTATTAGAAGAAACAGACCATTTCTTGCGAGATCTTCCTCTATGGTATTTTATACACAGGATTTTTAAAAAAAGATTTTTATTTATTTATTTGAGAGAGAGAGCCCGTGTACACACACAAACAGGTAGGGGCATAGGGAGAGGGAGAAGCAGACTCCCCACCGAGCAGGGAGCCCGGATGCGGGGCTCGATCCCAGGACCCTTAGATCCCAGGACCCTTAGATCCCAGACTCTTAGATCTGAAGGCAGACGCTTAACTGACTGAGCCACCCAGGCATAGATTTTTTTTTACTTACAATTTTAAAGGTAAGTCTGACTGCACACATTAACTTGTATCCTGAGTCAGGACTTGTAATTCTTCCTCTGTATTTCTGTTAATAAACAGTTTTACTAATATTAGTAGAAGTTTTAATCTCCAGTTTTGGCATTTGTTTTGCAGATGCTCGACTCATGGTACCCCAGGACCAGAAGGCAACCATATTTCAGATTTACCACTTGTAGACAGTCACAAGTAAGGCTAATTGATTAGTTTTGGAGCCTCCAAAGCTAGGCTCTTGTTTAGCAGTGAAAGATAATATTAAAAATTGGGAGTAGAATATTGAATAGAATGAGTTTTCTGACTATTGTCTGCTCCACAGTTTGAGTTACTTTTCTGTTTGGTTATATCATTTCTGCTCCATCCATCCTTTTGGTGTTTTCTAAAGTTTTCTCTACAACACTGATCCAAATAAAATATTAGCTCTCCTTTCCTCTGTTTTTCATCTCACCATTCTGTAAAGAGAATGCAAAAGCTTCCAAGTCCCTTTATATTGTAGGTCACTGGGGGAAAAAAAATGTAACACTGTTGAATATTTCAGAGGAGAATTTATATGCAAAAATTTGGGAAGATGAATGAGAACTCATGTTACTATTCTTTCAGTCCCTGGCTGTCTTCTTCATTGACTGCTCCTTCCATGGTAGCCCCAGTCACTTTTGCATCTATTGTAGAAGAAGAACTACAGCAGGAAGCAGCTCTTATCAGAAGTCGAGAAAAACCCTTGGCTTTGATTCAGGTAAGTAATGTGCCTTTATGGACTTAATTTAGAGAAGAACTATACTACATTTCATCTTGAGAAAATTATGTTTATTTTCATCATAGAGGTGCATATATTTATCACATTAAAATGTTATATAAAACTAAACTGAGGCACTCAATAGTATTAATTGAAGGAATTCAGGATAATTAATTTAGACTAAATTGTCACCAGGGTAATTTTTTTTTTTTTTTTAAGCACTGGTGATACTTTGGACTGTTTTAGTTTTTAAAAGTGATCAATGGGGCACCTGGGTGGCTCAATCCGTTAAGCATGTGACTCTTGATTTTGGCTCAGGTCATGATCTCAGCGTCATGAGATTGAGCCCCCTTTCTGGCTCCACACTGGACAGTGGAGCTTGTTTAAGATTCTCTCTCTCCCTCTCCCCCTCCCACCATACTTGTGCGTGCTCTCTAAAAAAAAAAATAATAATAAATAAATATTAAAAAGAATAAAAGTGATCAATAATGAACTCGGCATTATCTAGTGCTTCTGTATCAGTAAGTGTTCTTAGGTTGTAAGCCACAGATACCAACTTTGGCTAACTTACGGAAAAGAGAAATTACTAGAGGGATATTAAAATTCCACAGATTTAGTTGAAGGACCAGGGATCCAGGCTTAGAAACAGATAAGACCCATAGTTGCCCTGAAGAGTTAGAAGACTTGTAGAGCAGAAAGTATCTCACTGAAGTTATTGGAATGAATGGATTCCAACAACTATTTTCAGGGTTTTTTTCTTTCTGCACAAGATTAAAATTTAAGAGAGGGCGGGTATCTGATTATTCTTCAGGCTTTAAGCCTTCTACTTGCCATGGGGATAGCAGGATACCTAATTTAATTCTGCTGCATTGTATTCATAGAAAGTGGGACTTCTGCAAAAGGAAACTGGAAAGCTAATATAATCCTGCTAAAAGATTAAAGCAAGTTTTTTTTTCACCCTTTTTCAGATTGAAGAGCGTGCGATACAAGATTTATTGGTTTTCTATGAGGCATTTGGCAACCCTGATGAGTTTGTCATTGTTGAAAGGACACCACAGGGACCACTAGCAGTACCTATGTGGAATAAGCATGGATGCTAATTTGCTGTGGAGTTGAAATGCATTTTTCATAAATCATGATTGTTAAAAAGCAGAGTTATGGAAAAGAGTTCTTACAAATTTGGTAACATCGTTCTAGATAGAATAAGAAAGGATCTAATTTCTTTAGTGCAGTTTAGGTATATAATGTTTGTATGATTAAAAACAAATGCCACAGAATTGTGATTTCAGTAACTTTTTATGTAAAACTGTGTGAGAGGAAAAACTTACTAGGTTAAAAATTTAAGTAGAATTATTTCTCCTGAACAGTCTGAAAAGGAAAACATGAGTGATTGAAGTATAAAATTTAAGTGTGAGGCATTAAAAATAACTTTCCATTTGAGAATTTGGGATAAATAATTTAGAAGATACTGCCAAATATCTGTTGTCACTTTTTTTTTTTAATATGATATTGATGAGCTTAAAGTAGGAGCATCAGCCATTACTTCTGATTCATTAATGGCCAAAATTTTATGTTTGCAATAGTAGTTGTTTTCATTCTTGCGTCTTTTTTGATCAGGCCATCAATGTTCCAGATCTATTTAAAGCATGGACTGCTCAAATGCCGTATTATTTCAATTTGTACGCATATTTTGCTTTAAACTACAGAGTACAGTGAAAAGAGAATGTGAATACTATTCTGAAGCTTTTGTCCAAGATAATGGTTCCTTTATTAAATTTGGAGTCATTGTGTGTTGTTTTTTTGGTGGGGAGGGAAGACCTTATAAAAGCCTGATTATGAGAGAATCAATTTCTCAAAATATTAAAATTTTCCAAAATAAATGCTTAATTATACATACAAGAATTGAATAGTTTTGAAGACCCTTTACAATATTATGTAATCAGAAGTTCTCTGAGCCTGAGTTATATGAATAGGCATAAACATTGTTCTCTTTACAGTATGCTATTTGGTTTTGAGTGGTTAAATTTTTTAAAAACAAATGTTAAATCTGTGCTCCAGTAAACTAGACAAATTGGGAAGGTTAATGTTCTAGTTTCTGAAACATAATCCTAGGGGAACATATAGGCAATTCACTGCTGTAATTCAGGTGATTGAAATATGGCTGAAACTAACTTAATACTTGAGGCTTAGCTCTACCTAAATTTGTAAGCAAATGTGCAATAAAAATTAATCTTGATCCATTTTACTGTTAATGTGTATTTGATATCTTATATTGACATCTACCATAGGAGGAATTACTAATTATTCCTCCTGATCTACTATATTATAGCCGGTATTGTTTGCGTTGATGCTGTGTGTTCATTCCTTCACCACTTAAAAAAGGCAGTTTTCCTAAGATGTGTCTGTGATAAGTTTTATATTGTGTTTAAATTGAGAAGAAATGGATTTTATAATGTTTTATTGAAGTTGCAGTAAAGAGGGCTTCTGAAGTAATTGCTTTATTTCATATGAAGCTTTGATTCTTAATGCATATTGGAATCTTTAACATTTAAAGATGCTATAAAGTGATGGTTTTCACAGTGCACTCCATGTTGCCTGGGAAGCACCCTAAAGAGCCTTTGTTGGATGGGATGTGAAGGAGGGACAAGGGCTGACTGAGTCTGTGGGGCTTTAGGCCTTTACAAACCTCCATTAGAGCGTTGCCCTTTATGGTCCATTTTATATAGTTAGGTGTTATATAAAATTTCATTGGGAAAAAAAAATTCTTTTGCTAGTAAAAGGAAAGATAAGCATGCTATACACTATAAATTTTCATAAACAATTCCATGAAGATAGTAACCTAATACTTTACCACCAAAAAGCCCAGGAAAGTGATGGGTTTTTTTTTCCCCCTAACGATATTATTCTGCCTGTAATAATTAGTTCATCTTTAATCCCTTAACTTCAAGACTTAATAGAATTGAAGAAAATCTAGAAATTGTCAATTTAAAGGATCAGGGGAGTGAAGAGGTTTTTAAGATTGACCAAAACAATCATAGAACAAACATCATATCATGTTTGCTCATGATAAGGGTGTTAATAGCTGTTTCATAAAATTTTAGATCTGAAGAAGCCCAATAGATTAACCTTGCATATTGTCTTCATTAAAAAAAAAAAAAAAAGAAAGTGAACTCCAGAGAAAGTGTCTAATGAGAATGAAGTGTCTTTTCTGATTCCCCTAGAGCCGTGCCTCTTAGAAATTGCTAATTGTCTATAGCAATTTAACCAAGACTGAGGACATATAAAAAAAAGCACTTAGAAAACATAAATGTAACCAGAAGCTTCCAGAATTGTCCATTTAAGAGAGCTTTTCAGAAGAAACTTAAACAACCTTCCACCAAAGAATTGGGGACAAGTGATCCAAGACTTATGGTACTGCTTATGTGTATCTTTTTTGCTTGAAGTGATGCTCAATTATGTAACATATACCAAAACAACCTGGTCTTCCCTACACACATAACCATCAAACTGTATCTTAGTCTTTACGTATTTTTTTTTAATGTCTCTCTACTTGGCTGCTTGGCTGGCATTTCATTTGTGTCAAAACTGAATTCTTGATACCCCCAAACTTCCTGATCTTTTTTATTTCCTTATCTCTTATTTTGTCATTCTTCTAAGTCATTCGGGCTGAACTTTTGGATTCTACTTTATCTCTTTCCGCGTTTGCCCCCACATTTATTGGTTGTCCAACGCCTATCTTTTAACCTTTTCCATTTCATTCTCATTACTACTACTGTGTTTTATGTCCTTTTTTCTTTCTAAAAATTCTCAGACCTTTTGGTCTCAGGACCAAAGGTTTATACTGATAAAAAATTATTGAGAACTCCAAAGAGCTTTTGTTTATATGTGTTACATCTATTTTTATTTAATGTATTCAAAATTAGAACTGTAAAAATTCAGTTCCTTTAAAAATCATAAACCATCATATGTTAAATAACATTTTTAATAAAAATGGAACTATTTTATAAAACAAAATTAAGATTGGGATCATTTTATATTTTTATATATAAAAACATATAACTCGGTATTGCAGGTTTAGGTCTTTGCTGTCTGGGTTAATAGAGGACTCCTAGATTCTCCTAGCTGCCTCTGCATTCAATCTGTTGCAGTGTCACTTGTCATATAGTATCTGGGAACTTGAGAGACTGAGATAGAAAATGGCAAATGACAAGTTACGAAAATGGTTTTGATCTCACTAACTCCTGAAAAGTTGAGAACATGGTAAAGAACCACTTCTTTAATCCCTTAGCTGCTATCCCTTTTTCCATCTGCCTGGTCCAATCCATTAAACTTGTTAATTCCCAAACTAATAGCCCAAAAGCATACATAGGTCTTGTCTGTGCTTTGAAAACTTAAAACTTAAGTAACTCCCTCTACACTTTGAGTAAGTTCATATTTCCTCAGTTTGGCCTTCAAGTGATTTTTTTCCCCCATCTCTACATGTGGTGGTAGAGCCAAACTTAGCCTGATATTTCTCCCAAATAGATTTTGCTTTGTTCATGCAGATTCTCTGCATAAATATTTCTTTCTCTTCACCTACTGAAATTCCCTTTATCCATGGTTAAGGCAACCCAAATTCTATTTACTTCATCAACTTTTTCCTGTTTTTTTTTTTTTCTCCTCATAGCTTCTCAAAAGAAAAAAACAGTAGTATACACGGATCGACTGTGTTCCCATTTCCTTTTAACACTTTATGCCTTACAGGGTACTTGTCATATTCTGCCATTATTTCTGTTTTCCTATTAGTCTTTATCTTTCACTAAATTACTTATACTTTGAAGGCACAGACTAAGCATTCCTTACTTTCTTTTATGTGTTTTATTTAAAATCTTGAACCATAACACAGATAAGTGCAAAAGACAAAAATATTCAGCTCAGTGATTTACCAGTAAGTCAAGAAATGGACCATTAACAGCACCTCAAAAGAGATACTGGATTTTATTTGCTTATAATTGAGGATTTTTGCTTCTATAATTCATGAGAGATATTGGTCTGTGGTTTTCTTTTGTTCTCTTTTTTTTGGCTTTAGAATCAGTGTAATAATGGCCTCATTGAATGGGTTGAGTATTCCTCCTCTTTTCTGGAACTGTTTAATTGGTATTTCTTATTTAAATGTTTGCTAGCATTAACAACTGAAGCCATCTGGATGTGGGCTTTTCTTTGTGTGAAAATATTCAGTGTCTTTCTATTTCTGTACAGGTTGCAGGCTTATTGAGATGTTTTTTAATATCTTCTTGAGTCAGTTTCAGTATGTTTCTAGAACTTTATCTAAATTGTCTAGTTTGTTGGCATAAGGTTCTTCACAGTATTTCTAATCCTTTTAATCTCTGTAAGATTGGTGGTGAGGTCTCCACTTTCATTCTGGATTTTGGTTCTGTGTTTTCTCTCTTTTTTTTCCCTGATCATATTAATTTTGTTGATCTATTCAAAGAATCAACTTTGGGGTTCATTGATTTTTTTCCCCTATTTTTTTCCAATTGGTTTTAACCCTGATCTTCATTATTTCCTTTTTTCTGCTTGCTTTAGCTTTTACTGTTCTTTTTCTAGATGTTTAAACCTAGATTATTGATTTAAGAGTTTTTACAAATATAGGCATTTAAAGCTATAAATTTACCATTTAGCACTGCTTTACCTGCATTCCATAAATTTTTATATGTTGTGTTTTCATTTTCATTCAGTTCAAAATTTTTTTAATTTCCTTTTGATTACTTTTTTGAACCATGGATTACTTAAAGGTATATTGTTTAATTTCAAAATATTTGGGAATTTCTCTAAGTATCCTTTTGTTGTTTCTGTTTTAATTTTGTTAAATTTGGAGAACCTATTTTGTATTGTTTCAATCCTTTTAAATTTATCGAGACGTATTTTATCATCTTACATATGTAGAATCTTAGAGATTATTCCATGTGTTCATAAGAAGAATATGACTGAATTGACATCATCTTATGAAATGGCAGCTTATAGAATTTTGTTTTCTGTGTTGAGAGCAGAAATTGTTACCTAAATAAAGGACAAGAATAGAGGCCGAAGATCAAAAGGTATGGATTGGGCTGGATATCATCTATTTGCACCTCAGATCCATTCTGTATTCTTCTCTCCACTATCCTGTCTTGTGAGGCTTAACTCTAGAACTTTATCAACTAGCTCATTTTCCGTCTGGCTTCTGGTTGCTTTAGCCAGTTTGGAGCAACTAGAATAATATTGGCATATTGACAGGAGGAAAGAGACTGAACTTTTTTTTTCCCCGTCTCCTACCTCCATGGTGTTGTTATGGGTTACACTCCTCACCAGAAGGTCATAGCTCCCATGGAACATTCTCTCCAGATTCTGTTAAGTGTTGCTTCCTCTCACTCATTCAGATCTAGGAATGAAAAAGGATCATCTCATTGTTTCTAACTCAGGTTACTGCAGTATCCATTGTAGTTTCCCCTATGTCCTGCCCATACTTTTATAGTTAATTAATAATTTACCCAAGTTGAGAGTGCTACCTGTTGCCTGCTGGGACTCTTAATTGATTCAGAGATGATCCAAGTAATGAACAAAAGTAAGAGAATGTAGAGGTTTTGGTTCAAGGATATTATATCTAGAAATTTGGCAGTGAACAGGTAAATACATGAGAGACAAAAATGGTAGATGGCACACCTGTTTTTTGTGTTTTCTAAAAATGGAAGTCTACTCATCAAGAAGGCAGAAAGGAAGAAGTCAGTACATACAGAGATTGGAGAGCTGGGAATAGAGGGAATAATTGCAGATAATAATGAAAATGGAATCAAGAGTAAAGTAAAATTTGTTGGAGAGAAGTGCTATTTATTTCTCTTAAACTGAAGGGGAGTAATTGAGTATAATCATAGATCAGTGGTTCTCAGTTTGGTCTCCAGATTAAGAACATCAAAATTACTGGGAACATGTGAGAAATGCAAATTATTGAGCTCTACTCCAGTTCTACTGAATCTGAAACTTGGAGTGGAACCCTGCAATCTATGTTTTAACAGGCTCTCCAGGGGATTCTGATGCATGCTAAAGTTTTAAAAAAACCACAGTACAGAGGACATTTTGAGGTGAAAAAAAAAGGGAAGATATGCTTGGCTTGATAATCTACTTTTCATAGCACAGAGAAGGCCAGTAACTGGAAGAGAGTGGAAAACATACTTGCTATATAAATTTAAAAGCTTAAATTTTGTTTATCACCAAATGGAACGGCTTTTTATTAATTGATAGCAAAGGGGAATATTTATAAATTGCTTACAATTCCCTTTAAATCTCAAATATTTAGTATGGTTTTAAGAAGATTTTGAATTTCCTTGGGTGCCCTAAAATCCACTAGTCCTAATTATAACTTGATATAAAGAAAATAATAGTTTTTCCAAAGATCATCCAGAGAGGAAATCAATAAGGAAATAATGTACTTAAATGACATGTTAAACCAGATGGACTTAACAGTTACATACTGAACATTCCATCCAGAAACAACAGAATACACATTCTTTGCAAGTGCACATGGAACATTCTCCAGGATAGATCATAAGTTAGGCCACTAAACAAGTCTTAATAAATTTAAGATGATTGAAATCATATCAAGCATCGTTTCTGACCACAATGGTATAAACTAGAATCAATCACAGGAAGAAAACTGGAAAATTCAGAAATAATCTGGTGATTAAACGACATGCTACTGAACAACCAATGGGTCAAAGGACAAATCAAAAGAAAAAAATACCTTGGGAAAAATGATAATAGAAATACAACATAATAAAACTGAGAGGATGCAGCAAAGGTGTTTCTAAGAGGGCAATTCATAGCAACGCTTACATCAAGAAACAAACAAAAATCTCAACCTAACTTTATACCTCAACAAACTAGAGAAGGAAGAACAAATGAAGTCCAAAATTAGTAGTAGGCAGGAAATAACAAAGATCAGAATGGAAATAAATGAAATAGAAACTAAAAAGACACTTGCGTGTATCAATGAAACTAAGAGCTGATTTTTGAAAAGGTAAATAAAATTGACAAACCTTTAGCAAGACCCTCCAAGGGGAAAAAAAAGAGGACAAAATTAGAATGAAAGAGATGTTACAACTAAGAGTACAGAAATAAAAAGGATCCATAAGTTACTATGAACAATTATATACCAACAAATTTGAAAACCTATAAGAAATGGATAAATTCCTAGAAACACACAACCTACCAAGACTGAATCATAAAGAGAAAACCCGAACAGACTAATTCCTATTCAGGAGATTAAACTGGCAATCAAAAACCTCCGAGCAAACGAGTGCAGGACCAGGCAGCTTTACTGATGAATTCTACCAAATATTTAAAGGAGAATTAACACCAATCCTTAACCAAGTCTTCCAAAAAATAGAAGAGGGAACACTTCCAAACTCATTTTACAAGACCAGCATCACCCTAATACCAAAGCCAGAAAAGGACACCACAAAAAACTAAAATTACAGGCCTATATCCCCAATGAACACTGATGCAAAATCTTCAACAAAATATTAGCAAATCACATTCAAAATACATTAAAAGAATCATACATTATGATCAAGTGGCATTTATTTCAGCGATGGTTCAATATCTGTAAATGTGATACGCCACATTAACAAAATGAAGGACCATCTCTAATAGATGCAGAAAAAGCATTTGACAACATGCACCAATTTATGATAAAAACTCAACAAAGTGGATATAGAGGAGATGTACTTCAATGTAATAAAGGCCATATACAACAAGCTCACAGCTAACATTGTACTCAGCAGGGAAAAGCTGAAAGATAAGGAACAAGACAAGGATGCTCAATCTTGCCACTTTTATTTAACATAATATTGGAAGTCCTAGCCAGAGCATTTTGGCAGGAAAAGAAAGAAAAGGCATCCAGATTGGTAAGAAAGAAGTAAAACTGTCACTACTTGCAGATAACATCACACTATACATAGAAAACCCTGAAGACTTCACCCAAAAACTGTTAGAACTACTAAATGAGTTCAGTAAAGTTTCAGGATACAAAATAAACACACAAAAATCTGTTTTGTTTTTATACACTAATAATGAACTATCACGAGAAATTAAAATGATCGCATATACAGTTGCAGCAAAAAGAATAAAATACCTAGGAATAAATTCAACCAAGGAGGTGAAAGATCTGTACACTGAGAACTATAAAATATTGATGAAAGAAGCTGAAGAAGACATAAATAAATAGATGTTCTGTACTCATGGACTGGCAGAATTAAAGTTGTTAAAATGACCATACTACCCAAAGGAATCCCTATCAAAATTCCAATGGCATTTTTCACAGAACAGTCCTCAAATGTGTATGACTCTGAATAGCAAAAGCAGTTTTGAGGGGAAAACAAAAAGCTGCAGGCATCATATTACTTGATTTCAAATGCTATTACAAAGCTTATAATAATCAAAACAGCATGGTATTGCCATAAAAAAAGACACATAGATCAATGGGACAGAATAGAGAGCCCAGAAATAAACCCATATATATATGGTCAGTTAATTTATAACCTTACAGTAATCAAGAATATACAATGGGGAAAGGAGAGTCTCTTCAACAAATGGTGTTGGAAAAACTATCATACACCAGGTATAAAATTTAATTCAAAATGGATTAAAGACTTGAATAAAGACCTGAAACCATAAAACTATTAAAAGAAAAAAATAGATGGTAAATTCTTTGACATCAGTCTTGGCAAGGATTTTTCGAATTTGACAACAAAAGCAAAGGCAACAAAACAAATGGGACTACATCAAACTAAAAACTTCTGCACAGCAAAAGAAGTCACCAATAAAATGAAAAGGTAACCTACCAAATGGGAGAAAATATTTGCAAATGAGGGGCTAATATTCAAAATATATAAAGAACTCCTAAAACTCAACAAACATATGAAAAGATGTCCAACATCACTAATCATCAGGGAAATGCAAATCAAAATCACAATGAAACATCACATCATACCTGTCAGAATGGCTAAAATAAAAAATACAAGAAATAAGGTTGGCGAGGATGTGGAGAAAAAGGAAATCTTGCACACTGTTGGTGGGAATGCAAGCTGGTACAGCTACTGTGGAAAATAGTAAGGATATTCTTCAAAAAATGAAAAGTAGAATTACCATCTTACCATATCCAGTAATTCCACTATGGGGTATTTACCCAAAAACAAAAACACTCATTCAAAAAGACATATGCACCCCTATGTTTATTGCAACATTATTTACAATAGCCAAGATATGGAAGCAATCCAAATGTCCATCAATAGATGGATAAAGAAGAGGTAGTATACACACACGCACACACACATATACACACAATGGAATATTACACAGCCATAAAAAAGAATGAGATCTTGCCATTTGCAACAACATGGATGGATCTAGAGGGCATAATGCTAAGTGAAAAAAATTACAGAGAAAAATACTATATGATTTCACTCATGTGGAATTTAAGAAACGAAACAAAGAAAAAAAGATGAACAAAAAATCCCTCTTAAATATAGAGAACTGGTGGCTGCCGGGGGGGAGGTGGGTTGGAGGATAGGTGAAACAGGTGAAGCGGATTAAGCGTACACTTACGTGATGAGCACCAAGTAATGTATAGAATTGAATTATATTGTACACCCAAAATCAATATAACACTGTAGGTTAATTATACTAGAATTAAAAAAATAAAAATTTAAAAAACCTATACGATAGCAAAAAACAAATTTAAAAATGGGCAGAAGAGCTGAATAGACATTTTTCCAAAGATATACAGATGGCCAACAGACATATGAGAGGTGCTTAACATCACTGGTCATCAGGGAAAGGCAATCAAAGCTACAAGGAGATATCACTCACACCCGTTAAAATGGCTGTTAACAACAACAAAAAAGAGAGCTGCCTGGGTGGCTCAGTTGGTTAAATGTTTGCCTTTGGCTCAGGTCATGGTCCCTGGGTCCTGGGATTGCGTCCTGCATTGGGCTCCCTGCTCAGGGGGAGCTCCTGCTTCTCCCTCTGCCTGTCGCTCCCCCTGCTTGTGCTCTCTTACACAAATAAATATTTAAAAGCAACAACAACAAAGAAATAACAAGTATTGGCAAGGATGTGGAGTAAAGGGAACCCCTGTGCACTTGGTGGGAACATAAACTGGTATAGCCACTATGGAAAACAGTATGGAGGTTCCTCAAAAAATTAGAACTACCATATGATCCAGCAGTTACACATCTGGGTACTTTTCTAAAAAAAAAAAAAAAAAAAACCACACTGACTAGAAGATATGCACCCCGTTTGTTGCAGCATTATTTTATAGTAGCCAAGCTATGGGAACAACCTAAGTATCCACTGATGGATGAATGGCTAAAAATTGTGATACACACATATATACACACCCACATGGAAAGAAGTGAGATCTTGCCTTTACTACAACATGGGTGGATCTGGAGGACATTACGCTAGTGAAATAAGGAAAGGCAAATACCATATGATCTCACGTATATATGAAATCTTAAAAGATATATGTGAAATCTTAAAATATATATTTTATATAATTTGTATAATATATATTAATTATATATTATATATTATATGTATTATACTATTATGCTAATTGTATTACACATATACTATTATATATTATATATACTATTATACTATACTGTATTATATATACTATTATATTATATACTATACTATTACTACTATTATTACACTATACTATTATACTATTATTATTTTTTTAAGATTTTATTTATTTATTTGACAGAGAGAGACACAATGAGAGAGGGAACACAAGCAGGGGGATTGGGAGAGGGAGAAGCAGGTTTCCCACTGAGGAATGTGGGGCTCGATCTCAGGACCCTGGGATCATGACCTGAGCTGAAGGCAGACGCTTAATGACTGAGCCACCCAGGCGCTCCAGGACTTCCAGTTTTAAGATGACAGAGAAAAGACATCTTCAGCCTCCTATTGAAAATCACCTTTAAATAACAAGAAAAAAAAAAAGCAAACACAAACTGCATCTTTGACCAAATCAGGAGTTATCCTGAAGACTGAATCTCAGTATAAGATGACAAAATGTGTACAGATGCCATCAGACTTCAAGCAGAAGAATGGCCTCCAATTTTATTAATTGATTATGACTACAGAAAAGCTCTGGTTCTTTGCAGATTTTCCCCTTTAGCTGGTTCTGGTTTGACCTCTTTTGGGTCCAATACATCTATTCTGAGTTGCTCAGAATTTTCTCAGTTCTCAGAGTAGATTTGATTATCCACTTTGATGAGTATCAGGAATTGTGGATTAACTGAGGACTTCAGCTTTTAGTAGACTTCAGCATGGTGCTTTGCTCTTACAGCCCAAGCCAATTCAATATCAGCAGGCTGACCTCACACCAGCATCTCATCAGCTCATCAGTTCTACTAGTCACCTCCAGGTCACAGCCCACAAAGCATGGCCTCACTTTCCCCGTGGTGATTTTGTGTGGTTGTGCTCCTTCGAAGCCTAGTTGGCCCAAAAGGGCCAGGACACTGTGTATAAGTGAGTTCTGGAGATCTACCACACTGCACACCACCTATAACTAATACTGCTGATTTTATACTTAAAATCTGCCAAGAGAGATCCTGTCTTGTTATCACATGCGTGCACACACACACATTACTACTAGTAGAGGGGGAAGGAGGAAACGGGCGATGGATATGTCTATGACCTTGATGGTGGTGAAGGTGGTGATGGCTTCATGGGTATACACTTATTACCAAACTCATCAAGTTGTATACATTAAATATGGACAGCTTTTTACCTGTCAGTCATACCTCAGTTAAGTGGTTTAAGAAGTAGATCGAAATAAAGAAGAAACAGGTGAAAGAGCTGACAGGGATTGCATTTGAGCCGGGTCAGGGAGCAACTATTTTGGCACAAGTCTTTTTTAGCAGGGCTTGACTTCTTAGCTCTGCAAGTATATAATAATTTAAAAATTGTGAAATTAACTATAAACTGAAAAATCTATTAGATAGATGGCTTTATATAAGAAAAGAAAACCAGACATAATTCTTGCTCAGTATATTGATTTATCTTGTGTTTAATCTTAAAATTTGAGACTGTAAAGCAAGTACTCTGAACTTGGTTAACATGAAAGCTCTGATTATTCAGCCAAGTTTCCTTCATAAAATAAGCCCCAATCTCAGAAAATGTACACTGTAAAGCATCTATCTTCATTTGCTATAGCTATCAAATATTTTAAGGCAAAATCTATGGTGGAAGCATTTAGATTATTTACATATATTAAATCTTGTTTCAGAGTATTTTTTTTAGACTTGTTAAAGCAAAAGACTTTTGAATCCTATTGTGATGTATAAATGATACAAAGAGACAAGTAAATTGTGTATTCTGATAAATTACCAAAATATACCATAGAGATAGAGCAGTAGATAAGCATATTTGAATAAACCCTTTTCTAATAAACATTAATTACTGGGTCTTCCTATATGGACTATGAGTCAGTAAAGAAAGTAACTCTAAAGCTGAAAGTTAGCAAAGTCAGTTAAAGTTTATCAATACTTGGGGTTGGTTTTTTATTAAAGCTAAGCATTTATAAAATTGATTTTAATTTTGTGTTCCATTTCAGCCTTAGATTCTTCTTTGGAATCATCATTTTGAGGTTTATGTTTTAAAAACTTGTGAATCTTAAAAGTGTTCCTAAATTAGAAATTAGAGTTTTACAGGTAACCATAAGTTCAAAATTCCCAATTTTCATGTTTAGTGTAATAAAAGTCTCCAAATGAGGCTCTGTCTTTCAGATTCATAGAAACAGATGGCATATTAGTTAAGAATTTTTAGTTGTGAATTGCATCAAAATCATAAGCTTAAGAATTGGAAGTGTGAGAGTTTTTTGTATTCTGTATGAACACACCTACAGTTGCTACATGGATAATGTTTAAAGATGGATAAATGTTTAAATAGAATTACAGAAAGTACCTTCCTCAATTTATTTTTCTGTTTTCATTTTATTGTGAGCCAAATAAGCAAGCTTAAAAGACAGAAGGTAAGGGGCGCCTGGGTGGCTCAGTTGTTAAGCACGCCTTCGGCCCAGGTCATGATCCCAGGGTCCATGGATCGAGCCCTGCATCGGGCTCCCTGCTCTGCGGAAAGCCTGCTTCTCCCTCTCCCACTCCCCCTGCTTGTGTTCCTTCTCTTACTGTCTCTCTCTCAATAAATAAAATCTTTAAAAAAAAAAAAAAGACAGAAGGTAAAATAAAAATTAAAAAAAATCAAGTCATAAACATCAAATCAAGCTAAATTTTGCTCCACTATAGTGTATAGCTTACTTTAATGAGAGAGTCTTAAAATTCTGTGGAACAACATGTTCTGGAATATTACAAAAGTATATTTTGTATATTTTAGGACAAAGAGGAAGTAGTAATGTCTTATTTAATAAGATAGAAAATAAAAGCATCATAATTAAGTTCAGTTCATAATAACTTATACCTGACACTATTAAATGTCTTAGTTTAGACTTTTGAAGTATTCTCTTGGTAGAAATTACAGATGATTCTATTAAAAATAAAGTATTGTGTTATTGTAACTCAATTCTTCACTTCTTGCATAATAGAGGATATAAAACATTGTCATTTTAAATTAATTTTTAGAGAAAATGAATTTATAACTATTTTATCTCCAAAGTTCTATTTGTTACCTATGTCACTGGTTTCAATTAAGTCATTAAAGGTTTCTAAAGTTTCTTAAAAAATTGTGAAGTTTCTGAAACAAATTACTAATTGCACTTATCAATAAAAAGTGAAATGGAAATAACAGTAGGCTGAAATGAAAAGATGAATTTTCTATTACCTCTCAAGAATAACATAGCAGTGACCAGTCTAATAAGTAATAAAATAGTGTATTTGACTCATTTTGCTGTCTATAGACATGGAAAACTTTTATGAAAAAGAGGCATTTAGTATGATTTTATGTTAGATGCATGTCTATAACCATGTATCTAAAACCATCACCATTAATGTTGTACTCATTACCAAGCATTTGTTTAAATAGCTACTGTACAGAAGGTAGAAGAATTCAAGGACAGGGAATAGCAAGTATAATCCCTTCTATCTAGGGACTGACATTTGGGCTGATAATGTAGTATCGTATGTTTCTAAGAGCCTGTAAGGAGAGATAGGTTAAAAAGTACCAGAATTAAAGGTAGTGACTGAGATTAAAGAAAATAAATTTATTCTTTGGTTGTCTGTATTTTAAACAATTATTTTGCATTGGTTAGATAGAGTCCCCAACATGACCTTATCTTGAAGTTTTCAGACTAGTACACCATTCAAGGCGAAAAGTCACAGGCTCATCAGGAAGGAGATTTATGTTCTCCTTTAATACCATTTGCCTTCAGAGTTGTTGGTGCAAACTTGCTACTCCTCTGGGGTTTTCTTCATAAATCCAAAGCATATATATTTCATTAAGTTTGCCACAGGATTATTATTTTCATTGGTAAGATGCTATAATGCCATATCAATAAACAATCTGTGGAGTTTTTGTGAAGCTATATTAGAATTAGTTTACAGAAATATCAAGCATTTTAAAATAGGGCAGAATGTATGTTCAGTGTGGGCTCCCTAAAATGTTTCTATGGAATATTAATTCTGAGTGGTTTGAATAATGCTATATATTTCTTAAAAGACCTATGCTAAAGTTAATTTGGGAAATGCTGGGTTGAAGACTATAGGATGCCTCGGAACCTTTAATCTGTGATTATGCAATGCAGACTCTCAAGGAGGGACTTTTTCAACATGCTTTATTTTTAAATTTACACTAAATTCATTTAACCAATGACTTTTTTTTTTTTTTTTTAGCAATATCCCTAAGGGTTTGGAGTTCCGTGGAAAATATTCTGGATTATACTGGCATCCAAGTTAGATATGAGCTGTTTTGTTTTTCTTTTTAAGTAGGCTCCATGCCCAGTGTGGAGTCCAATGTGGGGCTTAAATTCAAGACCGGAGCTAAGATCAAGAGTCGGGACGCTTAACCGACTGAGCCTGACCCAGGCACCCCAAAGTTTGTTATAAAGCTCTGGAATTAGACAAACTATCAAGTCACTTTACCTCTCTGAGCCCTGAGTTCTCACCTATTCATTAAGAATAAAAATTTCTACTTAATGAGAGTATTAGAGATTGGTAGTTCATGTAAAGAACATAGCTAATTATAAGCACAAATAAAAAATGCTTACTTATCAAAACAACATTAATTGAAGCAGAGTCCACAAATGCAGCTACTGTAATTCCTCAGCAGAATATACAAAGCCTAGAAAAACTGAGCAGTATGTCACCAAAGATAACTATGAAACAATAGGAAAAAATTGAACTATTTTATATTAAATATACATTTTACTTCGGTGATTCATAATTCAATCTCATATTGGTTTACTATTAAACTATTTTCACATAATCTTATTTAATTTTCATAAAAATGACTGATACTATGTCTATTTTTACATTTAATTTTACAGATGAGAAAACTAAAGTAATAACTTTCCAAGCTCTAACAGCTAATCTGTGGAACCTGTTTTGAAACTAATCTGATTCCGAAGCCCATCCTCCATTTTAAAAATTAACATCCTCATGTAGTTAAAAACTTGAATATTAAAAGATGAAAAGTCACATCTCCTATCCCTGCCTACATCCCCCAGTTCCCACTTTAAGATGCCCCACACTTTCATAAGATTTGGTGTTTTTCCAGTTCCTTCATGCAGATTCAAGCACATACAAATATATATTCTTAGTTTATCCAAGAATACATAGAGTTCTCAGATAGGACGTCAAAAGCATGATTAATCAAATAAATCAACATATTTTAAAACTTTTGTGCTGTGAAAGACCCTGTTAGGAGGATGAAAGACAAGCTACAGACTATATCTAGAATAAGAAACGACATCTGAAAAATGAATTATAAAATATGCAAAAGATATAAACAGATTTTTCACCATAGAGAAGATACGGATGGCAAATAAGCACATGAAACCACATTCAATATCAGCCATTAGAAAAATGCCAATTAAAGCCACAGTGAGGAATCATCATACACCTACTACAATAGCTAAAATGAAAACTAGTGATAATGCCAATTGCTAGTGAGGGGGATGTGGAGAAACTGGGTCTCATTAGCTGGTGGACATGTAAAAGAGTACAGCCACTCTGGAAAGATAGTTTGGCAATTTCTTGTAAAACTAAACCTGCACTTAGCATATGACCCAGCAGTTGCACTCTTGGGCATTTATCCTAGAGAAGTGAAAATTTATGTTCACACAAAACCTGTATACATATATTCATAGTAACTTTAATTATAACAGCAAAATACTGGAATCAACTTAAATCTTCAACCCAAATCTCCTACATTGCGGGTGAAGAGTTCTCAGTCTTTGTGCCAGCATTTTACTCAGTTACCTGCAGAACTGTGTAACTTGTCTCCAAGATGGCAGCAACAATCCCTACTTACCCTGCATTCACCTGAACAAACTTGTACAATGCAATACTATCATAAAAAGGAATGAACTGTCGATACAAGCAACAGCCTGGATAGACTTCAAGGGTCTTAGGGTTAGTGAAAAAAATCAATCTTGAAAGATTACAGACTGTAAGATTTCACTTATGGAACATTCTCAAAATGAGAAAAATATATAGATGGAGAACAAATTAGTGGTTGGCAAGGGACAGAGACTAGAGGTGAGGAGGGTGTAGTTGGGAGAGGGTGGGCAAGGATACAATGAGACAGCGTGAAGGAGTTCTCTTGTGGTGATGAAATAGTTCTGTATCTTGATTGTGGTGGTTGTCACACAAATCTATACATGGCATAAAATTGCATAGAATTCTATAAGCACACAAATGAATAAATTGAAGATGATGTAAAGATCTTTTGTTAGCAATAATATACTAATGTCAATCTCCTGGTTTTGATAGTGTACAATATATTGTCCAATACTCATGATATCATACCATAGCTATACTTTTGATACCAGCATTTTGTGAAGTTGGTTGAAGGCTACCTGGGACTCTTTGTACCATTTTTGCAACTTCCCATAAGTCTATCATTATTTCAAAATGCAAGTTAAAAAAAAAAAAATGTGCCTGTGGGATGGGAGGGATTGTTGCCACCACTGTGGAGACAAGTTACACAGTCCTCCAGGTGAGTGAGTAAATAGTGAGAAACTGAGAACTTGGGCTCTAGGAGCCAGCAAACAAAAGTCATGATTTTGGATGATCTGTCCCTATTTGGTTGAAAGGACAGGAGGCAGGAGCCGTGGGTTGGTGAGAACCATCAGGGCTCAATCTCCATTCCTTCAGGTTCAGGATGTAGCGCCTGACTTTGAGGGTAAAGAGTCTACCGGACAGGGCAACTAACAGGCAAAAATTAAAGAGAAACCTGGGCAGAGACCCAATTCTGAAAATGAGGCCAAATTGGAGAAAGCACTGGGCAACCTGGGGATTAGGCAGACTTGCAGAGTTTTGGCAACAGGGGGCATCTGAGTCTGTGGGTCCTGTGCTGGCGGTGTGACTCTCACCAAATCCTACAGTGCTGGGTTCAGAGGCAGGTAAAGTGCACAGACCGTTGAAAGACTTCTGGAACTGGGACAGCCCCAAGCTCCCATGCGACCTCATAGCGAGGAGCTAGAGAATGTGGACAGTGGAAATCAAGCAAAGGTCAGAGCATAAAGAGAAAATAGGCACTTTCCTTTTCTAAGGACTCCTAAGTTTTACCTCCTTTCCTTTACCATTGCATTTCTTGCACATGTTTTTAATTAGGAAATGACTGCAAAGTAATATACTTCTTTTTATAGAACTAAAATACTGATTAACAAGGATTGTTAAGGTTATAGTTAGACGGAACCAAACCACCTATGGTGACGGAAGTCATTCTATTTCTTTGCGGGGGGTGGTGGTGGTAGTTCTGAATGGCAATGTGCTTTCTGGACACTGTCCTTGCTTTTTTCTTTGAACAGAAGGAAGACCTTTTAAAATAATCTCAGTGTAATCCCCCCCCACCCCAAAAGCCATCAATACATTTAATTATTTGGGCTTAAAATCTTCCCTGACCAAATAGCTCTCTTGTTCACTTTGCAAGATAGACAAAAAAGGCAAGTTACTTTCTCTTTTTTTCTATCCCTGCACCCAGTATAACGGGAGTAGATTAATAGGTTGAGTTCTTGTTCCCATTGTGAATGGTCATGTGAGTAAATGGTGACTGTCTTAATCGGAGTCTCTCTGCCTTTCCACCCCTTCCTTGAGAAGAAGAACTAACTCCATCTCTTTATGCCCATAGAGAGCTGTAAATCCCCTAGCTGAATGTTAGAAATGTTGAGTACTGGGCACACACTTCAAGTGCTTTCTTAGGACCTAATTTGATTTCTAAAGATATTCAGAATGCCTGGGATTTACACAGAGTACATTTTAAAAAATCAATTTGATAGTCAATTATTCTACATTGGTTACTGAATAGAGTGCTTCAAAATCTTGGATTAGTGCAGGATACTACTGAAATGCATGCTCTCCATTAAACAGAACATATGGAAAAAAACCCTGAAGCAATTGTGAATAATAGTTTTGGTGATAAAATCACTTGCTTAATTGCCCTTATGACTTAAATTTGGCATTTACTTCATGCAGATTTTTCTATCAGAATATAATTCCACGTGGTACCAAACATCACCATTGCTATATTTTAACGAAGACAGTAGTGGCTCTAATGGCCGGGATTTCAGTTACCAGAAGTTTCATACACTAACGAGAAGAGGATTCTGAATTTCGTTTCACATATTGAATAAATGTGCTGCATGAAAGCATGAAGTGATACTTCAGCAGGAAGCCAAGTGCAAAGATGTTTGACCCCAATGTC
The DNA here is from genome assembly GCF_004348235.1 of Phoca vitulina. Taxonomy (NCBI): domain Eukaryota; kingdom Metazoa; phylum Chordata; class Mammalia; order Carnivora; family Phocidae; genus Phoca; species Phoca vitulina. The sequence goes on from NW_022589714.1 coordinate 8,768,384, forward strand.
TGTACTACAGCCCGCTTGCTGGCATACCATGCCCTTCCCTGCTTACGAGTGTAATCTCCTAGTAAGAATCTGGCTAACACCTGTTCCTTATCTCAATGGGTTGCCATCAAAGTTAATTTTTTAAAAAACACAAAGCTCTTTGAGCTTCTCTAACACAAATGGGAATTACCTTTCATTTTCTGTTCTAAAATAGACTATTCTTAGGAAAGCAGAACATGGAATTCTGGGCCCAGGCGCTAGGGAATGGCTCACAGTCCCCCTTACACATTGTCAGTGGCCATGAGGTTACCCTGATTACTCCGTAGTAAGCACAGCCCAGCCTTGACCACGAACACTGGAAACCCTGAAGGGACAGCCAGTACTATAAACTGCTGTAAGAACCAAAACTATTTCCTCTGTCAATAGAGAGATCTGCAAATATTTTTTAGTAGAAAAGGAATATGCCTAAGTTGTACCTAGTTTTATATTTGACTCTGAGCCTTAGTTTCATGACTCTTGCCTGTGAAGCATCTTGTGATACTTTCAAAAAAAGATTTAAGTGACTGAGTATGTATTGCCAAGCTCTGCTTATCACTGCATGTTTTAACCAAAGAGGAAATATGGATTCTGTGTACATTCTGAAAGTCAATAGGGGATTGATCAAACTTTGTTCTGAGCACCGAGTAAAGATTTAAGTAAGAAGCAGGAGTGAACTGGGCGCCTGGGTGGCTCAGTCGTTAAGCGTCTGCCTTCGGCTCAGGTCATGATCCCAGGGTCCCGGGATCGAGTCCCACATCGGGCTCCCTGCTCCGCGGGAGGCCTGCTTCTCCCTCTCCCACTCCCCCTGCTTGTGTTCCCTCTCTCGCTCTCTCTCTGTCAAATAAATAAATAAAATCTTAAAAAAAAAAAAAAAAAGAAGCAGGAGTGAACTGGCCTTCATTAACATACCTTCATTGAGGTAACTTTTCCTTTGGGCTGACTCCACCCAGAAGGCATTTATAATTAGCAGTCCAATTTGTAGGACAGAGCCAGTTTAGGATGTTTTGGCTTGATAATATAGCAATATCATCTTGCCACCATAGAGGTGGTTACATTCTAAGATGACTGCAATTGATCTTGTGAGTTCACAGATCTTTCATCTTTCATCACAAAGTAATATGGTGATACAAAACAGTAACTTGCATTCAACAGTATGTACTGACATCAAGGATGTCAATAATGGACTGACTTATACTCCTGATGGCAAGCCCCACATCAAGAAATGTGTTAGGGGACCGGGTGTTTCAGCAATACTTGATATGGATGAAAAACATGGTAGAACCCCAGGAAGGCTAAAGCTCTTAGCTGTGGTAGTGAGTCCAACTGCAGGTGGTTTTCCTTGAGTTAATTAAGGCTAGAAGCACTGATGATATGGCTTAAGGACATTCTCACACTTGAAGTAATGTATGACATCAGACTTAAGTTAAGGACTTCCTATGAAGAACCACTTTTTCCCCAGTGCCTTTATGCACATTCCTTGAAATGTCAAGTGGAGGCTTTCAGCCACATTAACTATTTGAGCAATGCAATGTCACAACGCATGGTGGCCGCAAGATTTTTGGTCAAATGCCTTGATAGAAAACCCTGGAAACAAGAGACAGCGACCCAGGTAGTTTGGACTCTCTAAGGAAGCACTCAGAGGATTTACTGCCTTGGGCATTCTACAGTCAAAGACTTTTCCCAGTTCTTAGTGAACCATCGTTGGTTTAGGGCTGCTGGTATCCTGCCTGTCTGCTCAGCTTGAGAGAGGGCCATAGAAACCTGCTCTTTCTGAGCCACCCTGAGGGGAGGGAGAAGGTTACTGAGACAAAACAAGGTTTGCCAGCCCTTTTTTTACACTTACAGACATTTATGAGCACTGCTACGCATTGGGCAGGATCCTAGGCGTCTTTACTGGCCCCCTTGCAAGAGCATCCAGTTCCTCGGCTAACTCATTCCAGATGAGGGGAAGAAGTATGGTAAGCAGTAGCATCATCATCATGCAAAACCAAGACATATGGGAAAAGTTAAAGATGTGGTGTTCTTGTGACCGTGTGTTACGATCATCAGTGATGTGAGCAAGTCTCCTCTTCACGAACAGCAAAGAATATTTGTGTTTGGGCTTCAAACTGGAACTCTTCCTGAGTTCTGCTTAAAGTGGGTTTTTAATTTCTTGAAGTAGTTTTGGAATCTACAGTTGAGATCAGGATAGTCACATTCATATGTTGATTTCGCCTTTAAATTGCATCAAGAAATATTGAACGGTTCAAAAATTTGCTTCAATATTCAAGCATGGGATAGGATGGACTCAATCAGACGATGTAAGCTTTCCCATTGGATATTGAATTATGCGTGTGTGCTGCATGTTTTCTGTTGGATTTCTAGGTGTGTAGGGCCCATCAGCTTATTTACGCTACAGCATAGAGAGCAGCAGGGTAAACTTGTGGTTGCCTTGGATCCAGTAAAGCTGCGATTCTGTGGGAACATTTATAATACCACGTTTTTGGTCTCTCTTCTAAAGGGCGACTGAGGGAACCGATGATCCTTCTGGGGCCTTTGCATGAGTCATTCAGTGCCGCTGTTTGTGAGTTATTGGCAGGCACCAGCCACCCCCTCCTTCTTCTTCCACCATCCTGGGAAGCTCATCTTTATCACTTCCATGCATTCCTTCTTCTGTTCTGAAATTCTTGAGAGAGAGAAGTAGGGCTGTGCGTGAGGGCGGCTGTGTCCGCGCACGTGGGCCTGCGCACGGGGAGAGGAAGGTGGAAGAACGGCTGATTTAGAAGTTTCAAATTCCCTTCCATTTTATAGGGGTGGGGGTTGCATGTTATTTCCAAGGCAGACATCCTATGAGAAACAGATTTCATCAGAGAGTCTGAAATGACAGGAATGGTTTAAATTTAGCATTGGGGAGGGAAGGCTGCCTCTAGGTAATGTACATTTAAAATGATTCCAAATGTTTTATCTGATGCCAGCAGTGCAGCCTTCTGGATAAATCATTTCACATCATATACTTCACAGCCCTTAGTGCAGATGTATCGCTCAGCCATGAAGATCCTTAACCGAAGCGAGCAGCCACCACAGCGCTGCCACCTCACAAGGAGCTCCCCCCCACCCATCACATTTTCAGCACCAGCACCTCGTCCCACCAGCTTCAGTGACCGGGCTCAGTGGGAGGCAGACCAGTAAATTCTGCTCACTGAGACTGCGTTTCCCTGGGTACACTAGCCATTCACTCCTATTTATTTTCCTTGGGACCCTGTGAATCATCTTTTGCACCGTCTCTTACGTTGTGTGACTCATTTCAGGCTATTTTCTGCTCAGCTTCAGCCGAGAGGCTCATTTCTGGAGAGGGCCCTTCCTCATCTGTTAAACGTCATGAATCACAACACTGCACTTCATAGAAACTCCACGCTTGCTTTAGCGGAGATTAGTGTAAACAATAAGAGCAGCCTACCAAAGAAGTCGCCTTCATGTGGGTGAAGCCCATGCCTCTCCCAGTCTTATTTTAAGACCATAATTTGCATATTGCTTTTCAGCGATAATCACGTTGGCTTTTGTAATTTGTTGCCTTTGCTTTTATCAGGAGGCATATATGTATCCAATGCACTGCTGCAATCAACATCTGCTGTGTTTTCAGAATAAAAGTGCTGGTGGTCATTCCCACTTCCTAGTGGCCTCCTTCCCCTCCTCCTCTTCCATTTCCCTTTTCTCCTTGTACATTTTGGAGCAAAAAAAAAAAAAAAATTTCTCCTTCCATGCCCTAATTGATGACAAAACAGTTTTTCCAGAGGAAGCATTACTAGTTTAATCAGAAAAATAAGAGTCTGTCCAGTATACATAATTGATGAACTTTATGTTCTATGGAGATTCAAGAACCTTCTGGCATGTTGTGTCTCTTAATATTACAGAAGCTAATAAAAATCACTGCTTCCACCGAAGCACCAGGGAGAAGGTGCAGAATGTCTGGTGTCTGGTTCAGGTGCTTGGGGCAGGCTTGGCCAGCTTCACTCAGCTGAGATTCCTGATAGCTGGCTGTGGCCCGGGGGCAAATGTTCAATTTTCTCTGCAGAACAAAGGAAATCTTTTCCCTATTGTTTTATTTAATTGCTTTCATTTTTTAGGGCAAATTTTCGGTTTATACAAGGGTAAGACTCAGCTTTTCCAGGATTAGGGAACAGATTGTAAAATATTTTGCTGGGTCAGGACACAAAATACTTCACCCTGAGACGAGCTCAGGGTCTTGCTTGAGGCTCAAATGCCTCGAAAGTTTAGGTTCTGAAGAAAACGTGCCAGGAAATGGTTGCATCTATGCCAGACAGTTACCTAGTGAGCAAAGAGGTCCTGTGTAATCTAAGCAAGGTCGTGATGAATGGAGAGTGCTGCTGCTGACACGGTGTCCTCACCCACCCAGCCTCCCCCATCCTCCCAAGCCCCCCCCCACCAAGGGGCGTGCAGCCGCTCCCACAGCTGCAGCCCAGAGAGCCCAAGGCACGGCACGCTTTTGCTATGTGTTTTAAATTAGCTTAGTCAAGCTATAAATATTTTTGGTAATTTCTAAAAAAACGAAATGTTTCTGTCTAAGCCAGAAGACTGGGTTGTGCAATACAAATTAACTTCTTATGGAGGTGGGTCTGGAGAACAGAAGGGAAGTGTGCTTCTCACCGTGGCTGTTCCAATGGGGTTGCAGGTAATTGGTCAAATTTGCTCTGAGGATTTCTCAGTTACCTCAGAAATTCAAATTCCTGCCTGTGGACTCCGCTAACATCCGTCACATGCCAACACCAGCCTCGTGGATGTGTCCCCGTCTCTTGATGCATACCTCCTCATGAACTGCCTCTAAATGGACTGGTTTTCCCTGACTTTCCCTAATTAGAATAATTTCTGTCTTCCTTTCTGTGGGGGAATCTCTGTTTCCCCTGTCAATACCGACCGAAACCCTCTTATCCCAGGAACTTTGTCTGAAGAAATTTAAACAGTTTTTAATCACTTATGATCACCTCTTCTCTTTTTTTTTTTTTTTTTTTTTTAAAGATTTTATTTATTTATTTGAGAGAGAGAGTGAGAGACAGAGAGCACGAGAGGGAGGAGGGTCAGAGGGAGAAGCAGACTCCCCGGCTGAGCAGGGAGCCCGATGCGGGACTCGATCCCGGGACTCCAGGATCATGACCTGAGCCGAAGGCAGTCGCTTAACCGACTGAGCCACCCAGGCGCCCGCACCTCTTCTCTTTTGATTCTATAAGTAACACTGATTATATATACAGCAGACTCTGCATTCACTGGAGATTCTGATGGTCCTTGGAACAGGAAAATGATCCAAATAGCATACTGTATTAGAATGATGATAATGTTTGAGAGGGTGGATATGAGATGACATACACATAGATCTTTCTTCTCCTCTCTTCCTCTTTCCCTCTCCTCCATCTATTGCTTCATAGCTTGAAAGAGACGAGGAAATGCTAGGTAAAGCTGGAGTTCTTAAGATGGACAAATGTAGGCTGGAAGACTGACTAGGGTGAGGCTGAGATTTTTCAGACTTTGGAACTAGTCTGGGTATCTTAACTGGAGCTCTGGTCAACCAGACTGCTGCGGGGCTATCCAGAAAATAATGCTGGCACTAGGGTGTGTGGGAGGGATACAAAAAGAAAAGACTTAAAAGAAACTTATAAAATGTACCATACTCCAGATCATCAAATCTTTATCATCATTTGGGGTTGTGTCTTGTGAGGGGTACCATCCAGCAATAGTTTCACACAATACTCTTTTGGTCCTAATGACTGGAGGAGGCACAGAGTAGCAAGAATTGGATCATAGAGGTGGCGTTGGGTATGAAAGTCAGATTAAATAAGATGGTGAAATGTAGACAGCTTGAGCTGATGGCTGGAGGGGAAGGGGAAGGCCTGGTCTAGGATGACATTCAGGCTTTGCCCGTGGGAGACAGGGTGAATGAGTAATGTTTGTCAAAGTGCAGCAACAAAACCTCTGAGGTTTTCAATTCACTTGGACCACTGAAGACACTGCAGAGTTAACATGGCCAAATTAGAACTCTTAATTTACAATCCTCATCCCCAACCCTATTTCTTAACCATTTTTCTGTTGAAGTCAATGGCATCCATCATCCATGCAAAAGAAAAACCTCAGGGAAATTCTTGTGTTTTTTGCTATTACCCCAACTGTTAATCTACTTCCAAAATGTATCCCAAAGGCATTCCTTTCTTTGTACTACTTGACTACACAAAATAGAAGGTTAACTCCATGAGTGTTTTAATGGCATAATCACATTTTTTCTCTTCTTTTAAAACAAAAATAGGAAACTAATATCAAAGTGCGGGATTATGAGGCCTTGGGGCTCCCAGTGCATCACGATGTCTTGTACCCTCTTCTTTTCCAATTCCACACCCTTGTTCAGTCACCAGGGTCCTGTCTTATGTATGTGAGATCTCTCCTTGACAGGGAGAAAGAAGACAAAATGATATTGTGTAACTTTGGGCTGGGTGTAATTTTTTTCCAATCTATTACGATAGGGTTTAAATTTTTATGTCTGTATTTTATGAGCTTCTAGAGGAGTTTCTCTTTCCCTCTTTTCCTCTCTCCACTCCTGTCTCCACTCGGTGCAAATTCTTCCTTCTTGAGCCCTTTGAGCCTTGAATAAGGAGACTCTCCATGCACAAATCCTATGGTACTTCTATGGTTATCTATCTGGGGATAGTTCTGCCAGAAAGACAAGATTGACTAACTCTCCCATCTTTGGGGAAATCAATGTATAGACAACACAAAGGGTCAGAGCCATACTTTTTTTCTTTTTCCCTTCTTGACTATAGTAAAATTTTGTTAAGATTTTTTTTTATTTCGAAGTATCTATAATTTTAAAAACTCTCTTGATAAGAACTCAACACATTTCATCTATTTAATTGTAATTTCAATTCTAATGAACATGAAGACTGTTTTCTAAGATGACCCTCCCTCAGGTAAATGAAGCCAAAATGATTTCTAGTCAGTTGTGCTATTAACTTTTCACCAAGTAGATTAGCAATCAAGAATTTTTAAATAATATGACTGTAAACTACTCCATTTCTGAGCAATCCACGAGCTTTCAAAGGATTCCTAAAAAATATATATATTTTTAAAAAGGCAAATATGTGAAGTGTTAAAAAAAAATAAGGCAGCTTTACAAAATTAACCTAGCTTCTGTGTAGATGCCCAGGCTTCAACTCTTGCTCTTTTTCATTCAATTAATAAATTCACACTTCCATTTTTTCTGAGTTCAAGATAATTTGAAGACACTTGTTCTGTATTTATTTAATGCTAAACTTAATAACTATAATCTTTGATGTGTACTTTTTGACAGAAAATTATATTAAAAATCTATTCATCACTTTATAGGCAGTTATCTCTTTGAGTCACTATTAATGTTTATACACAAAAAGATTCTGCTTTTAGTTATAAAACTTATTCAGCCTAAAATTCTTTCTAGGACACAAAGAAATAGGAAGTTCTATATGATAGAAGTACAAACTCACCTAAACCCAGTCATTCACATCATTTACTATAGCTAGTAACAAAAACTGGTAAAGTTAAGATCCAGACCTATATCCAAAGGCCATCTGGGCCAATCTTACCCTTGTATCTCAAGCAAAACATAACCAATAGAATTAATCATATTTCTTTCCAAACCTCTCCATTGACATATTGTTATAAAAATCAAGGCACAATAATAGAGAATCAGCAGTCCCTTCAGGATAGTTTAAAATGTAGAATACGAAAATTTTGTACAGGAAAGTTGCAGGGCTATGTAAAGGATTAAGAATAAGGGACACATATCTCAATGCAATTGGCCTAAGTTCAACATAGATGAGGAGGAAATGGACTAATTAGCCTATAGAAGTCTTTTGCATACCTCTCCCACACTGTTCTTGATTCAGGAAACTTAGATTTAAGGCACTCTGTATATGGCATTACCATATCCAAAGGAATCAGATCAGAAGTAGGTCTGTGAAAAATTTGGGCAAGCGGCACATGTAGGGTTCATTTTGGGGCATCTTTTAAGAAAAATGTTTCCTGTCTTTCTGAGACCACTGAGAAAGCTACTATAAATTAATCCTGTTTCTCATTTTGGATGGCATGATTTATGGATGTAAAGTCTGGAAACGCTGCAGCCATTTTGTCAACATGAGGGACACACTGACTTGAGGATAATGCTAATAACATGGAAGGCAGAACAGAGAATTGGAAAGAAACTGGTTCCCTGATGATATCATTAAGCCCTGAAGACTACCTTGCCTCAGGACTTTTCATTCATGTGATCCAATGAGGCCCTCCCCCCCACCTTTATTACTTTTAGGACAAAGTTTGATTTTTGGTTATTTGTGGTATGAATCCTAACTGATGACCCCTGAGTCATTAGCACATAACTAGTATGTAAGTCCAGGGAGAAAATGTACAGAGGAAAGATCGAATCTTGGGGCATTCTAACTTAGAGGTTGGGCCAAGAAAAGGAACATAAAAGACAGAGAAGAAACCGGTAGAAGGTTGAAAGAGAATGAGGAAATTGTGGGGTCACTGAGTAAAGAAAAAGAAAGAAAAGTGCTTGATGGATGAGGGAGTGGTCACCTCTTTGAGAGCTCCTGGCAATCTGGGTAACATGAGGGCAGATATGTGACCCTTGGAAACAGTATCACGCAGCTTGTCAGCGGCCCCAGCAGGATGAGTCAGTGGAGGGTAGAGCGACACCCCCAGAGGGAAAGGGGGTGAGGGTGTGAAGATAGTGAATGGGTTCATGTTTCACAGGGTTTTGCTGTGAAGAGGAGCAGAGCATGGAGTCAGAAACAGAAGGTGCTGTGGGATTAGGACAGTTCGTCTTAGCTGCTATTGTCATTTGTTGTTTGAGAATGTGAAACACGAGGTTGTCCATGTGCCGATGGAAGGACCCAGAGGAGAAGAATACAAGAGGCTGCAGGAAAGAAGAAAGAATGGCAGAAGTGATTCCTTATAAAGGGGAAGGCGCTGGGTGCCAGGAGCAAGGGGAGATGCTTCATAGGAGTGGCAACACTTCTTTCCTTGTCAAAGGGGGGTGCACAGGACATGAGTATGGATAAAAGCAGATGTGTGGATTTGTGCTCAGCAGATGGAGAAGCCCCTGTTGGATTTTCTGGGTCGAGTATGAGTGACATCATCTGTCAGGACATAGGGAAACAGTGTCGCCTAATATGTAGTCTTTACTTCTCAGCAGGCAAAAATTTTGTTAGGCTCTTGGAAAATGACCTTTTACATTCCTGAAGTTGCAAAACTCTTCATAGTGAATTTCTTATCTATCAAATTAAAGGGATGCTTTATAATTGTCTTGAAAGCTTGCTGTGTATAAATGGGATTGGAGGGGATGATGGAGAGGCGTTTCTTTTACTATCAGTTTAAGGTTTGGGCAACTAGATTCAGATACTCTTAAAGCTGGTTTTTATAAAAAGGAAATTTAAACCTTTCCACTTAAAATCTCTACAAGCCAGTGACATCTATATTATTTCCTCTCCGACGTGGAGTACTTACTTCCTACAGTCAGGTTAGCTCGTGTCTGTGGTCTTTGTTGACACAACCCTAGCATTTGCTTTTTTCTTTAAATTTCCTCTCATTCTCTGGTATTGTGAAAATTTGGGAATGTAATTTATAACACTTGTCCAAAAATGTAAGTAAAATGTATATTCTTAAGAGCCTAGATGAAGAAGAAAATATATTCCATTTCTCTGGACAGTTTTATAATAAGATCAAGTTGAGAAACTGATGTTTCAAGATGATTAGCTATGACTTCTAGTTCTAAGTGAGAGGTTCTTATTACATCTTAATTATAAGTTTTAGCTAACAAAATAATTTAAGCTAATTAGACTATTATAAAGACCATGTGGAGGAGGAAAGAGTGTGGGTTATTGTTTTGTGAACACCCTGTCAGGCTTGTCCTATTTTAGGCAGTGTAAATGACTGATTTTGCATAAAGCCACTTAGGGGACTTGAAATCCAACATCTTTTGTAGGAGTCTCTCTAGAGACTCTCTTTGTATTTCCGAAGAGCCAGTGCACCCATCACATCCACCTGCAGATTTCAACTTCTGATGACTCATGGCTGAGAACAAGCACGAGTTTCATTCAGGCAGAGTCAAATCCAGGTCAATCTCACTGCCTATGAATCAAAGACCTTTGGGGGCAGACTTGAAAATATAAGCCTTAGTAGTTAAGCTGTTCAAAACATATGGCCCAGGAGAGAGTAAACCCACACAGTTCACAAAACACAGTCATTAGGCCAGTTCTAGGCTTGGTGAAAGGGCATCAGTTAAAACCACCATACAGGTATTTTGTTAGATTTCGATCATGGTCTCTCTAGCTATCAATGTATAACTATTTGAATTTGAAACTATAGAAATGAGTTAATATATGAGTTTTAACTTAGATATATAAGTGCATATGTTGGGGGTGTGTGTGTGTATGTATTAGGAGTGCTTTTGATGAAGGGACTTTAGTGAATGGTAGTGGGTGTGACAGGTGAGGTCCAATAGCTGTGATTGCATTTTTAAAGCTAATTCTGGGTGGTTCTCCTATTGCACTGAATGGATCAGCAGCCTGAGTATAAAGGTGTTTCTCAAACAAGTGGAGTTCACAGAGTCATCCTTCTTCCTGAAATTTCAGCTATAGATTTGTTGGGATGGAACTGTTATTGGGGTGATCAGTAAAAAATTCGATGTGCTGTTCGACGGCAGCCAGAATAAAGTCTTGGATCAGTAGTTAGCCAATCAGGCGAATCTTTAAGTAGCATCGCTATTGTTTTTAATTTTTCTTAATTGGGAGTTGTCTCTGTCCCCTGCCCAGCTCTGAAGTAAAGGATAGAAAGGTGGGAAGTAGAAGAAGAAAATAAAGTCTCAATCCTTCACCTTGGTTTTGTGCTTTTTCTCTTGAACCTTCTTTTTCTCAGTGAGAGAATGCCGCACTCTATCACTGGGAGTCTGAAGTCTTTCACCAGCTTTGTTATTGGTGCAGATCTAGCCCAGAGTCAGGTCATTATTTGTACAAAACTGTTTGCTTTTCACCCCCTCACGGGGACAGATCTGCACTGACCTGCGGGCAGGGCTGACCGCGAGGCGAACACGGCCCTGTGGGAAAAGAGGGGCCCAGGGCTCTGAAGTGAGCAGGACGGCTGATCGGCGTCACCGCACGATGCCCAGAGCACTGTCCCACTAAGAACTTAAAGAAGAAAACCAAACCAATGCTCTTCCCTTCCCAGAGATTTTTTCTTGGTCATATCCAAAAATCAGAATTGTTAGGCAGAAGATAATGGAAGACTTAATGTTTTTCTTCTTTTGAAAATATTTAGACATATTAAACTAAAGGAGTGAAATTTTGGATCATTATTCCATTTTATTTTGTTTCCAGTTTTTTCTCAAATGGAAAGAAAAGCATAAACTACAAGTACAACTGATTTGGAATAAAATCCAAGACTTGCCCATGAATTTTGCACTGCTCTGTGGTTCTGCTTTCTTCCTCGGTCGTAGGCAATACAGGGTGCCCCACGCCCAGAGTGATTTTCAAGTGCTGGGTTCCTAAGGTGGGGTTTTCAAAGTGGGTTCCACACACAGAATCAGTATCACTAAATGTTCCCTCTGGGGGGTTGATCTCCCGGTTCACATCAGGCTTGGCCATGTGATCTGCTTCAGCCAACGAAGTGGCCCCCGAGTGCCACGTGCCACCAACATTAGGCCAGTTCTAGGCTTGGTGAAAGGGCATCAGTTAAAACCGCTTCGTTTGATCTCCGCCGTGAGGCCGGCAATGGCCCAGACTGGAGCTGCCCTTTCAGCCTTGATCCAAGAGTGCAGAGCATGTTGAGCTATAGCCACCTAGCAGCTGTCGTGGAAAGTGAACGAGAAACAAAGCACCACCGGGCAAACCACTGAGATTTTGTTACTGCAGCATCTGAGCCCAGGCTTCCTGATGCATTGCCAGCACAAAAAGGGATTTTTTGTGTCGAGGAAATTTTGAAAATGCTGCATATGCTATCCCCCTCAAAATAATACACACTGGCATTTTAAAGGATGTTAAAAAAAAAAAATCCTTCAGGAAAGAAACCAGTTTACCACTGTGATCTAGCATTTTCCCAATTATCTTGATTAAAGAATTATTTTTTTATATAACACTTAACCTTTCTCCAAACACACTTTTTAAAAGAGCTGCCCTGATGAATTTTTTCTGTTACTTGAAAGAGATTGATTCAAGAAGCTGGTGGCCCTTGTGAACTTTTGCAAACTATTCATTAGTAGCTCCATTCCTTTGTTCATTCATTAAACAGTGAGGAAAATATATCAGGTACTATGTTGTTAGTGTTGGAGACACCAAGGTGTCCAACTTCTATCTTGTGGGTGTGCAAGAAATATCACTGTCATTGACTTACATAACTCCATTTAATTTCTGACCACACGTCTGAGCTTTGACACAGTACCTAGTTTTGAGAGTATGATTACTACTGGTCACTTCTCAGGTGTCCACTTGCCCAGGTCCACATGGTGGCTTCAGGACTGGGGAGTTGGCGTTGTCATACTAGTTTCATGGGCAAGCCTAGATAGAGCGAAGGTGAGAACATTGCAGGGCTTCCTATGATCCTGTGTTCTTGGCCCCCTCCTCCAGCCATCCCCTTCACGGCCAAGAAGCAGGATCCAATTCTTTGCTCTGGGGCTACAGGAGACAGAATTCTATGCTGGCCTCCAGGATTCCTGCTCCCAGGGGTACCCATACCTCTTCCTAGTTCTTCAGAAAACCGTAATCTAGGTATTGGTGTGAAAGGATTTTGCAGATGTAGCTCAAGTCCCAAATCAGTTGACCTTAAATTAGGGAGACTATTCAGGTGGGCCTGACATAATGACCTACGTCCATAAGAGCACAGTGTTTTTCCTGCTGGTTGCAGAAGAGGGAATCCAAGACTCAAAGCATGAGAAGGATTCAACATACCATCTCGGGCCTGAGAGTAAAATGGAGAGCAGCCCTGACTGCCAGCCAGCGGGAAACATGGGCCTGTGCCCTAAGACCACAAGAAACGGAGTTCTGCCAACCTGACTGAGCCTGGAAGTGATTTCTCCCAGAGTCTCCAGACAAGACTCTGCCTCGCTGACACCTCGATTTCAGCCTGTGATATTCTCAGCGCATGCTGCACTGGACCTACACATCCATGAGCCGTAGGACCACGGCCCCTGCAGTCCCCGAGGAACTGTGAGCTAATGAATGGTGTTTGAAGCTGCTGGGTTGGTGGTAATTTATTACGCAGAAATAGAAAGTGCATACAGTCACCCAAGGCCTTGCTCATGGTCCTCTTCTTCCCCTGGGGGTGTCTGTTTCTAGTTTGGAAGGAAAGTCAGAAAGCTAGAGGGAAACCTGTGCAGCCCTTCTTTCTTCAAGACACTGTCTTTATAACCTCTTTCTTTCATCTCTTTCAAACCCTATGTATGTTTTCTTAAAGTTCAGACGTTGAGAAAGTGAAATCCGGAGATGTGCAGGCTGCGGCAGTCCCCCTCCTCTGTCCTTCGGACACTAAGAGCCACCACCGGCTACCCCTAGACGGCAAGATTGGAGCCGACTGCCCGGCTGAAAGTGGGGAAAGGAAAGAGAATAATCCAGGGAGGGGGAGACACTCCACCAACTGGGATCTTCCCATCCCCGCAGCTTTGTCCCACAGCCACGTGAATTTAGACGTGGCAGAGGAGAGGCTCCTGGCAGGGACATCAGAGGCAGCATCCCACTGAGTCCCCGTACGCGACTGCCCGGCCCGGCCCTGGCTGCGCTCCATAAGTGGGGCAGCAGGGCACCGGCTCAGCCTGTGGGAAACAGAAAGGAAACTGTTCCCCAGGCCCTGGCCAGTGGGCATGGCACCACCAGCGAGCACCTCCCCGAGGGTGGTCACCTGAGCCAGTGAAGGGTGTCTAGATGGTGGAAATCCTAGAGACTCTTTGGCAAAGGGAGAAACCATCTGGTAATACCTCCTGGTGGTATCAGGGGCTGGACAATGTGGACCAAGTCCTGATCTGTCATTGCAAATGTGCAAACAACATTTCCCAGGGGTCCAAAGAGGGTGAAACTGCAGGGCTGTGAGGTACAGAGCTTCCAAGAATCACAGGGGAAGCAGCCGTCTTCTTTCTTTTCCCAGGGCAGCCTCTAGGGAGGAGGGGCAAAGAGAACGAGCAATTTCCATGTATTCAGTGGCCGCCTTCTGCCAGGCTGTGTGCCCCATTTTCCATGTTTAACTCAGCCCTTATGATGAATCTGTGAGGTTGGCAACCCCCCATTTTAAAGATGAGAAAGTTAAGCCACAAATAGGTTAAAATCCACTGCCCAACTCAGGGGATGGAGTCATCAGGGCTCAGTCCAACAGACTTTGGCTCTTGTCTTTCACTTTCTAACCAGGTGGTCTGTGACATGGAGGGAGATTCTCTAAAACAAGATCATCTGTAGGATGAAGGCGAGAAGGAAAACCACATGGCTCGGAGACAGTGTGAACAGGCATCTGGGTAAATCTGTTTAAATTAGTTGGCAAAGCATCCAAAGTGGAAGGGAACTGTGATTACTCTGATCTTGGTGGCTGCACCTAGACACACTCCCCTGGTACCTCCAAATGTTATATTTGTACTCAGTATGATTGCCTGAGAGGCTTCAAATATCTAGCTCACCACGGTTTTAGGTCTTTTTAACAGGTCAGTGTGAAAAAGGCCTCCCTTGCATTGGTCCAACAGCATTTGATTCCAACGGCTTCTATAGTATTTACCTCATTGTATGTAGGTGTGTTGTCATCAAACATCCCACCCGACCACCATTAGTATTTATTTTTGTTTCCTCAAGACCAAAGCAAGTCCAGCACGTAGTGGGTCTTCAGTATTTGAGAGAGAAAAAAAACCAGAAGTCTTTGCATAGTCCTGGCCACAGAGACATAATGACTTGGTTCTAGGATATGTTCTTACAAATTGGCCAAGATCTAGTCAGCTCCAAAATCAGGAGCATCTCTGACCCATCCCTCTGGTGCTTGAACCAAAAGGATAAATGCTGACATTGTGTAGGGACAGGAAGTCCTGGTCAAGGTGGAGAAGACCAAGGCTATGGTTATCAGAGCAGGGTCTGAGGCCATACCTGGGGCCCAGGGGGTTGTGGGGCTGAACTGCAGTTGAGTAGGTTCATTTCAAAGGGCCTCCACTGGCAGACAACGGAAAATCTCAATTGCTGCTATTCTCCTCGGTTTCCACAGGAGCCCCTGCTGAAACCATTACCCAAGAAAATGACTGCCCTTAAACCTCTGTTCCACTAGTTGGCACTGCTTTCCGGCCCCATCTGGTTCTTTCCACACTCCCTGCCGCAGCCTTCCTCCTGCCTCCACCAGACCCAGTGGGAGCTGTTCCTGTAGAATTCCACTGGAAGCTCTCACTGGGGGGCTTAGCCCTATAATTCTCGCATCTGGAGATCCTCACGTAACTCCTGCTTCTCTCCTGGATGCTTCTCCTCAGCCGAGGCCCACCCTGTAGATACCGTGCGCCTTGCAGGAGCTGAGTTCCCCCCACCCCCACTGCCAGCTTTATTGGGCCTGGCTTGCTGCACATTGGGAGGAGCCCCGCTGTGGCTCAGCAGGATGGGAATTGAAAGATGAGGAACTGAGGAGAGGGAGAGGGCTGTGGTTCTGGTAATGCCGTTTGAAACTTGTGTTTTCTCAGAAACAGTGATGAGTAGGTTCTAGAATGTTGTTGGTGTCACACTGTCTCCGCTCTGTGATGAGTACCACCGGCTGTAGTGGGTGATCTCACATAGCTCTACTGGAAAATATGATCTGAGTTCCCAAGGATGTCTCAGAGATAAACTCGGATTCTCTAACTGGTTGGGAACTGCCTGTTTCTCAAATTTATCCCAAGGAGCTTACGACTTTTCTGTGTCATGATTCTAAGGTAGCTCTGGTTTCATGATCAGTATAAATCAGTCAAATCTCAGGCTCTTGGAAGTGAGTATGCTGAGAAGAGAAAAAGTTTTCCTGAAAACATCTTCCCAGAAAGTGACATAGGAGCTGGACTCCTCATTCTGAACAAAACTCAGAACATTCTGCCCTTGGATTTGATTCCTGTTTTGAATATTCCAGGGGAAGGAAGGGAGCGAGCGAGTCAGGGGGTGACTGCCTATGGTGGCTGGGCACCCAGATCCCAGGTTCCGGGGAAGTTACTTCCTCCTCAGACATCTGCCCTTGCTCTTTACATTCTTTTCAGGATATTATTAGAACACATGTCTACTGTGGTCTTAGGGACAAAGATTTTGAAAGTATCTGCTTATTGAAACTTTGGTCTTTAATTCTTCCTGGTTGGATCTCAGTTATACATTCTTTTCTGAATGAAAGAGATGTGATCATCAGTTTCCTTAAATTGACTCCATCAACCCTAGCAAACCTGGCTGAAGAGGAATAATGAACCTACAACATAGGGAAAATAAAACCCAAACCCAACCCCAAAAGTCAAGAAACCCTGAGAGGCTATCTGGATTCTCTGAAAGCTCTATCCCATGCATACCCTCCTACTGGTGGGGCTGGGGTGGGAAAATCGTCCAGTGAAACTCAGAAGTTGAAGCTCAAGGCTTCTACTAAGCGGCAGGTTTGTCTTTGACATCTGTTTCCCTTGAGACCTTTCACAGCATCTCGCATTGCAAAAGCAGCTCTGAATAAGAACCAGTAATTACCACAATGGATATTTAATATTTATTACGTTAAGCTCTTAATAACTTGTAATAATCATTAATCATGTAAACTTATTAAAAATCCTAGCAAATTCGTGAGGAACCATTTCCTAGGGTGATTTATAAAACCACAGAGACTATCAAATCTCAACAATCATCCTTCAAGTGAAGAGAATTTAGAAATGAATGAAAATCAAAACAAATTTGGTGTCTGATTGGGACTTATGTGAAATGTTAATGCAAGTTCTTTGATGCTATTTGTTATGTCATGGGAAAAAACAACTTTAGGTTTTTATTACTAACAACAAAGTAACTTTATTTGCTTTTAAAACAAATTTTCATGATTCTGAAAGGATTGCAAAGCTTCAGGGGATCTATGGTCTGTGATACTGAAGTTACAAGAGCATTGTTGGTGGGCACAAATTTTGATTTATTTGTTGCTGTTGCGCACACAGTAGGACAGCGATGAATTAATAAGAGGTAGGGTAAGTGCAAGCCCAAACACAAGAATTGTTGGATCATACATTAGGAAATTTGAATTCACACTTTTTCTAATGTGTACGCTTTGATAATTAAAGAAAACCCTTGCCATTCTCTTTTTCACTTTTGAACGATGGCTCCTATTTTGCACCCCACTCCATGACGTTCAACTGCAGGAATGCTCTATAATGGACTATATATACTTTTTTCTTTTCTTATTGAGAGAAAAATTCTTTCACACTTTGAATTCCTTGGTTTAAATCAAATATTAGCTCTTTAGCTAGTCCATGGGTGATGATCCTGGGTCCTCATACCTAGCTTGTTCTTCTGCCCCCTATCTGGGAGAGGAACATAGATTCTGTTTCCTGAATAACTGTTTTATTTGGATACCAACTATCTAAATATTAGCCTCATTTGACCCAGAGGTTTTTGTTATTATCATATTTTTTTTAGGTCTGATTATAAAAATTATGTTAAAAATATGGAAATTTCAGAGAAGTTTAATGAAAATTTTTAGAAGTGAGCAGAAATTCCATCATTTGGAGATAATTGCTGCTAACATTTGGTGTGTCCCGTATATTATTTTTAACTATTTATTACCACAGTAATACATGTAGGGTTGCTAGATAAAATAGAAGGTGTCCAGTTAAACAAACAATGATACGTTTTTTGGTGTAAGTATGCACTCTTTGGGACATATTTACACTAGAAAAGAAATTCACTCATTGTTTATCTGAAATTCAAATTTAACCAGAAAGCCTCTATTTTTATTTGCTAAATCTGGCAACCCTACATGCATGCTCACTGCATGAATGCAAAAAGAATGAAACATAAATTACTAGGATTTGCACATTCTCATCACCCTTGATTCTTTCCCTAATCTCTTAATATCATTGGAACTAATTTTGGTGTTTCCCATTTAACCCATCTAATTGTAAATTAAAATGGTTTAAGATTGATGTATTTTCAATAAATAATGTCATCATCTTTAACCTCCTTTGGTTTTTCCTTCTTTTTCTGGAGTCCTCTTTTTAAGGAAAATGAATATGGATGAAGCCCAGAGTAAAGAAAGCCAGAAATACCACCAAAAGTACAGATTTTCAGGCTAAGAATCTGCTAAAATATTGGTAAGGAGACCCAGGGATTGATGCCATTGCTCTCATCTTTGGCAGGCGGGAGAATGGCAAGAGAAGCACTTGCTTGAGGAGGGGCACGTGCGTGCTGGTGTGCACCTCCATCCTTCTATCTGCCTGAAATATGATTGAGAACAGAAAATGAAAAGCACACTGCAGATCAAACCGTTAAGCGAATTTCCCTCACTTCCTATATTTTGGTTGATCTAAGCAGATTATCATCCACTCTGCTAAGGGAAAATGGGAGGATGGTCATTGACTTTCCAAGGGATTTTTATGCTGTTTCGGATACCAGGATACTTACGAGTGGTGGACTGATTGACTGTGGGTGTGGGTGTGGGAGTGGATGTGTGGGTACTTGTGTGAGAGCACACATGAAGGGGTGGGGGCAGGGAGCCACTTACATGGCAAAGGTGGCTCCTTAGACGGCCAAGATCTAATGTGGAGGGAGCACATCTTCTGGGCTTGCTCTGTAGTGCCTAACCATGTCAAGATAGCAGCGCTAATCT
Organism: Phoca vitulina; assembly: GCF_004348235.1. NCBI lineage: Eukaryota > Metazoa > Chordata > Mammalia > Carnivora > Phocidae > Phoca > Phoca vitulina. The sequence goes on from NW_022589714.1 coordinate 8,787,215, forward strand.
AATCACTGTGACAATGAAGAGTGCAGTTGTTTTTGAGGAAGGAGCAGTGGTCAACTAGGTTTCTATAATTTGTAAAGTAAGGAGATTTCTAGGTAAGCGTTCAAAGCTTCTCTTCTCTTCCTCTGTCTCTCCCCCAGGGGTGGGTCCAGAAGCTCATGCTGCTGGGAGGAAGTTCTCTCTTGATGACAAGCTGAGGGATTAAGGGGTGTGCGCACATGGGAGCGACGCTCTTTGGCTCTGTGACTCCCGTGGGCTCTTCATTCCTATCTGATGTGCCAGCTGTGCTCTACACTCCCCACTGACTCCTCTGGCCTCTAGCCTAACAAAAGGAGCCTTCTCCTGTTTGCTGTGGCTGCTCTGAAGAATAACGAGATGGTTGTAAATCTTCCTTTAAAATGTCTTTGGTAGAAGACATGGCCTATGATTAAACAATTGGACTTTTTTTTTTTTCCCCATCTGCTGGACCTCAAGGTCATGTCTAATTAAAGAGAAGCTTCTCCTGTCTGGGCAGGGATTTGAAAGAAGATTCCTTCTGGGTAAATCTACTCAACTCTTCACACTTGGCCAGAATCAGGAGTGTGCCAGGCACGGAACAAGTTGTTGGAGAGAAAACACTGAAAGTCTCAGGACTTGCCCTCAAGGAGCTCATCCAGTAGAGAAAAGAGAGAAAAAACAATTATAGCATGAGAAGTGTTATGGAAAATGTTGGCTATGGAGATGGAAGGCTGGGGGGTGGGGGATGTGTGTGTGTGTGTGTGTGTGTGTGTGTGTGTGTTAAGAGTGGTGAAAGGCAGAGATCACTAAAGGTTTGCTGGAAGAAGTGGTATTTATTTGTTTTAAGATTTGAGAGAGAGAGCATGTGCACATGCGTGGGGGGAGGGACAGAGGGAGAGGGAGAATCTTGAGCATACTCCCTGCTGAGTGTGGAACCTGACGCGGGGCTCGATCTCACAACCCTGAGATCATGACATGAGCCAAAATCAAGAATTGGACGCTTACCTGACTGAGCCACCCAGGCGCCCCAAGAAATGGTACTTAAATTGAGCCTTGAAAAACTGTACAAGGTAAGCTAAGTAGGAAAATTATTCCAGAAATAGCACTAACAATACACAGAAATGGAAAGGTGGCTACACATTCAGGGAACTGCATGTCAGCGGTCTGGATTCTGGAGCAGAAGGAGAGAGATGTGAACAGGACTCTGGGGATGAGGTGGGGCCAATCGTGAAGGGCCTAGTGAGCTTTGCTAAAGGCTTGGGTCTATACTGAGAACCATGACAATGAAAAATCTTAGAAGACTGTTATAATGGAACTTAACCTTCAGAAAGATGTCGTTTGCAATAGCATGGGTAAGCGACTAGAGGAGATTGGCTGGATTTATAGGTTTGAGGATCATCACTATTTAAATGCCATATTGACTCTAGGACCTACCTGTGGTGCTCAGGAGTCTCTATAACAGGTAGCAATGCATTTCAGTACATTATTGGAATATTATTTTATGTGGTGCTCTATAGATATAGGTATTTTTATAAAGTTTTTTATTTTTAATATTCAGAGTTGTCACAATTTTGAAAGATGAGAAAGGAAACATTCGTCTCATTTTATAGAAGGGGAAACTGAGGCTCAGGTTATGACTTGCTTCAGATCATATAGCTAGTAAAGTTGCACTGATCTTCTGTCTTCAAATCCAAAACTCTTTCCTGTACACCAAAGGGCCTCTTATATTACAGTGAACAACTGCATAACTAACCACTGCATGTGGGTCCCTTAAGAGTTTTAAAGAGCAAAGTTACAATACCCACATAGAAATTATACCACAGCACTCTTGGCATGCACAGCACCATCCTAGAAGTCCTCATTTTGTTGCTAAATGTATTCATTGTACATGCTTATTGTCTGGAATGGAGTATAAAAAAAGTTTGATCACGTAAGGGACTCCAGTTTATCTGGGTCCTTGCTAATGTATTTCCTTCAATGTCATGAAAAATAGAGTCTTTGCTGTTGGTACAATGTTGAGATAAAGCTATGCTGTCTTCAGCAGAATGCCTCTCCCACAAATCTGCTGGTATATCTGTGCCCACTAGAATGGACTATACAGGAGAAATATGGGGAAAGCATGTAAGTGAGTTCCCTATCTCATTATCTAGGTTGAGAAACTGTGATTGTTCATACCAGTTCCGAGTCTTTAACTCTGTCCTCCTCACCCATGAATGAGGAGACCTTCTACAAAAACTCTTGAGGGACTCTCTTCGAGGTCTACCTCCTACTCTCCCTCTGAACTCAGTTGATCTGACATCCCGAAGCCCCACCTCTCTCTCTCTCTCTGTCTGTCTCTCTCTCTGTGCCTGGCTGCCCTGGAATGATGTATTGGGCTGGATGCTCTACTAGACAAGCTTTTCAGATCACTCTTGGCCTGAACTCTCTAGCCATAGGCAAATCATGCCCTCACCCTTCTGTCCTTCCCAGATTTCTGTAAACCCTGCCAGGTCTAGCAACCTTGGCTTCCAGGATAAAAAGGTAAAGACAATCATGTGAACTCATGATGGGAGTGGACTTCAGGTTCTGTGTAGAATTTTTGTTTTCCTAAGTCAAGGTATGTAGTCAGATCATTCAATGATCCTCTTCATTTTCATCATATTTTTCTTACCTATTTCACTTTGACCAAACATTTTGGTTAAAGTTTTCTGTGTATAGATAATAGTGCAAATATATGTGTTCATAAAGCCTTTTATTCTGTTTAATTATTATGACTGATTTACTTTAACTGGCATAAATATCAGGAATCCTGTGAATTCTTCTGATTCCTCTCTAAGATCCTTTCTAATGCCAAATCCACTAATATCTCTATTTTCTCTCTCACTTTTGTTTTTTTATGTCCATAATTCAATTCCTTATTATTTTCCTTTGAACTACTATAATAGCCCCCTAGTAGTCTGTCTTAGATCTTATACTCAAATGGTCCTCTATATACATCATTATACCAGGCCGTTTTGTCTCACAGAGATACCTAATGTCCAAAAAGACCTGAGAGGCCCCACATCAAAAATGACCAGTCTTGGTAATTCAGAAGATCCATAAGCTAAAACACCAGATTTCCAAACTAAAGCCTATAGTCTTTGGATAAACACAATCACCACGTAACTGGCTGTTCTTCCAAGAACCCAAACAGCTCGGGGGTTTTCCCAGAGGCTGCCCTTCTGGACAGTGCCACACACTTGAATTTAAGAATACTCAAGTACTTGTGATTTTTTATTTTGGTTTGTGCAGCTGAACTCCTGGACCAATCTGATTAATAGTAGTCTTCTTCTATCAGAATGGGATTAAAAAGAATGCCTTCTTGGGGTAGGTCATTTAAACTCCTAACCTCTGCCCTGGGCTACGTAAATCCCTAAAAAGATTTTGAAATAAGAAACCTGACTTCTGTCTTCTATGAGGATAAATGCTAGTTCATGGAATCATCTATGAACCAGAGACTGACTATAATCTCATTTATCTGGGAATGCACAAATCCAGTTAAAAATGAAATGTACTCCCAGAGACTTTCATGGGTGAGGAGCATAACTGTTAGCTCCTAGCCTCAAAACGTCCATGTCCAGTTCATCCTTTCGATGTTCTGTGGCTCAGAACTAATCAACTACAGAATCCCCTTGTCTGCATCCTCCTACTAGTGATTCTAATTTGGAATTTTTACTCTGTATATTTTGAAAAAATCCATACTTAACAGAGAAAATTGGTATAGATTCTAAAACATGCTAATTATGCACTTAGCTTTACCCCATATTGAGTCAGATTACGTGAAAATTATTATACGACTTTAGCTCTCCAAATAAATGCTTTCAGACATCTATAATTTAGTATTATGCCCTTGGCTTTTATGAGTGTCAGTGAAGAACAGCCATGTGAAGAAGAAGGAATCTGCACTGTTGATTAAACTAGTTTTGAAGAGTAACCCATCACATTATTTATAGTCCTTTCTTCTGTGAAGATCGGACTCCAAGAGCCAAGATGATGCAAAGCAGGAGAGCCTGGGTTTGGAGAGAGATTTCATTTAATACCACGGCTGCAAAATGTGCTTCAAGCCTCCTTGGGGCCTTCTAGCAGGAGTCTCTGAAAAACTGCCACTCATGAAGAGGGGCTTTGGCAAAGAAACTAGCTGAACATGAGTGTAGACCCCCGCCTTCGGTGCAGTCGAAGCAGCTCTGTTCCATTATATTCTGTTGATTGTGCCTCTTTCAATGATTTTGTTTAAGAAAAGGGTTACTATTACCTTTGGAAATCTCATGGTCAAAAGAACATGAGTTATAGCATCAAAAAGTTCTGAGATTAATTTTCAACTCCATCACTTATTAGCTTTTCTGTCACTGGCCACACAATCGACTTTCTCAACATCTTAGTTTCCCTGTTTGTAAAATGGGAATATTAATAATATCTGCTCCTGGGGGGGGGGTTGTAGAGAGGACTTAATAAGATTTAGTAAGATAAAAATGCCCATCACATAGGAAAAAGTTATTCTATGCAAATGGAGGTAGAAAAAAGAGGAGAAATCAACAGTAGTATAATAATAATGGGAAACTTTAACAGCCCACTTAAATCAATAGATAGGTCATCCAGACAGAAAATTGACAGAGGAACAGTGATTTTAAATAAAACATCAGACCAGATGGACCATATATATGTGTGTGTGTGTGTGTGTGTGTGTGTGTATTACATATATGTAAACATTCCATCCCAAAACAGAACATACATTCTTTTCTTTTTTTCAAGTGCACATGGAACATTCCCCAGGATAGATCACATGTTAGGCCACAAAACAAATCTCAATAAATTTAAGAAGACTGAAATCATATCAAGCATCTTTTCCGACCACAATGGTATGAAGCTAGAAATCAACTACAAGAAAAAAAAATTAAACAAACAAACAAACAGGTGGAGTCTAAACAGCATGCTACTAAACAATCAATGGGTCAATGAAGAAATCAAAGAGGAAATAAAAAAATACATGGACACAAATGAAAATGAAATCACAATAGTTTAAACTCTATGGGATGTAGCAAAAGCGGATTTAAGAGGGAAGTTTATAGTGGTACAAGGCTATTTCAAGAAACAAGAAAAATCCAAATAAACAATCTAGAGGAAAAATAAAGCTCAAAGTTAGTAGAAAGAAGGAAATAATAAAAATCATGGAAATAAATGAAACAGAGGCTGAAAAAACATACCCTACAACCCAGCAATTGCACTACTAGGTATTTACCCCAAAGATGTAGAGAAAAGAAGGGGCACATGCACCCCAATGTTCATAGCAACAACGTCCACAATAGCCAAACTGTGGAAGAAGCCAAGATGTACTTCAACAGATGAACGGATAAAGATGTGGTTCATATATACAATGCATATTACTCAGCCATCAGAAAGGATGAATACCTACCATTTGCATCGACATATATGGAACTGGAGGGGATTGTGCTTAGTGAAATAAGTCAGACAGAGAAAGACAATTATCATATGGTTTCATATGTGGAACATAAGGAATAGCACGGAGGACCACAGGGGAAGGGAGGGAAAACTGAATGGGAAGAACTGAGAGAGGGAGACAAACCAAGAGAGACTCTGGACTCTGGGAAAAAAACTGAGGGTTACAGAAGGGAGGGGGTTAGGGGGATGGGGTAACCAGGTGATGGGTATTAAGGAGGGCATGTGTTGTGATGAGCACTGGGTGTTATATGCAACTAAAGAATCGTTGAACACTGCATCAAAAACTAATGATGTACTATATGTTGGTTAACTGAACATAATAAAAACAAATGAACAAACAAACAGTAGAAAAGATCAATGCAACTTAGAGCTGGTTCTCTGAAAAGATAAAGGAAATTTAAAAATTTATCTTTTCCTTCTACCTATAGCTATGGGTGCCTAGGTTGCTCAGTTGGTTAAGCGTCGGCCTTTGGCTCAGGTCATGGTCCCAGGGTCCTGGGATCGAGTCCTGTGTCAGGTTCCCTGCTCAGCGGGTAGTCTGCTTCTCCCTCTGCCTCTGCCCCTCCCACACGCTCGTGCCCTCTCTCTCACTCTCTCTCAAATAAATAAAATCTTTAAACAAACAAAACCTATAGCTAGATTTATCAAGAAAAAAAGAGGACTTAAATCAATAAAATCAGAGATGAAAAAGAAATTACAGCTGACCCCATAGAAATACAAAGGATTATAAGAGACTACTACAAAAAATTGTGTGCCAACAAATTGGACAACATAGAACATATGGGTAAATTCCTAGAAACATACACTCTTCCAAGTCTGAATTGATAACAGATAATCTAAACAGACCAATTACTCGTGACAAAATTAAATCAGTAATCAAAAAATTCCCAACAAACAGAAGTCCAGGACCAGGTGGACTCAGTGAATACTAACAGACATTTAAAGAAGAGTTAATATCTATCCTTCTCAAAATATTCCAAAAAAATGAAAGGAGGATGCTTCCAAATTCATTCTATGAGGCCAGCATTACCCTGATACCAAAACCATACAAAGACACAACCAACCAAAAAAAAAAAATTGCAGATCAATATCCCTGATGAATATAGATGCAAAAATCCTCAACAAAATATTAGCAAACTGAATTTAACAGCATTTAACACATATTAACATGTATTAAATGGATCAATCACAAGGATATAGAGGGATTTATTCCAGGGATGCAAGAATGTTTTAATATCCACAAATCAATTAACATGAGACACCACATTAACCAAATGAATAAGAATATATGATCATTTCAGTAGATGTAGAAAAAGTATTTAACAAAATTTAACATCAGTTCATGATAAAAACTCTGAATAAAGTGGGTTTAGAAAGAACATACTTAAACATAATAAAGCCCATATATGACAAACCCACAGATAACATCATACTCGATGGGGAAGAGCTGAAAGCTTTTTCTCTAAGATCAGGAACAAGACAAGGATGTCCACTCTCACCACTTCTTTTTTTTTTTTTTTAACACAGTACCAGAAGTCCTAGCTGCAACAATCAGACAAGAAAAAGAAATAAAAGACATCTGAATTGGTAAGGAAGTAAAGCTGTCACTGTTTATAGACAACGTGCTACTATATATGGAAAATCCTAAAGACTCCACCAAATAACTATTAGAATAAATGAACTCAGTAAGGTTGCAGGATACTAAATATACAAAATCTGTTGCATTTCTATATAGCAATAATGAACTATTAGAAAGAGAAATTAAGAAAAAATTCACATTTACAATTGCATCAAAAAGAATAAAATACCTAGGAATAAATTTAAACAATTTGGTGAAAGATCTATACTCTGAAAACTATAAGACACTGATGAAAGAAATTGAAGACAACACAAATAAATGGAAAGATATACAATGCACATGGATCAAGAGAATTCATATTATTAAAATGTCCATACTACCCAAAGCAATCTACAGCTTCAATGCAATCCCTGTCAAAATCCCAATGGCATTTTTCATAGAACTAGAACAAGCAATCCTAAAATTTGTACGGAAACACAAAAGACCCTGAACACATATTGGCAAGGATGTGGAGAAAAGGGAATCCTGGGTGGGAATGCAAACTGGTGCAGCCACTATTTAAAACAGTATGGAAGAAAACAGTTTGGAGTTTCCTCAAAAAATTAAAAATAGAAATACCATATGATCTAGTAATCCCACGTCTGGGTATTTACCCCCCCAAAAACAAAAACACTAATTTGAAAAGATATATGCGCCCCTGTGTTTGATGCAGCATTATTCACAGTAGCCAAGATATGGAAGCAACTTAAGTGTCCATCAATAGATGAATGGATGAAGAAGATGTGGTGTGCACCCACACACACATACACACAAACAATGGAAATATTACTCAGCCTTTAAAAAGGATGAAATCTTGCCTTTTACAACAACATGGATGGACCTAGAGGGCATTATGCTAAGTGAAATAAGTCAAAGAAAGACCAATAACCATATGATTTCACTTATAGGTGGAATCTAAAATAACAACAAACAAAAAGCACAACAGACTCATAGATACAGAGCATAAGCTGGTGGTTGCTTTTGGGGAGGGGGAGGTTGGTAGGGGATGGGTGAAACAGATGAGACAAATTAAGAGGAACAAACTTCCACTTAAGAAATTATAAGTCACAGGGATGAAAAGTACAGCATAGGGAACATAGTCAAATAATATGTAATAATGTTGTATGGCGACAGATGGTGACTACACTTATAGTGGTGACCATTTCATAATGTGTTTTATTGTCAAATCAACAAACATACACAACAAGCTAATATAATGTTGTATGTCAACTACACTTCAATTACAAATATCTTTTTTCACCAAAAAGTGCCCATCACATAGTTTGGTTCTCAACTTTTGGTGTCCATTTAGTATCTCCAGTAGAGCCCAGGGCCCATCTGCACTGAATGAAACTCACAGGCTTCTGCACACAGCTTAAGAATAATCTACTATGCGACTGATATTCAATAAATGCTTTCAAATGACTGCTGGCAAACCATTTGCTTCCATTTATTTAAGTGAGCACAATGTAACACATCACATCTTTGTTTTTGTTTTATGCTCTTGCTGCCCTCAAGTTCAGAGGTCAGTTATGCATTCAACTGCTGGTTTGGTTATCTGGTATCAGTATCTCCTACAGATTCATTATTCAGCACTTTTTAAAACTCAACGTTGTTTGTGGTTTTATTGCATCTCCATTTTTCACTGTATGCTACCTCCAAAATAATTTGGTAAATATTTAAGGCATAAATAATTTTTAAAAAGTAAATACAGCTACATTTATCTAACATAAAATTTTATCTGTGACAATGCAAAACAGGCACACTAAATATTTGTCATAATAAAGGATCTTAAAAAGTGCAGCGATGCAGCAGCTCATCTGATTGCAACTCACTTCAGAGTGATAGGCCTGAAGATGTGCAGATGTTTTAAGATTAGTCCCTAGGTAGTTAGCTGGGAATCTCAATACATTCCTTGGAAACAGGCATCATAAATAAAGATATGCCTTCTTGATCTGTCAGTGTATATTTCCACTTTTTCTTTTGAATAGTAAATCATATTGAAAAAGAGTCATGTGGAAGCATGTTAAGGCATATTCTGGGATGACAATTGATTGTCAGCACATGTAGAGAGGTCATTATTAGAGGAAGTGGATGATAGATGAAAAGAAGCACTAACCTAGAGTTTAAAAAAAAATGTGTTAAAAAAGTTGGGCCAGGGACACCTGGGTGGCTCAGTCAGTGGTGTGTCTGACTCTTGCTTTCGGCTCAGGTCATGATCTGAGGGTCCTGGAATTGAGCCCCACGTCAGGCTCCGAGCTCAGTGGGGAATCTGCTTGTCTCTCTCTCTCTGCTTCTCCCACCACTCGTGTGCACTCTCTCTCAAATAAATAAATAAATCTTAAAAAAAAAAAAAAAAAGTTCTGGGGCGCCTGGGTGGCTCAGTCGTTAAGCGTCTGCCTTCGGCTCAGGTCATGGTCCCAGGGTCCTGGGATCGAGCCCCACATCAGGCTCCCTGCTCCGTGGGAAGCCTGCTTCTCCCTCTCCCACTCCCCCTGCTTGTGTTCCCTCTCTCGCTGTGTCTCTCTCTCTGTCAAAATAAATAAATAAAATCTTTAAAAAAAAAAAAAAGTGCCAAACCCCAAGCAACTACATTCAGTATTCATAGGGCCTCTGAGGTTGTTTGCTGTAACTTTGCAAAAACGTAATGGCACGTGATAGAGGCCTGAAGATTTTTTTTTAACACAGTAGCACAGCTGATAAGGGAACTTCTAATTAACATCTTTAAAATAATTATCAAAAAAAAAATTATCAAAGGCTGAATTTCAACTGTCACTATTTCTTATTAGCTAATGGTGTTGAAGTAATGTATGATCACCTGAAAAGCACTTTATGCTATTCTTAAGATACTATACCGTTCTAAAAATCTCACATCAAGGGCGCCTGGGTGGCTCAGTCGTTGAGCGTCTGCCTTCGGCTCAGGTCATGATCCCAGGGTCCTGGGATCGAGCCCTGCATCAGGCTCCCTGCTCAGCAGGAAGCCCGCGTCTCCCTCTCCCACTCCCCTTTGCTTGTGTTCCCTCTCTCACATAAATAAATAAAATCTTAAAAAAAAAAATCTCACATCAAAGACCTACTTCTGGGATATGTTGAATCATAGAATGGTAAAAATACAAGCTGTACAGAGCTCAATTGATATAAAATCATAAAACAAATTAACCATGTCCACTCATGACTGGCTAAAATAAAAAAGAACAACTAGGTATTAAACGTGTATTCACCTCATGTTCAAGACTGTTCATGAACTTAATATGTAAATATTCTTAGCACCAATAGAGTAAAATCTACAAATATGTATCACGGTTCAGTGCAGAGAGACTTTTTGGTGCACCGGTATTCCTTTGCAACCAAGTAAGAGAGAAAATAGGGAAATGTAATTCCATCAAAGCTAGTAGTGGCTGATATTGCCTATTTTTGTATTTAATTTTGCTTCTGAGTGACACTGAGCTTTTGATATCATACTAAAAATAGATTTTCCCCTTGACAGGAAAAATCTTTCAAAATAAATAAAATGTTACCTTATTAAAAAGAGAAAAAATGTTTAAAAAAATAAATATAGCCTTCACATACTCTCTGCTCCTGCCAAACTGAAGTTGATCCTCTCCATGCTTTTGCTCAAAGGGCTCATTTTGCTTGAAATGACTTTCCTTCCATGACCTCAGTCAGTGAAATCCCTGACATCCTGCCTGGCCCTGGTCCAGTGCCCTCTTCTTTACAAAGCTTGCCCTGAACTTCCTTTGGTTTTCCAAAGAACAATGGCAAAAAACCTGTGAACTCATTTCTGGCATGAGAAGGTCAGACAGGAGAGAAGTCTGTTATTTAACATTGTGAAGGGAATCATTTTTAGGAACTTGAGCCATAGCTAAATACCATGGTGCCAGGACTCACTGGAGGAATCAGAGGCAAAGAGCAAAGACAAAGACATGGACAGAGAGGGGGCTCCTGGGAAACAGGTATTCTTAGGTAGATGTGGGAGGTCACGGGCCATGGTGGAAAAAAAAAAAAAAGTTTAGGTGCATTATTAAGAAAAAGTCCTATCTAACACTCAACTCTTACTCCTCCTTCCTGGTTCCTCTTTCTGCCCTGATGTTCTATCTCTCAGTGTCAAATGAGGAAGGTGCCTGATCATGTTTCCCAGAAAAAAAAAAAGCAAGTCTGAGGGAGCTTTAGGGGGATGGGAAGTCCAATAAGGGAAGAGAATTACACTGAGGATCTATGTTGGAAACCACAATGGTGGACTTCATAGTGACCTCTGCCTGAAAACCTGCAATAAAGGCAAGATTCTTGTCTGAACCATCGTCATCCACCCCCTTCAAATTGTATCATGTTATTTTTAGTTTAACCATAGTCTTTGTGGCCATGGTTTCCCAAAGTTATTTCTAGCTCTAATTGATAGTGTTTATGGTTAGAAAAATCAGGCCTACTCTATCCTCACTGATTTTCCTTCAGATATCATTATAGGATTAACCGTAAATTCCTCTAAAAAGATTACACCTACAACAGAGAAGAGGGAAAAAGGGAAGCATGAATCATATCAGATTTCTATTTTAGACACTCTCCTCCGGGAAATTTTAATTCTAATCTAGAATGCAATATTCTGACTCTTGCATTTTATGAAAAAAATTCAGTTACCTGATACGAAGTTAATTGGAATTTCAAAACTGAAAATGGAGTCTATTTTCCTACAAGGTTGACCTTGACTAGGTATTAATGTCAAATAGACCACTGAAATTTTTTTCCGTCCATAGTTTGCAAAGAAGCCTGAGCAGAAGTGAACAACAAAATCAAAGTGAGGATAGTCCCACTTGAGTATTTTTTTGAGCTCTTCATTTAATTATTTACTCACAATAATTTATCACATGAATATTTTTGAGTACTCAGCCCTTAAGGTGACAATCCCTGTTGCTGGTTCTTCTAGAACTCTGAGATGGAAGGTTGAGGGTTTCAGGGATGTCATGTGCATTTTCATTGCTAGAGTGGCTGAAGAATAGGGCAGTGGCTTAGCTGGCCTGAGGTCACAATAGCTGCTGAGCAGATACTAGGTCTTTTGATGAATAGGTTCTGTGAGTCATTTCTGTGTAGCTTCTTTTCAATGTAAATTACACGTGAGAGTGATATGGTGCCTTTCTGAAGACTGCTGCCAGATTCCATGAAATTCAAAGTAAGAAAATATAGAAAACCACTCTTTATCACAGCTCCAAAATTTTATATCTAATTGTTGATAATGTTTTTCTTTTCCAAGTGACTTTCATATTCCACTTCAAGAATGTTTGGCCCTCAAACCCAAAAAACAAAGTCTTTTTATTTCATGAAAAAATACAGCATGGAGAGTGGGAATGTTTTTGTTCATGTGAATGGTTTTGCTTAATATTTCTGAGTTGTTGGCATTATTGATTTGTCCACCAATGACTTAAATGTAAGCATTTCTAGCTTAAACATTTTAACTTTGGAAATGGGCATCATTTGACATATGCTTATACTAAGACTCCCAAAGCTGACTTAATTTAGGAAAGTGGTTATAGAGCAAGAATTGGCAAACTATAGCCTATGGGCCAAATATCACTTGTTTTTGTATAGCTTGTAAGATATGAATGGTTTCTACTATTTTATTTTTTTAATAAGCAGGACATTGATTAGGTATTGCTATTGGGCTGTCAAAGGGATGAATAGGAAGCAAGATTGGGCAGAGGGAGAAATTGAGCAATAATGCAGTCCCCATGAAGGCCTTTGCTGACCTCAAGTGTAGCTCTGGAGTTGGGATGGCTTTTCAGAGTTATCTTAAGTAGGGATAGGTTGTGAATGTAAGCTGTCCCTGGAAGGAGGTATAACTTTGAGCAAGGCAGCTTTCTTAGTTAAGGCAATCCCTTTTCAAAGAGGGTTGATGATTGAAGATCATCTTAACATCCTCAGCAACTAGGGGAACAAGTCCTTCTTTTCTGAAGGTTCCAGACTGGTCTATGGTTTTCCTTAAGAGTAAGCCCAGCATACTTCTGGTCCCCTTTTTTCTATGTCTGCTCTGTAGTTCCCTGGTTTCACGACATGGGGCAGTACAGAGAGAAGGATCCAAAGAAGAAAGCACCTGCAAAAAGAAGGGAAGGACATTTCTCTCTCTGGGAGCTAGAATTGAATCTAAGCTACTCACCCCAGGCCTGCTCAGAGTAGGGACCTCTGAAGAGAAAAAGAATAAAAAGAAATTGTCAATCTCAAGAGTGGAAGCATCAAAAGGAGAACAGAACTTCAGAGGGCACAGTGTAGGGCCACATATGGCCCCCCGATCACATCAAGTATTCCACCCTCTGCCAAGGGGCCCTGTTGATGACTGACCCTGGAACCTACTGGGTAATGTAACGTAATAGCAAAGAAGGGGAAAGTCTTGAGCTCTCTCTTAAAGCTGACTACCATCTTCTCCTCTTTAACACTAAACCTGCTTGACTAATCTTCTGACTTCTATCCTAAATCTCTTCCAGGAGGACAGGGATCCTTTCTTATTTGTAGTCAACATTTTCTTTTCCACATAACTCACTTCAGAGTTCATCTCATCCAAGGAGTGGTCAAGATCAAGGTTATTCTCACACGAATACTGGGCTGACTGGCAACACCTTTTACCCTCTTGGAGGTTGTGGTGTAAGTTTGCAAAGGTAGAAAGAGAACAAACTGTGGAGCAGCTGTGTTAGCTCACCTTTAGGGACTGTGCTTTGTATGCCATAAGCAGTCAGTAAATATTGAACCAGTACAATGAATCTGATACACAGAAAGATGAGTGACTCAGCTGACATTAAATGAAGAGAGTGATCCATGAGTGGATCAGAGATCTTGGTCACAAACATTCTTCAAAAGCATCTACATCTGTGCTATCATCATTATCGTTGTTTTTGTTATTGGTATTATTATTATTGTTATTGGTTTGTTTCATTCTTTTACCTTTTTTTTTTTTTTAAAGATTTTATTTATTTATTTGACAGAGAGAGACACAGTGAGAGAAGGGACACAAGCAGGGGGAGTGGGAGAGGCAGAAGCAGGCTTCCCGCTGAGCAGGGAGCCTGATGTGGGGCTTGATCCCAGGACCCTGAGATCATGACCTGAGCTGAAGGCAGATGCTTAACCGACTGAGCCACCCAGGCACCCCTCTTTTACCTTTTTTAAAGTCTAGAGCATCCCCTTACTGGGACATTGATGTCAACATCAGTTTTATTCAGAAAATTTGTACCATAGGGCTTGTTTCTATTTATTCTTTAATATTTAAAATCTAGCATTCTTGTAGTAGTTTCTGATCAATTAAATAAGTTTTTGCATGAGGAATTATTGCATCTGCATGGATGGGAATATAACAAAGAGGGCTGATTTGAAGGAATTCATACTTATGGCTCTTCAGTAAAGGAAATTTGTCTTCTTGCAATGATGTAAAAACCTTGGTGGAAGCAAAGGGGAAATGAAGCAGACCTTCAGGGAAAATTAGCAAATTTAGCTCTTGAATTCAGATAAATTTTAATTAAAATAACAAAACTGTTTAAAAAACTTAATAAAATGTGATAAGTACATAGCAAAAAAAATCATTTTTTTCTAATTTAAAAATAGGCAAAATAAGTCAAAAGTAAATTTAAAGTTAATGCCTCAAAGCACACAAAATAACATTTCTTCTAATGTTTTCCTCTACTTATAGTAATTATTTGTTGAATAATTCATCCTCACCATCAGAGGAAAATTTTCTGAGGTAAGCAGCTATATATAGTCTTCCGTACTGCTGTTTTCCCTCCTACAAGAGCATCCCTGGCACCCAGTGCTTAATAAATAAGTGAAGGAAATTTGCGACTCCATATTTCCATCAGAGTATATGGATCTCAAATTAAGGTTTTATTGGAACAATTTTGATAGATTCACTTCACATTAAAACATGGAAGTAAGTATAATGAAAGTTATTCTTCTCTCCCTATATAATTGAGTCTATTATTTCAAGTTTTATAGAGCTTGTGTTTCTCTTTGGTCCTCAATACCTCATCAAAATGTGTCCTGATAATTATTTATATTAATAATTTTATCTGTTAATCAGTTGTTTTGCCTTCTGAGTCTAGGTAGGAGGGGGAATATTTTTATTCTAAATCTTGTTCCTAATGATAACTGATGTAAAAATCTTTGACAAAATATTAGCAAACCAAATTCAACAATACATCAGAAAGATCATTCACCATGATCAAGTGGGATTTATTCCAGGGATGCAAGGATGGTTCAATATTTGTAAATCAACATGAGACACACATTAACAAAATAAAGGATAAAAATTATACGATCATCACAATAGATGCAGAATAAGCATTTGACAAAATTCAACATCCATTTCTGATAAAAATTTTCAACAAAGTGGGTTTAGAGGGAACATACCTCAACATAAAAAGTCCATATATGACAAACCCACAGCTAATATTACATTCAACAGTGAAAAGCTAAAAGCTTTTCCTCTAGGATCAGGAACAAGACTAGAATGTTCACTCTCACCACTTTTATTCAAGATAGTACTAGAATTCCCAGCTACAGCATTAAGACAAGAAATAGAAGGCATCCAAATTGCTAAGGTAAAACTGTCACTATTTGCAGACAACATGATACTTTATATAGAAAACCCTAAAGACTCCACCAAGTAACTATTAGAATAAATGAATTCAAAAGTTGCAGGATACTAAATTAATATACAGAAATCTGTTGCATTTCTATACAGTAATAATGAACTAACAGGAAGAGAAGTTAAAGAAGAAGTCCTATTACAATTGCATCAAAAAGAATAAAATACCTAGGAACAAATTTAACCAAGGAGGTGAAAGACCTGTATTCTGAAAACTATAAGACATTCACAAAGGAAATTGAAGACAACACCAATAAATAAAAAGATACACTGAGTTCATTGAGTAGAAGAATTAATATTGTTAAAATGTGCATACTACTTAAATGTAATCCCTGCCAAAATCCCAATGGCATTTTTCACAGAACTAGAAAAAGGAATTTGAAATTTTTATGGAACTCCAAAAACCTCAAGTAGCCAAAGCAATCTTGAGAAAGAAGAACACAGCTGGAGGTATCACACTTCCTGATTTCAAACTATACTACAAAGCTGTAGTAATCAAAACAGTATGTTATCAGCACAAAAACAGGCATGTATACCATTGGAACAGAATAGAGATCCCAGAAATAAACCCATACTTGTATGGTCAATTAATCTTCAACAAAGGAGGCAGGAACATACAATGGGGGAAAAGACTCTCTAATAAGTGGAGTTGGGAAAACTGGACAGCTACATGCAGAAGAATGAAACTAGACCACTTTCTTCCACCATATACAAAAATAAACTCAAAATGAATTAAAGACTTGAATGTAAGATCTGAAACCATAAAACTCCTAGAAGAAAACACAGGTCTGGGCAATTTTTTTTTTTTTTTAATCTCTCTTCTGAGGTAAGGGGAATAAAGAGCAAAATAAAAAAAAATGGGACTACATTAAACTTAAAAGCTTTTGCACAGCTAAGGAAACCATCAACAAATAAAAAGGCAACCTGCTGAATGGATGAAGATATTTGCAAATGATATAACTGATAGGGGTTAATTTCCATAACATATAAAGAACTCCCACAACTCAATATCAAAAAAAGAATCCAATTAAAAAATGAGCAGAGGACCTGAATAAACGTTTTTCCAAAGAAGACATACAGATGGCCAACAGATGCATGGAAAAATGCTCAACATCACTAATCATCAGGGAAATGCAAATCAAAACCACAATGAGATGGTACCTTACACCAGTCAGAATCACTAGTATAAAAAAAAAAACAAGAAATAACAAGTATTGGCAAGGATGTGCAGAAAAGTGAATGCTCGTACACTGTTTGAAGGAATGTAAATCGGTGCAGCCACTATAGAAAATGGTAGGAAGTTCCTCAAAAAATTAAAAATAGAACTACCACATGATCCAGCAATTCTGTTTTTGGGTTTTTGAAGAAAATGAAAATGAAAACACTAATACAAAAAGTAAAGAAGATGTAATATATATATTATATTCCATTATGTATATATAATGTAATATATATAATGGAAATTACTCAGCCATAAAAAAGAATGAAATCCTACCATTTGTAACAACATGCATGGACCTAGAAGGTATTATGCTAAGTGAAATAAGTCAAATGGAAAAAGATGCATACTGTATGATTTCACTTACCTGTGCAATTGAAAAAAACAAAATCAAACACGCAAAACAAAACAGAAATAGACTCACGGATACAGAGAACACTCTGATGGTTGCCAGAGGGGGTGCTGGGATGGGTAAAATGGGGGAAGGGGATTAAAAGATCCAAACTTCTAGTTATAAAATAAATAAGATATAAGGATACAATGTATACCACAGGAAATACAGTTAGTAATATGTAACAACTTTGTGTGATGACAGATGGTAAGCTAGATTTATCATGGTGATCCCTCTGTAATGTATATCATTTATATTTATTGGAAACTGTATTGTATTATCCTTCTTAACATACACAATTTTCTGAATCCTACCAATGATTCACTATTATTTTGTCTTATGAAGAAGAAATTGAAATTTAGAGTTGGGTGACTGTTGAATGGCCACATATACAATATGTAGAAGAATCTGTTTTAACTCAAGTCTCACTTCAAAACTCATGGTTTTAATTACTATGCAATCTTCCATTAAGAAACTTTGATGCTAATTAAAAACTTGGCTGAAAAGCCAATTCTTACAACAGGCTGTGCTTTACAGCAAACTTTTCTGGAATGATCGTTTCATGCAGATATGTATGCCTACCGCCATGCCTCAACTCAAGAAGCTACCCTTGAATTAGATACCATTATTCACCCTGGCTTCTTGAATCACCTTCTGGATCCTGCTAGAAGTACTCTCTTCATCAGAGTCTTGCCTGCTTTGTATGACCTGCCTTCCAATAAGGGACACTCTGTCTTAACCAACTTGGCTGTGGAAATAAAGTAACACTGTCCCACAAAAGCAATAGAAAACCCGAGGCTTTGACAATAATGTTAGAAGAGAAATACCGCCCAAGTTGGGATAACACTTCTATAGGAGTTAGGACCCAGTGTTCCTCCCATATTCTGTAAAAATTTTCTTTTATACTAAATCTGTCTGGAGAAAGGAAGATTTAGCTTTTAGGAAAGAAGATTCTAGTAGGTCATTAAATTAGGAATATTGGCCTACTTAATTTGAAGCCTGAAGACTTGGGTTTAGGTACTCATAATTACAGACCTGAAGCAAACTGCTTAATTTCTCTAGGCCTTAATTTCTTTTTTTGCAATACAGAGGCAATAATATCTACCACTACAGGTGGCTCAAGGCTAGGATACAATAACATACCCAAAGATGTTTTTTACAATGTAAAGAAGCAAATATGTTACCACTACAGATAAGTTTTATTAGTGTATTATTCCCAGTGATAATTTACAAATGTCCTCCAATGTACTGTTTAGTCTAGGAAAGGATTTTGTGAAAGATACTGTGAATTCCAACCAATTGTTTCTTAATCTGTTCAAAATTGAGCAGGATGTGGGTGTGTCCCAGAGAACACTTATTTTTCCATAACTTCCACATTTGGAAAAACTGCAAAGATTTCGGAAAATGGGAGGGAGTCACATGCTGAGTGTTAAACTAAAATGTATGACAAAAATGAAATAAATATAAAACAGTTGTCAGGTTGCACTGTTCAGATAGAAATTAAGATGTTCCTTCTTAAAAGCAAGAGTGAACCCTGACTCAGATGAAGAAAACACCTCTACATATTTACCTTAATTTTGATATGAAAGTTGAAAAACAAATCTTAATAATTCATAATCATTACTGATATTTTTACAGTCATGTGCAGTTGGTTTATTGAACACTTTAAACTGAGTAGGGGTAAATATACCAAGTTATTTTATATTATTTCAAATGCCCCTAAACTGTTATGTCAAATATTCCTTTCTCACCCATAGTAACATTTTGCCTAGAATCTGTAATTTCCTGTCACTTTGTTATTTAAAACCTCAAGCTTTTCCAATCTCAAATATAAACCTCTTATTTCAAATCCAATTTAAACCTCATCTCCTTATTACCTCTCAGGTATCCCCTTCCGACCTCCCTTGGTAGCTGGTCTCTGGAGATGGTCCTCTGCCAATCTTGCCCTTTGTTGTTTCCTCTGATATTGATTCTGAGCTAGGCCTATGACTCATATGAACCCGTGGAAAGGATGCTGTGCCCATTTTGAGCCTGAGTCATAAGAAGGCTTGGCATCTTCTTATTTTGTGCTTTTGGAAGCCCAGTGCCATCATGTAAGAAATCTGGCATGTCAACATATTATGTAGAGATACCACATGGAGAAGGAAAGGCCCTGGATTTACACAGGAGAGGGCTCCTCAATCCAGCGTGCACTCACAAAATATAGCATTTACTATGGAACCAATGGTCCAGGAAAGGGAGGGAGCGGGAAGAGGCATGGATAGAGAGGGAGGCCCAGTCATGCCACAGTCCTAGCTTCCTAGCTGAGCCCTGCCTCCCAGCTGTGTCTGCCAAGGGGACAGACATGTAAATGGGCCGTCTCGGGCAGGAGAGCCCAGTCATGGCACCAGACGACTGCAGCTCCAGCTAACTTCTCATGGAGAAGAAACACCCAGATGAGCCCAGTTGGCCCTCAGAACCATGAGAGAGCACCATTACATTCTAGGGTGGTTTATTCTGCAGCAACAGAAAACTGGAACATTTCCTACCCCATGTCTGTCTGGCCAAGAGAGAGGGGAACATGCCATTTTTCTTTCTTTCTTCTCCCTTCGCCTTCTGCTTCTAGCTTTTTGTGTTGGGGACTGGTAAGAGGAGTGAGAATGGGGGCTCTCTTTTTCTCAACTGCTCCTGTATCAGATGATGTATTGGAATTGGTCTGCACCGGCTTGTTAGAGCTGACTGTTAAATTTTCAGGAATTGTATGGGCCAATTGTTAAATGTGCCATTACTATAAACTGAATTATATAAAGTTACAATTAAATGAATTATATTGAAAAGAGGTAATGTTCAAACTTGTCACTTCCTAATTGTTTTATATATTTTTACTATTATCTATCCTCTTAAGGTTATTTATACGTATTAGACCTGTATGGTGGAAATACTCTGTGATGGTATGTTACTGTACGTTACTTTCTGACTTCACAATCAGTGATGTCCTATTGGTAACTTAAAATCAGCCATGGTGGGAGTCTTTACACCATGGAAATAAGCAAACATTATAAGTCAGTGCTCTTTTCCCTTCTGGATTGGTTGCTGGTTGTTAAACCTTTGCCAGAACACCACTGCCTACAGTCCTCTGTTGTATCTATGTGTATCGTCTTTGGTCCGTTCTGGCTAGTCAGTGGTGCCTTCTCTGTGGTGGGCATGACAATGTTGGCCTTCTGAAGAGGGATGTATTTGAGGGTATCCTGTGAGACCCCCTATTGCCACAGTTCCTAATGTGGGAAGCTCCAGCTCTGCTTCCTCATTTTAGCCTCTAGAAGAAAAACCTCTCAGCCTTTGCTCCTATGTCCTTTGCCGTGGATAGCCCTCACATGTGTATCATTAGTGAAGCAGATCAAGCCTGCCATCTTCCTTGATGTCCCTCTGACCCGCTGGATAAAGTAGGGCCTGAAGATGAAGCAGCATGATGATCTGATAAAAAGTTCACTATTAATCTAAGTATCAGTGACTGCTCTGACTTGGCTTCTCCAAGAAGCAGGTTCTGAGAGGGAGCTTAGCATAGAGGAAATTTATTAAGATGGGGCCAAAGAGGAAGAAAACTTGGGCAGAAGGATAAGTTGGGCTGAGGTGCGGTCCTAACAACGCTTCTGTGTGTATGGAGGGGGGAGGCTCTGAAGCTGGACAGCACTTCAGAGTTGTCCTGACTTGCACTGATCAGTCATTATATGTGGTCTGCCCGAAGGGCACACCTTGGGCAGGGGGCCTTTTTCCACTGAGGTGATTCCCAAAGAGTGCTGATTAGCAACTACCTTCCCACTTGCAGGGGGACACATCTATGTCTTGAAGGGAGGCTAGGACTGTGACACTGCTCATATGAGAGCCCTCTCCTTGTGCTGCTTGGATCTATTTATTTCCTATGAATTTTGGGGCCAGCTCCTATAAGATTCTGGTGGGCCTTTTTTTCTGTGAGGGAAACTCATAGGAGGATGATTAGTGAGACAAACTACTGTCCTCACTACTGCAGTTAGTCTTAAGGTCACAAATGTTATTCATTCTCTCCTTCCTTCACTAACCATTCAAGATTCCCTTCACCCTTGGCTAGCTTCTCTGCTGGTCTCTGGCACTTACTCAATAGGAAATCCAGAAGGGTTCTCTCCCCTTTCTCAGGCTGTGGATGCTGGGTTTATCATGGACAAATAACGTTAATGAGTCTCGTAACTGGGCAAGGGAATTCTGAGAGAAACCCAAGTCCAACACCTGTGCGCCAAATGTATTCCTCTCTGCCCTCTGGGAACAACAGTTCTTCTTCCTCCTGACTGGTGATCAGGATACATTACCCCTGCCAAGATGGTGGTTCCTCTTTTTACCTGCTAGTAGTTTGGTCTGACTTGCCCCAGGTGGTTGGGGAGCAGGTGTAGCTTAGTGCGCAATGGGATTCTTGCTAGGTCTCCTGGTGGATGTGTTACCCCTTTAGGATCCAAACCTCTAAAGTTACAGAGGTCCAATTTGTGGGGCCTGGAGAATGAATTCCCTGAGAGAATGTTAGGAAGTGTTATTTAGCCTAATAAATACATTAATTAAGCCTCTATTATACATCTTCTGTTGTGTATCCCTGTGCTAGGAATAAGAAAACAGAGAACTTTTACTCTATGTGAGGTAACAAGTAAAATATATAAATAAGAAGATGCAATCCCTAAGCCATTTATATGTAGTAAAATGGTAAAATATAAAATAAATAAACCTAACTGGTATTGGTGTGAAATTTTTCAGAAATAAATTTTAGAGCAGATATAAACTGGCAACATTTGGATTCCAGTACATTGAGATTTAGTTTTTCCCTTAGATTTTTTCCTGTTTGTCTAAGAAGTTGGCTGTATATGGGATATGAGGAGCCTCTGAAAGAATTTTCAGGACATTAGGAGAACATAGATTGGAAAATAAATCCCATTAGGTGCGCTTCTTGATAGTTATAACACAACACAGGTTTTAATCAGCAGTAGGCTCTAAATTCATAATTCTCCCTCACCCACTTTATACACACTGCTCTGCTTTTTCATACTTTCAGTCTAAAGAAAGAGACTAACATTGCCTGCCCATACACATTTAACATTCTTTCCCATTCCAAAATCGACACTAACACTAATATGAACGTTTATACTGATGATGGCGAATTTTATTGAGGGATATGCTAAGTGATCTACATGGATCACCAGTGTTAGCTCTTACCATAATACTATGATGAAGACTTCATTATCATTTTTATTTTACAAGTAGGACATGGGGGCATAGAAAGGCTAGAAGGGGTGATTCATACCAGAAGGAAGAGAGAAAAGAGGAAGAGCTTGAAGATTTCGTTTATATCCTTGAGCTGCATTGCTTGAGTTCTTTTGCTCTAGTGATTACAATCTCCAAATAACAAATCAGGACGTAGGGCTTTAAGAAGTGCTTTTTGTGCCTCTTGAGAGAATACAAGGCAGCTAGTGCTAGGAGCAGGAAGGAGAGGGCTAAGAGTGCAAGCAGCTTAGTCACACCTCAGCTCTGTCACTGTGCACCACCTGGGGGGCTGTGGGCAAGGTACCTCTGTAAGCCCTGGTTTCTCGAGGCAAAATGAGGCTAACGAAGGGTGGTCTGACAATTTAGCATGATAGCCAATGCAAGCACTGAACTGAATGCCCCAGTTACATAGTTTCAGTGTCAAGATAGTTCTGAGTTATATTTGAGATTTATAACCCATTGAGGATAACATAGGAACTCTGGGAAAATGCAAGACCCATGATGGTTCTTTTTTTAAGCGAATCTAGATTTTGTTCCATTACTAGCTCAGAGTTCAAGGCTGTCATGGTGCTTTTCTTTTCTTTCTTATTTTTCTTTCCTAAGATCTTACTTTCCAGGCTCCCAGAGCTTGTTCTCTGACCATCTGCTTTTCTGGCCCGGCTATTAAGATAATGCTTTTTTGTTTGTTTGGATTTTCATGATTTGGTGGTTTCTGTGCTACCTGATTAGGGCTCTCTCATTATCTACCTTCCCTTTAGCCTGTCAACAAAGAAACTTGGGGAGTTTTTCTACTTACAAGTTCATCCTAATGATTAGTTAGAAATTTTTGAGACTGAAACAAAGGTTTTAGGTCCCTGAACTCATTTTTTATCTATTGCTAAATTGGAAATTAGGAGAGCTGCTCTTGGCAGAGCCAGGGGCTCCTTGACTAGCATTTCTGCTTTAGGAGTCTCTTCTTGGACAACGTCTCTTTGCTCATTATTTAGGGACACTGCTGTCACATGACCAATTTCTGGACTGAAGAGCCTACTTTGAGCAAATAGGTGCTTCCGGGTTAGCCAGGACCGGCTTCATGGGTATTACTAGTGTGACTGTACATGGCTCCATGCTCGGAGGGGCTCCACACTCTGGGGTTGAATGTTCTGGGGTCACGATTTTGAAATTCTCAAACCTTTTATGTTTGAATTTGTGTTTTGTAAGTCTAATGGGACTGCGGAGTATGTGACATGGACTTGGAGCCTGCTTCACACACAGTCTCTCTTCTTGCTACGTTGCAGCTTGCCCGGGTCAGATTCTTGGCTGCCTAGTCCCCTGCCTTGTTCCAGCAACCGCTGTCCTCCTCTGCCCCCACGGTAGGGCTGGGTGCAGGTACAAGGACAGTTGGAGGCAACCCCACGTGTGAAGCTGGGGAGACTGGGGAGCCCCGTGGCAATGAAGGCCTGTACCTGCCCAGTGAGTACCTTCATGCCCAAGGGAATGCTACATTAAATAGCAAAGAAAAAGCACCATGACAGCTTGAGACAGAGACTTAAGTAACAAGGAAAAAGCTATTTTCTTACTTTGTGAACAAGCATCTACACCTTTTCATCTTTCATTGGACCCTGCAAATCACGTAGCTGGCCCTGCAGTATTCGAAGGAGGTGCACGGTTTTATACCATCTTGCCAGGAATAGAATGTTGAGTGTATACCTATCCTAACAACAGAACTTGAGAGCTGGTCAGGGGTCCTAGGATCTCTGGAGGCTGGTGTCTCTGGCTCTGTGAAGCGGCAGCTCATCCACTTTTAGGCACTTTAAGGCATTTTGACCAGACCTCTCCTCCACCCCCCAAGCCCTTATGAAAGTGTCATTTGGTATAAGCATAGTTTCTGTTACCACTCCTCAGACTGAGTGCAGGGAAAATGCAAACAAGTCTTTGCAGAGTTCCCCAGAGAAGCAGAACTACAAGAGAATACCCAATATTATAATAGCAGAGAGAAGAAAAAAAAAAAAAAATCAGTGAAATTCTTGCTGGCATGTTTCTAGATGTATTTTCTACATATTTTATATGTATTTATATAACGTATTTATATAAACAATCATGTATTTATATAATGTATATTTATATATTTATTTCTAATATATTTTAATATACACTTTATATTTATATAAATACATTATATAATGTATGTATTATAACGTATTTCTATAAACCATAACTTAGGACTAAATCAGAACATCTAATGATTGCTTGGTTCTTTGGAGCAGGTTAGCAATCCACACATGGAAGGAGTCTCGCGTTCCTCTTCAAGTACATCTAGGTAAATATTTGTGTTCAATTTGACGCAGGTTCTCCCTAGGGAAGTTAAGCTGGGTGGTTCAGTTTGGTTCCATTAGGAGAGTGTTATCATGAACTTTGTCTTGTTTCCCCTTCTTAAGAAAATAGTCGCTTTGGACAGTCTCAATCGAGGTTGCTGTACTCACTGCCTAAGTGAAAAGTCCCATTGTGCTCAATGTAGGAGCTTTTGATTTCACATAATCCCTCCAAAAGAAATTAAAAGCAAACTGTTCTCATTCTCAGTTTTACCAAATTGGTTCCTCTTACAAAACATATTACATCATGTCTACTAAACAGTCCTGAGAAAGATTTCCAAGTAAGGTCCCAAAGCCAATGTAGCACCTTCGTACCCTGTGTTGGTTCAGAAAAACTGGGTTCTAACCCCTGCCCTGTTGTTTACGAGTTGTGGAAAGGAAAAGAGGGAACATAGAAGAAAGAGGCTGGCAGATTCTGGGTCGGAGTAGGTATCTAATAAATATTTATTGTTAAAGGGTATTTAAGTAGCATTTATTTTGTGTGCTTAAAAAAAATCTCACTGAAGTTCTTGTTATCTGCCAGAATGGAAGAAGTATATCTGTTACTTTATAATTTGATTAATACCATATTTAGGATAATAATTGACTGAAGTTAATTTAATTTGGATGTGTGACTGTGGGATATTAGGTTCCCATTTTGCCATTCCCTGCACAAATTTCCCAGGCGGTGACAACGGAGATTAGGACTTCCCACAGGTAGGTTCCAGTCTGCTGTGCATTGGAGAGCTTCCCTCTCCAGAAGCCATGTGACTGTGTGTTCTCTGTGGCTCCTAGAGGTGTTCAGCAAGGAAGCTCACAAGCCTCCTCACCAGCTATAATTTGTCCGCTATCACTTAGCCGTAAGCAGAGGTGTGTGAACTCAGGGAACAAGCTGCCTCTGAGCATCAGGGACAAAACTGACTCAGAAAGCAAACACTGCTCCTTTTAGGGGAGGTGGTGAGGGTTCCAGGTCTTAAGTAGTTTAGGTGCCAACCTAAATCAAAGTATCCAAGGAAAGCAAGCTTCCTATAACAAAGTGACTTAATAATAACATTGTAAACATTCCATATGTGCGGTTAGAAATCTATTAATTTATAGTAAGTTGAATAATAGTCAACTGTTTCTGACCTAAAAAAAATAGATCTAGATGACTCTAGGATTATAACATTCACACGCACTTAGCATACAACCATTTGTTTTGCTAATTCTGTGACTCAGCTGAACCCTAAAAGTATTCAAGCCTTCAGTACAATTTTAGTATTAATTTTATCTTTGGCAGGAAATAGGTCATCGAATCTTGCACTACACGAGGACACCTAGTGCTTTTTGCTTAGAGGAGGCATTCAAGCCATTCTAGTCATCGATTAACTGAAATGGTTTACCATCTGAAATCCTCATATGGGATATATGGTAACTCCCTATTATATGCAGAATATTCTAATTTGACTAGAACCTTCATTGCCCCACCTTGCCAAGTAAGGGATGTTCAGAGAACTGAAAATTCCCAAGTCCTGAATGTTTTGAAATGTTCCCTGGTTCAAGGAAACACATAACGAAACTACTTCCACTTGATTTTGCTGCTGATTACAGAGCCAGGAAAAAGGGACACCCATATCAGAGAATCCCTGCACCATTAGCCAGAAAAAGCATCTCCTGTTTTCAGGATGTTGGCCAGAAAGGGCCTTTCATTGGTGCCAGAGGCTTGGGACCCAAAGCAATCTTAGTGCTTTCTGTTTCTTATGTTTCCTTTTAGAGATAGCAAAGCTTAATCTTCTCTTCCATGCCTAAGTACGTGTCATCAGTTATCCCAAATATTGGGCTGATACGATCAGTAAGGTCTAAAGACAAACTGACAGATGATTTAGCTACAATTGCTGCTCTGTACTAATCATCCGGTTACGTAAAGATGAACGACTACAATATGCCATCTGGAACCATAAATGTTATTTGCATTGGGAGGTCCTTGATAAAAGCTTCATTATTTTACAGAAGGAATAAGGGATCCTGCCTGCCAACCACAGGGAATAGGGTCCTCTTGACGCTTTGCTTTCTCGGGCTTGATTGTTACCAAGTACCTGGGCTTAGCTCTTTGTACAGTGAGCTAAGAATTTTTTTTAAATTTTTAAATGACTGCATTTGAAAATGGTTATTTAAGTACCTACATATTACCCTCAATTTTGTCTCCTGGCCCATAAAGCCTAAAATGTTTACTATCTGACCTTTTAAGAAAAAGTTTGCTGATCCCCAGCAAAGAACAGTGCCTGATAGATGGTGACTGCTTCAAAGCATAAGCTATTATTAATAGTTTTATTTACTATGCTATATTATACCATACCACACTATCCTCTTGCGCTCTCTGAATTAATTGCTGTACCCAAGGAAAAAGACCTAAATGTCAGTGGAACACTTCATACAGCCTGCTCTGTAGGCTCATAAGTATCCCAGTTCTTAGTTCTTTTAAAGGTGTTCTGACACTCTAACCTAGGGAGGCTCATTCAAGATTAATGCCCAGATTCCAGAGGCGAGATTCTGCCACCTTACAGATCACCTGTTTCTTTGAACTTTGAGCAATTGTCTTGTGTCCTTTGCGACCTATCAGGAAACAGAATTCTCCAGATGTCATATCTGGACACAGAAGTATTTAAGTCTTATCCCTAAGGATAAAGAGTACAGGCCTTGTTGGGTTCTTTCACCTGATTCATTTAAAGCTGGAGAATGCCTCCAAAATAATTTTAGGCAATTCACATTTTCACAGTTTCATGAATGGAGTCAGTGTCTGATATTTCATCATGCTAGTTAACAGATCATTATTTTCACTTATAGAAACCCATTTCTGGTGTTGCACACGTGAATTTACAAAGCATTGGTTGTCGATCAAGATACAGAGATCTCTTGTAGCACCACCTTTGGGTTATGGCCTTCGTGGTTGGAACACCAGTGCATCATCCAATCTAGATTAGCATGTGGGTTATGGTCTAGCCTAAGTAATACACTCTATGTCACACTGCATTTGCTGAAGTGTTTATAGATATTGAAAATTGTATATTTAGAAAACATTTGCTCTGTGTGGTTTGAATCTAAGCTTGCAAGCTTCTAGATTTCTCCTAATTTCTATGTACAGTTCCTATATTTATTGATTCATGAGGATATTTAGTTTTATTTAAAAATGAAAGCAGGAAAGTATTGAATAGTCTTTTAGAAAGTTGGCTGATGATTCTGTATTTAACAATCAATTGTTATTAAAGCGCACTGTACCAAACTTGGGACATAAAGTATATTTTAAAGGACATACTATGCTCTTTTCTTAAGGGGATCTGTTATTATTTCCAAGTATATTTTATCTTCCAAAGTGTGTGTGTGGGGGGAGGGTGTGCTGTGAGGGGGAAGTGGATTGGAGGAAGAAAGGCAAGAGAGAAAGATCTATTCAAGAATTGAGGCAGTTAAAATTCTGTAAACCAGAATGGAACTTTGCAGGAAAAGGAGAGGGGAGGATAGCAAGCTGGGACATTTCATTGGTGTAGAAACTGGTAAATGTTTTTAAATAAATTGGAATGTTTTAGACAAGATATATGCATACATTAGATAAAAAGATGTAAGCTACTGAAGATAGCATGGTATGTAGACCTTTATGCTATGGTAAGATTTTCCTAGGTGTCTTTATTATGCCTCACCCAGATGATGAGTTCTTGAGACCAAGAACCTTGACTTCCCTTCAGCATCTAGGGCAGTGCTCAGCACATCTGCGAGGCTCAGCTGGTGCTGTTGTTGACAGCTTTCACACTGACTCTACAGAAAGATGGCTTATATGAATTTACTCGTAGTTCTCAGAGCCAGTGTGCGTGCTCGTTCTCTCTCTCTTTTTAGGCAAGAAATCATCTGGTTTATTTAGAAGCTGCTGGTCATATGAGGAAAAGCATATATGGTACAAAGTTTCAGCAGTTTAGTTCACTGGACAATATAAAGCATTATGTCTTTATAATTCATTGCAGAGTCTTCGGATTTTTTCTAAACTCCTATTTTATGTGTCGCAAATCAATATCACTCCCAAATCAAAATCACTTCTTTCTCTGGGAACCCATCCTGTTTACGAACTCCATATATAGAGAAGATGTTCCCAGAGTCTCCCAACACAATTCGTGTCAACAGCGCAAAGGGTGCCATGGACTTTTCTGAGAGAAAGATGCATGTGAGATCAAATGAACCAGTGTCTTGTCCTAAAATACACTGATTCCCAGTCCCCGAAGTAAGACATGACAGATAGGTAGGTGGCCACCATCTCTGGCACTGCCCATCTGAGGAGGGCCCCGGGATCTGACTGCACTGTGACATGTGGGCCCACAGGCAGGCCTCGTGGAAGCAGGACACATCTTAGCCAGGAAAATAAATACCCATGAACTTGTCTGTTTCACATACATGGAACTTTAAGCCAAGAGGAGAACATGGGGATCTAAACATGCAAAGCCTTTTAAACTCTTCAATGATCCCATTCACAGCTCAGTTCTCTTCCTGAATACAAGGCACTTCCAGATGGGCCCTGGCCACACCCACTGACCCTGTCTTACAGCTTCTGGCCCCCTCAGGCCAGGACTGGGCACCTGGGACTGCCACAGGGCTTGGGGGCAGAGGCAGGAGGGGAGTGGTCTCTAACATGCTATGAGGATGGAGGCCCCAGGCATACGTCATTCTAAGGAAACCTCAGGCAAGCTGAGGGCTATGCTGCTTGAGAGCACTGACAGAGTTCCCTCCTATGAGAAATGACTACTTTTCCACACAATGGGCATGAATGCCTGGCTCCCGCAGGAACAGCTGAAAGCTATGAACAATCTGTCCCGTTCTTGGCCTCCTTTGGCCAGCAGCTCACAAGTCTTGGGTACTGCAGCACAAGGGCAAGGAAATGCCAGGGGCTCTAAGGAACCGTGCTTCCCTGGGAGGCAGAGATGCTAGGCAAGTTCTGAGGGGTGAGGCAGGGCTGGTGGGAGAATCTCACAAAGGAAATTGGGAATACTTAAAATGCAGTCCCAGAGGAGAAAGTAAAGCCATGTTGGGCTGCCTGAGAAGGCGAGGTTGGGAGAAAGAGAAGGTGGCCCCAACCTCTTCAGATAATTAGAGCTGGCCTGAACTAAATAATCCAAGTCTCTCCCATTGTTCCTGTGAACTCCAGCCCATAAGAACCTGTTTGAGTCAATAATTCCATTATATTCTATTCCATTTTAATTAAATCAAATGATAAAAAGTATCCGACGGTCCTCATCTCCCAGCTGACCTTCCCAAGACCGGCCTATGGAAGGTTCTCGACACTAAGTTATAGGGCAGATGGGCTCTACCAAGCATTCACTCATAAGGCTCATAGACACTCAAACAGCCTTCCATTTCTGCAGCGTGTTCTCTCCGAAGAGTTTGGTGCAGACTGGGCTCCAGGGCAGGTTATCTGAGGCTGTGGGAGCAAAAGCTTCTCTCTCCAGGAAAAGGATGGTTTTGGTATGTACATCAGTGGGCCAAACTTATGATGATGGAAATCATCTAACTGAAAACAGATTTTTTAAAGGAGAACTCTAACTGAAAACAGATTTTTTAAAGGAGAACTTCTGAGCTGGGAAGGAGGTTAAGTGGAAAAGCCGAGCACAGAATTGACAGCACTTAATTTAGGGACACACACGCCCAGCAGGTTTTCCTTCAAACGCCCACCGAAGACAGGCAAGAATACGAAATAGTGGCGGCCTCCAGCTGGGTAGTGTCCCCACAACCTAGAGCTTACCTGGCCAGGCCATGGCCACCCCCTGTGGGAAAGGAGACAGGACTTTCCCGACAAGCTCTCTTGGAGGGCACAGCACCATCCCTAGGCCCCTCGTGTTTGGCTGCCGACACTGGAAAAAACGGAAAGACACCTACCTCTAGGCCAGGGGTGCTGTGCGGGCAAAGGCAGGATGCTGAAGGCACTGTCCTGGTGCGGGGGCAGCTGACCGCTGGGGCCCTTCCCCGGGAGAGACGCGCTGCCCCGGGGCCAACCATCCGCTGGGTGCAGCGAGCAAATCCTCGTGAGAGAGCACTGGTTAAATTGGTAAAACCTGGCAGATTCTCCGGGGTGCGCGGTGGGGTAGTGCAGCCTGGCCTGCAAGCTCCATGGGAACCATCCCCTACCCTCCGGCCGTGCAGCCAACCACGGGGTCCCACCGGCGGGGTGGGAGCCGCAGCTTGTCGCCTAACAGCTGAGGTTGGGAAGCTGGACCCCAGGCAGCAGGACAGGTGATCACCACAGGCAATTAACGGACGCCAATTAACCTTCGGCTTCTTCCCGTGGGGATGTAAGCGTGCAGCAGCTGTAGACCCTATGGGTGCCCCGGGTGGAACTCGGCTAACCTGGCTGGGCTGCGGGCCCCACATAGGGCAGGGAATCTGGCAGTCCTCGCGGTGGGCTTCAAATCCCTAAAGAACCAGACGTTTTTCAACAAAAGCTCTCTGCATGTGTCTAACCATGAGAACGAAAAGAAGGTAACCAAGAGTGCTGAGTGCAAGTCCTGACCCGGGGCTGCATCCCGGAGCTTCAGGGTCACCCTCTGGGCTCTTGCTCAGGCGCAGGCCCGTGAGGCTCCCGTGGTGACCGGCAGGGACAGGGCGGCTGGGAGTTCAGCACTGGGTCCCTAGGTGACTAACCCAGGACGGACAGAGAGACGCCGTCGGCGCTCTTTCTCTTCGAACCCTGACTCAGAGTGCTTAGTTTTGTTAACCTCCAACTAAGTTATATTTTTAAAAAGAGATTTTGAGAAGAGGGTACTTACCGTATACATGGGAGTGGCTTTTTGTCTGTTTTTCACTTTTTCTGGAGGGTTGTGTTGGGGTTGTGTTATTATTAAAATACACCACAGCCTCAAGAAGAATGGATAGTTGTTGCCAATAACGTTGTATACTTTTATTTTAGAAGCAAACTTGTAATGTCTCATAGAATAATTATGGTTTCTGGGATAGAAAGATAGAGAACTTTTTTGTGCAAAATATTTTCAAAATAATTTTTCAACAGTAAGAGCAAATAAAATGCATACTAATATGCTTTGTTATCTTGCAACTCCTGTGACCACGTTTTGAATTCAGAGAGAGGGAGAAGCAGGGACAAATATTTATCTTCATTTTGATTAATTAAACAATCAGTTGTAGGAAATAGTGTTATTAAAATTAAACTATTAAAACAGTAATAAAAATCTCTGACATAGATCTTAAACATTAGCCCCAGCCTAATTATTCTTTAAACAAACATTAAGCTGTTTTCTTAATAATAAGCCCTTAAGGCCATGGGCCTTCATTTTTATCCCTACAGATAATTAAAAAACATTCTTTTGATAAACTTGCCCATAGAACTAACAAGTTTTCCCTTTCCTCCTTTCCTTCTTTCTCCCATTCCTTCCTTCCCTCCTTTCTCAATCTTCAAGTCATGAGGCTATCATATTAGCATATTAGAAAGGCAAAAACATTCTATTCTATCATTAACTCAAAACAATTTTTATGTTTAGATTAGAAAAGTTATAGAGTATCATACTGTAATACATATATTCCTTTAAAAAATTTCGGATGGATGTTATAAGTTCTATCATGGCTGTTTTGGAGTTCTAGAGTAGGAAAGAAAGGAGTAATATATCTGAGTTATTAGTTTTCTGACATTTTCATAGTAAATGGTATCATGAAGAAATGATTAGAGGAATAAATTATAAATTAAAAAGAAATACAACATGTATTGTTTTTTTTGTATTGATCTGCTATGTAGATTTTAAAGTTAGATTTTAGACATTAGCCTTTCTATAGTCCCTGTGCTTTCAAAATTTACTCCTTAAAGGGATAGCAGATCTGTTGCTCTTAACTCTGTCATCTGCCACCTCTAGCCAAGGTATAGTTCTCTGTTTCCAGGGTTGGGGAGAAGTCACTGGGGAGCACCCACCAAGTATGAATGACACAATTTCAGTTATTACCTAATTCAGTAACACTCTTCAAGAGGAAATTATTTTCAAATTTCTACTAGCCTTTGGTCATTTTTCAATACCTTCAAATAGTTGTTTTTATTAATTTTTCCCAATTACCTTCAGGAGGAATTGCTTAAACTGTTTACACCTTCATTACTTGAAATCTAACTTCTTTTTTAAAAGATTTTATTTAAATCCAATTAATTAACATATAACGTATTATTAGTTTCAGAGGTAGAGTTCAGTGGTTCATGAGCTGCAAATAACACCCAGTGCTCATCACATCACGTGCCCTCCTTAATGCCCATCACGCAATTACTGCATCTCCCCACCCATCTCCCCTTCAGCAACCCTCAGTTTCCTATGATTAAGAGTCTCTTATGGTTTGTCTCCCTCTCTGATTTCACCTTATTTTACTTTTTAAAATTTTTATTTTATTATGTTATGTCACCATATATTACATGATTAGTTTTTGATGTAGTGTTCCATGATTCATTGTTTGCGTATAACACCCAGTGCTCCATTCAGTACGTGCCCTCCTTAATACCCGTCACCGGGCTAATCCATCCCCCCACCCCCCTCCCCTCTAAAACCCTCAGTTCGTTTCTCAGAGTCCATAGTCTCTCATGGTTCGTCTCCCCCCTCCAATTTCCCCCCTTCATTTTTCCCTTCCTACTATCTTCTTTTTTTTTTAACATATAATGTTAAAAATATATGTTAAAAAAAATAAAAAACAATAAACATAATTTGTTTCAGAGGTACATGTCTGTCATTCATCAGTCTTACACAATTCACAGCACTCACCATAGCACATGCCCTCCCCAATGTCCATCACCCAGCCACCCCATCACTCCCACCCCCCACCACTCCAGCAACCCTCAGTTTGTTTCCTGAGATTAAAAGTCTCTTATGGTTTGTCTCCCTCTCTGGTTTCGTCTTGTTTCATTTTTCTCTCCCTTTCTCTATGATCCTCTGTTTTGTTTCTTAAATTCCACATGTTAGTGAGATCATATGATAATTGTCTTTCTCTGATTGATTTATTTTGCTTAGCATAATACCCTCCCATTCCATCCATGTCATTGCAAATGGTAAGATTTCATTTTTTTTGATGGCTGAGTAGTATTCCTTGGTATATAGATAGCACATCTTCTATATCCATTCATCTGTTGATGGACATCTGGGCTCTTTCCATAGTTTGGTTATTGTGGACATTGCATAAACACTGGGGTGCAGGTGCCCTTTTGGATCACTATGTTTGTATCCTTTTGATAAATACCCAGTAGGGCAATTGCTGGGTCATAGGGTAGCTCTATTTTTAACTTTTTGAGGAACCGCCATACTGTTTTCTAGAGTGGCTGTATCAGCTTGCATTCCCACCAGCAGTGTAAGAGGGTTCCCCTTTCTCCGCATCCTTACCAACATTTGTTGTTTCCTGACTTGTTAATTTTAGCCATTCTGACAGTGTGAGGTGATATTTCATTGTGGCTTTGATTTGTATTTCCCTGATGCTGAGTGGATGTTGAGCATTTTTTCATGTGTCTGTTGGCCATTTGTATGTCTTCTTTGGAGAAATGTCTGTTCATGTCTTCTGCCTATTTCTTGACTGGATTATTTGGGTTTTTTTGGGTGTTGAGTTTGATAAGGTCTTTATAGATTTTGGGTACTAGTCCTTTATCTGATGAGACGTTGCAAATATCTTTCCCCATTCTGTCGGTTGTCTTTTGGTTTTGTTGACTGTTTCCTCTGATGTGCAAAAACTTTTCATCTTGATGTCCCAATAGTTCATTTTTGCTTTTGTTTCTCTTGCCTTTGGACATGTGTCTAGCAAGAAGTTGCTGTGGCCAAGGTCGAAGAGGTTGCAGCCTGCGTTCTCCTTTAGGATTTTGATGGATTCCTGTCTCACATTTAGGTCTTTCATCCATTTTGAATTTATTTTTGTGTATGGTATAAGAAAATGGTCCAGTTTATTCTTCTACATGTGACTGTACAATTTTCCCAATACCATTTGTTGAAGGGACTGTCTTTTTTCCATTGGATATTCTTTTTTTTTTTTTTTTTTAAGGATTTTATTTATTTAACAGAGGGAGACAGTGAGAGAGGGAACACAAGCAGGAGGAGTGGGAGAGGAAGAAGCAGGCCTCCCGCTGAGCAGGGAGCCTGATGCGGGGCTCGATCCCAGGACCCTGGGATCATGACCCAAGTTGAAGGCAGACGGTTAACGACTGAGCCACCCAGGCGCCCCTCCATTGGATATTCTTTCCTGTTTTGTCGAAGATTAGTTGACCATAGAGTTGAAGGTCCATTTCTGGGTTCTCTATTTTGTTTCATTGATCTATGTGTCTGTTTTTGTGCCAGTACCATACTGTCTTGATGATTATAGCTTTGTAATGTAGCTTGAAGTCTGGAAGTGTGATGCCACCAGCTTTGGTTTTCTTTTTCAACATTCTCCCTGGAAATTCAGGGTCTTTTCTGGTTCCATACAAATTTCAGGATTATTTGTTCCAACTCTGTGAAAAAAGTTGAGGGTATTTTTTTTTCCTATTGGTTTTATTTTTTATTTTTTTATTATGTTATGTTAATCACCATACATTGCATTATTAGTTTTTGATGTAGTGTTCCATGATTCATTGTTTGCATATAACACCCAGGGCTCCATTCAGTACATGCCCTCTTTAATACCCATCACCAGGCTAACCCATCCCCCCACCCCCCACCCCTCTAGAACCCTCAGTTTGTTTCTCAGAGTCCATAGTCTCTCTTGGTTCGTTTCCCCCTCTGATTTCCCCCCCTTCATTTTTCCCTTCCTACTATCTTCTTTTTTAACATATAATGTATTATTTGTTTCAGAGGTACAGGTCTGTGATTCAACAGTCTTACACAATTCACAGCACTCACCATAGCACATACCCTCCCCAATGTCTATCACCCAGCCACCCCATCCCTCCCCCCACCACTCCAGCAACCCTCAGTTTGTTTCCTGAGATTAAGAATTCCTCATATCAGTGAGATCATATGATACATGTCCTTCTCTGATTGACTTATTTTGCTCAGCATAATACCCTCCAGTTCCATCCATGTCATTGCAAATGGCAAGATTTCATTCGATGGTATTTTGATAGGGATTGCTTTGAATATGTAGATTGCTCTGGGTAGCATAGACATTTTAACAATATTTGTTCTTTCATCCATGAACATTGAATGTTTTTCCATTTCTTTGTGTCTTCTTCAATTTCTTTCATAAGTGTTCTATAGTTTTCAGAGTTCAAATCCTTTACCTCTTTGGTTAGGTTTATTCTTAGGTATCTTATGGTTTTTGGTGCAATTGGAAATGGGATCGATTCTTTAATTTTTCTTTCTTCTCTCTCATTGTTAGTGCATAGAAATGCAACTGATTTCTGTCCATTGATTCTATATCCTGCCACTTTGCTGAATTCCTGTATCAGTTCTAGCAATTTTGGGGTGGAGTCTCTTGGGTTTTCCACATAGAGTATCGTGTCATCTCGAAGAGTGAGAATTTGACTTCTTCTTTGCCAATTCAGATGCCTTTTATTTCTTTTTGTTGCCTGATTGCTGAGGCTAGGATTTCTAGTACTATGTTGAACAGCAGTGGTGAGAGTGGACATTTCTGTCGTGTTCCTGACCTTACGGGAAAAGCTCTCAGTTTTTCCCCTTTGAGAATGATACTCGCTGTGGGCTTCTCATATATGGCTTTTATGATATTGAGGTATGTTCCCTCTATCCCTACACCATGGAGAATTTTAATCAAGAAAGGATGCTGTATTTTATCAAATGGTTTTTCTGCATCTATTGAGAGGATCATATGGTTCTTGTCCTTTCTTTTATTGATGTAGTGTATCACATTGATTGATTTGTGGATGTTGAACCACCCTTGCAGCCCAGGAATAAATCCCACTTGGTCGTGGTGAATAATCCTTTAAATCTAGCTTCTTAATGGCAAGTTTCTTCACTTTTAAAAATGAGAATAATGTAAAATCTACTTTATAGGGTTGTTTAAGAATTAAATCACATAATATGTACACTGAGCTTAGTACAGTATCTGTTACATGGTAAACATTTGATGAATGTGATGAATGTTATTCTTTAATATTATTCTTCTCATCTATTTTATTTATCCAAAATCTTACACAACTGACTCTTGAACCCAGGTCTTCTGATTTCAAGTCCAAGGCTCCTCACATCATAGTTACTTGTTAAAGCAATAGAGTTTCAATGCTTTAGTAACTTAAGTAGCATTGATTACAATTTAGATTGTGACGTGGACCTGATGGTAATGTGGTGTAATTATTCCTCTTAGTGTTGCCTTAAAAATAATTTGTTCAATGGATACGTATTGCACTAATCATCTCACCTTGGATAATATCCTTCTATTGATTTTTTTTATCCCTTTAAGAAATATTTGCTGAGCACCCACTAAAAGTCACTAGAGTTAGTATGGGGGCTCATAGTGACTAAATAAGTGCACTTAATACCTGATGTAACAGGAAGTTCTGAGGTAGGTTAGACACAACGTTTGGCTCAGTGGCTCAACAATTTCATCACAGACTCAGGTTCTTTTTATATCTCTTTGCCATCTCTGGTGAAGACATCTTCCTCTGGCTGATAGCTAGCTAGATGGCTATCACATTCCAGACACGATATAGAAGGGAAAATGGATCATATCATTCTGTGGTTCTCTTTTAGGAGTAAGCCAGTAGCCCTTATGGTCATTCTTTCCTCTCTTGTTGCTGGAAATTGAGTCAGATGCCCACTCTGGAACTAATTACTGACAAGGGGAATGGAATTTCCATGAGTGGCTTAGGTGAATTATCTGGGGTTGAATGGAAGTTGGAGCTTTAACTACAAAGTCAACTGTACTATCCTTACATTGTCTTTTGATCCACTAGTAGGCATAAGTCATATACACAATAATCACTTTAAACAGTTAAGAAAATGTTGCCATACTTCAGAG
Source organism: Phoca vitulina (assembly GCF_004348235.1). NCBI lineage: Eukaryota > Metazoa > Chordata > Mammalia > Carnivora > Phocidae > Phoca > Phoca vitulina. Next base: position 8,825,027 of record NW_022589714.1, read on the forward strand.
TTACGGTGATAAGGATGTGAATCAGGGTGTTGGTGGTGGAAGTGGTAAATGCATACTAATATATACACTATATATGTGCTATATATTTTTTCATAAACATATAAAAATAAACATACAAATGTATATATATATATAATATGAGATAGATTGACAAAATAATAGCTGGCAATTCTTAAGGTTCTACCATGTGCTAGACACCATCCTAAACAGCTTTTTTGTATTATTTAATCTCTATGAGATTATTTCTACAATTGTTCCTATTATATAGATGAGGAAACTATTACTTAAGTAGGTCAAATGACTTTCTAGTATTCAACTCCCTGTAGACTGATTTCAGATCTCTCTCTCTCTCTTTTTTTTTTTTTTAAGATTTCTTTACTTATTTTAGAGTGAGAGAGAGCGAGAGAGTGCTTGTAGGGGAGAGGGGCAGAGGGAGAGAGAAAGAGAGTCTCAAGCACACTCTGTGCTGAGGTCAGAGCCCAAGCCCAGGTTCACGACCTGAGCCGAAACCAAGAGTCAGATGCTTAACCAGCTGCCCTATCCAGGTGCCTGTGACTTCAGATCTCTTAATCACTGTGCTACACTGACTTGTTATTGCTAAACAAATGTAGCCAGGGTGGGGATAGCAGACACTGTTAATAAATACAAATCTGTTGTTGCCCTTTAAAGAGTCAAAGTCTGTTTTATTTGTCAGTCTGTGATAGACATTATAGAATCCAACATTAATATTAGCTTGAGACTTGGTTTAGCTGTTGTGTCAACTTCAAAGGTTACTCTGGATTCATTTTTCTTTCAAGGAAGAGTAGCTTTTGCCAACATTGTGCTAGATTAAATTACTGGATTATAATTTCTGTTGCCATTATTCAGAATCTAGTGGGAGTGTGTGTGTGTGTTTTCAATGGACTTTAGAAACACTACATCATGACATTTTATTTTTATTTATTTTATTTTATTTTTAATTTTATTATGTTATGTTAGTCACCATACAATACATCATTGGTTTTTGATGTGGTGATCCACTATCCATTGTTTTCGTATAACACCCAGTGCTCCATGCAGTACGTGCCCTCCTTAATACCCATCACCGGGCTAACCCATCCCCCACCCCCCTCCCCTCTAAAACCCTGTTTGTTTCTCAGAGTCCATAGTCTCTCATGGTTCTTCTCCCCCTCCAATTTCCCCCCCCATTTTTCCCTTCCTTCTCCTAATGTCCTCCATGCTATTCCTTATGTTCCACAAATAAGTGAAACCATATGATAATTGACTTTCTCTGCTTGACTTATTTCACTTAGCATAATCTCCAGTCCCATCCATGTTGATGTAAAAGTTGGGTATTCATCCTTTCTGATGGCTGAGTAATATTCCACTGTAATATTCCATGGACCACATCTTCTTTATCCATTCATCTGTTGAAGGGCATCTTGGCTCTTTCCACAGTTTGGCTATTGCGGACATTGCTGCTATGAACATTGGGGTGCATATGGCCCTTCTTCTCACTACATCTGTGTCTTTGGGGGAAATACCCAGGAGTGCAATTGCTGGATCATAGGGTAGCTCTATTTTTAATTTTCTGAGGAACCTCCACACTGTTTTCCAAAGTGGCTGTACCAACTTGCATTCCCACCAACAGTGTAAGAGGGTTCCCCTTTCTCCACAACCTCTCCAACATTTGTTGTTTCTTTCCCTGTCCATTTTGGCCATTCTAACTGGTGTAAGGTGGTATCTCAATGTGGTTTTGATTTGGATTTCCCTGATGGCTAATGATGATGAACATTTTTTCATGTGTCTGTTAGCCATTTGTATGTCTTCTTCAGAAAAGTGTCTTTTCATATCTTCTGCCCACTTCTTGACTTGATTATTTGTTTTTTGGGTGTTGAGTTTGAGAAGTTCTTTATAGATCTTGGATACCAGCCCTTTATCTGTAGTGTCATTTGCAAATATCTTCTCCCATTCTGTGGGTTGCCTCTTTGTTTTGTTGACTGTTTCCTTTGCTGTGCAGAAGCTTTTGATCTTGATGAAGTCCCAAAAGTTTATTTTTGCTTTTGTTTCACTAGCTTTTGGAGATGTATCTTGAAAGAAGTTGCTGTAGCCGATGTCAAAGAGGTTACTGCCTATGTTCTCCTCTAGGATTTTGATGGATTCCTGTCTCACATTGAGGTCTTTCATCCACTTTGAGTTTATCTTTGTGAATGGTGTTAGAGAATGGTTGAGTTTCATTCTTCTGCATGTGGCTGTCCAATTTTCCCAGCACCATTTATTGAAGAGACTGTCTTTTTTCCATTGCATATTTTTTCTGCTTTGTCAAAGATTATTTGACCATAGAGTTGAGGGTCCATATCTGGGTTCTCTATTCTGTTCTATTGGTCTGTATGTCTGTTTTTGTGCCAGTACCATGCTGTCTTGGTGATCACTGCTTTGTAATATAGCTTGAAATCGGGCAACGTGATGCCCCCAGCTTTGTTTTTCTTTTTCAACATCTCCTTGGCAATTCAGGGTCTTTTCTGATTCCATACAAATTTTAGGATTGTTTGTTCCAGCACTTTGAAAAATGTCATTGGAATTTTGATCGGGATGGCATTGAAGGTATAGATTGCTCTGGGTAGCATAGACATTTTAACAATGTTTATTCTTCCGATCCATGAGCATGGAATATTTTTCCATCTTTTTGTGTCTTCTTCAATTTCTTTCACAAGTGTTTTGTAGTTCCTAGAGTATAGATCCTTTACCTCTTTGGTTAGGTTTATTCCGAGGTATCTTATGGTTTTTGGTGCTATTGTAAATGGAATAGTTTCTTTAATTTCTCTTTCTACAGTTGTGTTGTTAGTGTATAAGAAAGCAACTGATTTCTGTGCATTGATTTTGTATCCTGCCACATTACTGAATTGCTGGATGAGTTCTAGTAATTTGGGGGTGGAGTCTTTTGGGTTTTCCACATAAAGTATCATGTCGTCTGCGAAAAGAGTTTGACTTCTTGTTTGCCAATTTGAATACCTTTTATTTCTTTTTGTTGTCTCATTGCTGTTGCTAGGACTTCTAGTACTATGTTGCACAATAGTGGTGAGAGTAGGCATCCTTGACGTGTTCCTGATCTTAAGGGAAAGGCTCTCAGCTTTTCCCCATTGAGGATGATATTCGCTGTGGGTTTTTCATAGATGGATTTTATGAACTTGAGGAATGTTCCCTCTATCCCTATACTCTGAAGAGTTTTAATCAGGAAAGGATGTTGTATTTTGTCAAATGCTTTTTCTGCATCAATTGAGAGGACCATATGGTTCTTGTCCCTCCTCTTATTAATGTGTTCTATCACATTGATTGATTTGCGAATGTTGAACCACCCTTGCATCCCGGGGATAAATCCCACTTGGTCGTGGTAGATGATCCTTTTAATGTATTGTTGGATCCTATTAGCTAGGATTTTGTTGAGGATTTTGGAATCCATATTCATCAGGGATATCTGTCTGAAATTCTCCTTTTTGATGGGGTCTTTGCCTGGTTTGGGGATTAAGGTAATGCTGGCCTCATAGAATGAGTTTGGAAGTTTTCCTTCTGTTTCTATTTTTTGAAACAGCTTCAGTAGAATAGGTATTATTTCTTCTTTGAATGTTTGGTAGAATTCCCCAGGGAATCCATCAGGCCTTGGACTCTTGTTTTTTGGGAGGTTTTTGATCACTGCTTCAATCTCGTTACTGGTTATTGGCCTATTCAGGTTGTCAATTTCTTCCTGTTTCAGTCTTGGCAGCTTATAGGTTTCCAGGAAGGCCTCCATTTCATCCAGATTGCTCAGTTTATTGGCATATAGTTGTTGATAATAATTTCTAATAATTGTTTCTAGTTCCTTGGTGTCAGTCGTGAACTCTCCCCTTTCATTCATAATTTTATTAATTTGGGTCCTTTCTCTTTTCTTTTGGATAAGTCTGGCCAGTGGTTTATCGATCTTATTAATTCTTTCAAAGAACCAACTTCTAGTTTCGTTGATCTGATCTACTGTGTTTCTGGTTTCTTTTTTTTTTTTTTTTTAAAGATTTTTATTTATTTATTTATTTTGACAGAGAGAGAGAGAGAGAGAGAACAAGTAGGCAGAGAGGCAGGCAGAGGGAGAGGGAGAAGCAGGCTCCCCGCTGAGCAAGGAGCCTGATGTGGGGCTCGATCCCAGGACCCTGGGATCATGACCTGAGCCGAAGGCAGCGGCTTAACCGACTGAGCCACCCAGGCGCCCCGTGTTTCTGGTTTCTAATTCATTGATTTCTGCTCTAATTTTAATTATTTCTCTTCTAATGCATGGCTTAGGCATCGTTTGTTGCTTTTTCTCTAGTTCTTTAAGGTGTAGAGTTAGTTGGTGAATTCGGGATTTTTCTGTTTTTTTGAGTGAGGCTTGGATGGCTATGTATTTCCCCCTTAGGACTGCCTTTGCAGTATCCCATAGGTTTTGGACTGATGTGTTTTTGTTCTCATTGATTTCCATGAATTGTTTAAGTTCTTCTTTGATTTCTTGGTTGACCCAAACATTCTTGAGCAGAGTGGTCTTTAGCTTCCAAGTGTTTGAATTTCTGCCAAATTTTTTCTTGTGATTGAGTTCCAGTTTTAGAGCACTGTGGTCTGAGAATATGCAGGGAATAATCTCAATCTTTTGGTATCAGTTGAGATCTGATTTGTGACCCAGTATGTGGTCTATTCTGGAGAAAATTCCATGTGCGCTTGAGAAGAATGAGTATTCTGTTGTTTTAAGGTGGAATGTTCTGTAAATATCTATGAGGTCCATCTGGTCCAATGTATCATTCAAAGCTCTTGTTTCCTTGTTGATTTTCTGCTTAGATGATCTGTCCATTGCTGAGAGTGGAGTATTGAGGTCTCCTACAATTAATGTATTGTTATCAATATGACTCTTTATTTTGGTTAACAGTTGGCTTATGTAGATGGCTGCTCCCATGTTTGGGGCACAGATATTTACAATTGTTAGATCTTCTTGTTGGATAGACCCTTTAAGAATGATATAGTGTCCTTCTGTGTCTCTTATTACAGACTTTAGTTTAAAATCTAATTTGTCTGGTATAAGAATTGCTACCCCAGCTTTCTTTTGAGGTCCTCTGGCATGGAAGATGGATCTCCATCCCTTCACTTTCAGTCTGGATGTCTCTTTAGGTTCAAAATGAGTCTCTTGTGGACAGCATATGGATGGGTCCTGTCTTTTTATCCAATCTGCAACCCTTTGCCTTTTTATGGGATTGTTTAGGCCATTCACGTTGAGAGTGATTATTGAAAGATATAAATTGATTGTCATCATTTTGCCTGTGAAGACGTTGTTTTTATAGATTGTCCCTGTAAATTTCTGTTGTAGATCACTCTTGGGGTCTTTCTCCTTTTATAGAACACCTCTTAATATTTTTTGCAGGGCCGGCTTAGTGGTCACATATTCTTTCAGTTTCTGCTGGTCATGGAAGCTCTGCATCTCTCCATCCATTCTAAATGAAAGCCTTGCTGGATAAAGTATCCTTGGCTGCATGTTCTTCTCATTTAGTACCCTGAATATGTCTTGCCAGGCCTTTCTGGCTTGCCAGGTCTCTGTGGATAGGTCTGACGTTATTCTGATGTTCCTCCCTCTGTACGTAAGGAATCTCTTCCCCCTAACTGCCCTTAAGATAGTTTCCTTGGTTCTAAGATTTGCAAGTTTTACTATTACATGCTGGGGTGTTGCCCTGTTTTCCTTGATATTGGGAGGGGTCCTCTCTGCCTCTAGGACGTGAATGTTTGTTTCATTCCCCAGATTAGGGAAGTTCTCAGCTACATTTTGCTCAAATACATCTTCTAGTCCTCTCTCTCTCTCTCTCCACTCCCTCCGGGATTCCAATTATTCTGACTTTGGAACACTTCATGGTGTCACTTATTTCTCTGATTCTATTTTCATGGATTCTGAGTTGTTTTTCCCTGGCCTCCTCTTTTCCCTTTTTATCTATTATATTGTCTTCCAGGTCACTTATTTGCTCTTCTGTCTCAGTTACCCTAGCTGTTAGATTATCTAGATTGGATTGGATCTCATTGATAGCATTTTTAAGTTCTGCCAATTTACCTTTCATTTCTGCCCTTAGAGACTCTATGTTGCCATTAATTGATTTCTCCATTCTAGCCATTGTCTTTCCAATTGCTAGCCTGAATTCCATCTCCGACATCTTGGTTATATCTGCATCCATACCTTAGGGTTGCTGGCCTCTTGTTATCCCAGCCTGTCTTCTGGGGCAGGGGCCTGCCACACTGTGACTCAGGCAACCCTGTTTGGGTGGAGTTGCCCTGCCCCCCTGTGGCGGGGGATGGGCTCAGTGCGAATCAGTGTTTGGGGCTTTTGTTCTCTGGCGGCTTTCCCTGGTGGCTTTCCGCCTCTCTTCCGCGAGTCAGAGCAGAGGAGACCATTTCCAACCCTCTGCCTCAGAGCAGAGAGATTGCAGTCTGTTCTTCAGTGAGCTCTCCAGGCCACACCATCTCCGTTTCTGTCTGTGCTGCTATAAACTGCAGCGTCCTGGGTGTGTGCCCCTCTGCAGCGCCCCCAGTCCTGCCTCCAGGTCGGGGCTCGTCTCTGCCCTTTGTGCTTCTAAACCCCACCAGCCGCTCCCAGTTCGTGCGTGCGACCCTGCTGCTCCAGGTTTCCATCCCGGGGGCTGCCCTAAAGTCCTTTCCCCGCTGCTAATGGTCTGAGAGTCTGCGCCCCGTCCATAGCACGTGAGGCTGTCACTCATCTGCGGTGTAGGATCCCCATGGCCAGGCACCCTCCCGCTGCCGTTTATCCTCTGATATCTGCCCACGGAATCACGGCTCCCCGCTTAGTACCTCAAAACCAAGTGCCTGCAATATTCTGTTTGTAGAGATCCAGATCGTCTTACATCTCAGGCTGGTTTCGTGGGTGCTCAGAGTGGTCTGGTAGATATCCAGCTCAATTCCAGAGACCAGCTGAAGTAGGGTCCCCTACTCCTCCGCCATCTTTCCACCCTCCCCCACATCATGACATTTTAATTGAAATGTGTTGTTTTTTAGTTACTGGTTTTATTCTCCACCACTAAGGTCTTCTCTTCAGGTTTAGGGGCGCCTGGGTGGCTCAGTTGGTTGGGCCTCTGACTCTTGAATTCACTGGGCTGTGGTCATGATCTCAGGGTTGTGGGATTGATCCCATGTTGGGCTCTGCACTCATTGGGAATTCTGTTTGAGTTTCTCTCCCTCTGCCCCTCCCCCTGCTTGTACTCTCACACTCTCTAAAAAATAAAACAAAATCTCTTGAAGTTTAGTATTGTATTTGCTTGTATATTCCAAACTGACATTGAACAATTTTCTTAAGTTCTTTTTCCCTCATGTGTATAGTGAGAATGATAATCCCTGACTTCTCTTCATCTTGAATCCTTTGTAGGTCCACCTGCTCATGGCTTCAATGTCTTTGTGTTCACTTATTCTCTTTGAGTCATGAGCATCTGTGTCAACCAAGAAAGTAAGACATCTAGGAATACTTATTTGGACAGGCCATACATACATTTGATTAAAATAAAAAAAAATCATTTAATGTGCATTTTTCTCAATATTTTGAACAGTGATTCATGTACCCTCTAATGTATTATGTGTTTTTCATCTATCTTTTTTTTTTTTTTATTTGCTTGCTTTTGTTCTTTCTTTGAAATAGAAGATAAGCCTTAAAAACACATGATCTGGGTAGGATATAGTAGACTATGGCAGGCTACTCCCTCACTGAAACTAACAAAAATAGAGTAAGTTGCAAAAATAATACTTTTAATGGCACTGAAAAGCTGTGAAAATAATGAGGATTAGATAAATGATATTCCAGAGAGCAAAAAAGATTTTCTGAGATGAACCATTATCTGCTAGTTTTGTTTCCAGGAACATTGACAATTTGCAATGTGGACTAAGGATCAAACTTTTCCTAAGCTGAGGAACTTTACTGGGAAAAAGAGAAGCTAGCAAGGTATCATGGGACTGTTGTAACAAATAGGAAGAAAGGGAGGCCAGAACACAAGCTGAGTTTTCCCTATATACCATTTACTAAGTTTCAATGGTGGTGCAGGAGTCTGTGTTGCTGGCCATGAAGGCAGAAGGAAGTCTCCCATTGTCTGAGGGTACTGAGGAAACAGTCGTGCTGGAGGGAAATAGCCTGCAAAACAAATATGAAAGTTCTCTCCCTTTAGACATTTGCCAAATCATAAATCTGCATAGGATGGGAGGCTGTCAAGTTAATCTTAAAACCACCAAAGGGAAGCCCCAAAGAGCAATGCCTGAGGAATAAGAACAAACCAGAGCTGAACTGAGTCTTCTTACTAATACTTCAACCTACCCTCAAGCTAGTACAGTTTTGTTATTGAAGTTATCAGTCCCTTAGTGAATAACCATATCTTTTTATTTTTCTTCTATTTTTTGTTTTCCAGCGTTTTGATATCTTGGGGCCCTGGTGACTCTGGAGGGACTGTCCCTCCCAGGATTGGCCATTTCATAGAGAGAGTAAACACTTGCCCATGAGCACGCCTTTCAAATGCAAGCTGACCAATCCAGAGCCCATACTCTTGACCACCTGCTTTAATGGACTCTCATATTCTAGGCCACTATCCCCCTGTCCTAATCACCTTGTGGCCAGATACCAAAAAGGGCCCTTATGCCCCAGAGCCTGCTGATATTCAAACTAGCCAATTCTAAGCCTGTTTACCCTGCCTTGTCATTTCCTCTCCACATGAACCACTATGAAGGCTCTTGCTTATGGTTTCCCCCTCCCTCTGTCTCCTGACCAACCTGGAAATTCCTCATGTGACCTCCTGTGGTGTGGTATGCTCCCTTTTCTTAGGATCTGTGGGTATAACAAATTATCTTTTCAGTGTTAGTCATCTCCTGATGTTTTACTTGCCGTACCTAAACTAATAATAAAACCCATGTTTTAAAACACCCTATCTAACAGAGCAAAGGATAAATCCTCACAGGGGGAAAATATCTGTGGCCTCTGCAGTACTTTTATATACAATGTATTACATACAATAAAAAATAATGCTAGGCTATGAAGAGGCAGGAAAATGTAATTTATATAGTGTTAATTTCAGAATTAATAACTTGTTGGATAGAATTAAGAGCAGATCGGGCACAGAAGAAAAGAATGAACGAAGTGGAAGTCCACAGAAAATATCTAACTGAAGCACAGAGAGAAAAAAATAAGGAAATGCTCAGAACAAAGTATACAGACATGTGGGACCCATTCAAAAAATTAATAAGCATGTAATTGGAATCTCAGAACAGGGAAGACAGATTGGAAGAGAAGCAATAGTTAAAGAGATAATGACCAAGAACTTTTCAAAACTAATGAAAGACTCATCAGTGAGACTCAGTAATAAATATTTATTAATAGTGGAGTGGATAAATTAATTGTGGTATATTCACTTAGTAATAATAATATAAGATACTGTTACACACAACAATAGAAATGAACTGCACAGACATAATAATCAGTAAAATACACCAAAATTTCCATTTATATGAAGTTCAAGAATAGGCAAAGACTCATTTTTATGGCCTAGTAATATTCCATTGTGTATATATACTACATCTTCTTTCAGCCATAAAAAAGAATGAAATCTTGCCATTTGCAATGACATGGATGGAGCTAGAGAGTATAATGCTAAGTGAAATAAGTCAGAGAAAGACAAATACCATATGATTTCACTCATATGTGGAATTTAAGAAACAAACAAATGAACAAACAAACCAAAAGGAAAAAGAGAGAGAGAGAGAGAGAGACAAGCCAAGAAACAGACTTAGCTATAGAGAACAAACTGATGGTTACCAGAGGGAGGTGGGTGGGGGGGATGGATGAAATAGGAGATGGGGATTAAGGAGGGTACTTGTGATGAGCACTGGGTTTTGTATGGAATTATCAAATCACTATATTGTACACCTAAAATAAATTTAACACTGTATGTTAACTATACTGGAATTTAAAAAGAATAGGCAAGATGGTTATAGAAGTCAGATTAATGGTTAACTCTGGGGGAGTATTGACTAAGAAGGGTATAAAATATCTTTCTAGGTGTTGGAAATATTCTATATCTTGATCTGGATGGTGGTTACATTTATGTGTGTATATGTGTGTATGTATATACTTGTATACATATACATGTATATATATTTATTGATCTCCTAAGATTTTTGTGCCTTCTAAATTTTGTACTCCAATAAAAACAAAACAAAATGAAAAACTAAAACATATTGTCTGTGTTGATCTAGGGTTATGGTGGAAAAAATGCTGAGAGTAATACATATGGAGAAATCATTCTTACTGAAACAGATGGTAAACGGAATCAATGTGATGCTTCAAATAAAAGAAAGATATTAGGAAATGGATTCATTTCAATATGACTTCTGGAGATGAATTAAACATTGTTTATTGGGCCAAGGACTTTCATTTTAAAGACAGATAAATGAATTATGAATAATTTTGGCAATCATAACTTAATTTGTTATTCCCTAGATAAGCAATAATATAAATCATTGTATAACTAGAATGTAAACCAAAGCTCATCTATAACCTTACATACCATTGTTTAAGATTCTAAGTGGAAAGTAGGTTGAGTTAGGAGGCTGAGAATTAAACACTGTACGTTCTGGCAAAGGGAATGCCAAATGATTTCATGCATGCTGTTTAAAGGATTTGTTTTTATAAAGATAATCCCTGAGAATATTTAGAAGTTTTTAGATAATGAATTGGAGGCTATTTTCAAACGTGAGTGTGAGCAAGAATCAGCAGGAAAGGCTAACGATTGCAGTCATCTAACTGGTTTCCTCAGTGAATAGCTTTGGTCAGGAACAATATTTTTTGGAAATTTGTCTTCCTTCTTTTGAGAATTATTGGATTTGTGTATACTGACTGACACTTGTTAAAGACAGAGAACCACAAATAATCCAAGGAGAATTTAGTTCCATCTTTCTTTCTTTTTTTTTCTAGAAATACTTATTGTTTAAACTTCTAAACATTAAGTATGGCCATTGTTTGTGGAGCCCAGTACAAAATGAAATACAGGACCTCTTGTTCAAAATTAAAAACTTCAAGATGGTGACAGCGGAGCATTAAACCAGGCATGGAGCCCTTCTACACACTGGGCCCTCGGTAGCTGCACAAGTGCATGAACATAGAGCTAGTTCTGCTTCTTATCACAATGTTGAAACCTGCTATGACTCTAGTCCTTGGCCCAATAAACAATGTTTATTTCATCTCCAGAAGTCATATTGAAACTGCCGCCTCACCACCTACCTTCTCCCCTCATGCTCCAGCCATGACGCTTGGCTTGCAGTTCTCGAGACACTTTATGCTGGTTCATGTGTCCATGTCTTTATGCATATGGTTCATTTTCTTCTGACAATGTTCTTTACTACTTAGTCTGTCTGATATATTCTATATATTTTTACCTACTAACTCTCCTGAGAGAATTACCCACTGCTTCCTTGAGCCATCTCTGACCTTATGAAATCTCTACTATTATACTTCATATATATTATTGCCATTTTTCTTTACTTGTTTGCCTTTTAAAATATGAGTTTATTCTGGTCAGGAATTGTGTTTTATTTATATTGTTGCATTACACAAAGTAGATTTTTAATAAATATTGATTTGTAAATGGACAAAGGAGTAGAATTCTAAAGATACAAAATGGAAAGACTTCAGTTACATTTGAAATAAAAAATACAACTATTTTTTCTTATTGAAATAATGTATGACATACTTTTTTTTAAATGCAAAAAAATAAGTAGAGTAAGTGGACTTAATCTTTTTGGTTCCTCTTATTCCCTATTTAATTAATCTTTCAGAATTTTTATATGCAAATTGGTAATTTGACACTGATTTAATCTGATATATTTTACTTTCACATTTTTGTCTTTTGATGCTAGGATCAGTTAAGTTTACCTCACATAAATAAGATGACAAAAGAGTTATTAGTAGTAATGTTTTGGGATAAACTTTTCCCAAAGAGATTATTATATCCTGAATGATAAATGAAACAATGACTGAATCCTACTAGTAGCTGGACTAGTAATAATTGCTTTCCTTAATTTTTTATATACAGAACATTTTTTTTTATTGCTGTTTCCATACAACATGGCCAAATTCTTTCTTGTATTCTTCACAATAATTTCCAGCAACTACTGGAAAGTTAACAGGTATGAGCTGAAAAATAAACTACAGTTTCTCAAAAGTTTTATGCTGCCTTTTCACTCAATGAGACATTACTTTCCAGCCCCAAGGGTCAAGATCATGAATCATTTTTTTTTTTTTTTTTAGAAAAAGTAATTCATCTGAGAGGGCTGACATAGTCTGGGTACTATAAAAAGCTCTATTTAATAGCACGCAAGTTGAAGAAGGGAGGAGACACCCCTAGCTGAGCAAAGGGTAGACTGAGGAGCTTTCTGGCCTTGACCATAGTCTGGAAGAAAACAGGAAACAGAAGCAAGTGGAAATAGAATGAGGAATAAGCATCCTGCAGGCAGTGGTAAGCTGGAATAAGGATAACTACATAGAGAACCTGAGTCCTCCCAGTGAGACTGTTTGAAATCATATTTATTGGACATGCACAGTTTCTGGAAGACATGGTCTCAGTTCTGTTGGAGCTTAAATTCTAAGAAAACAGATGGACAGAGTGACTATTATATGATATCTTTTCACATTTATTTCATCTTCTACTTCAGGGTGGGGAGGGTGTACTGATTATGGTTATGGTAGGTGCAAAAATACTTTACTTTTGCTATTAATTTATTCAAGATAAATTACATGAGAGAGAGAATTGGCAGCTTTTGAAGAAAAAGAGGCATGGGAGAGAATTATGACAAGCATGGTGGATGGCATGTGAATATGTGTTTTCTTTTTACATTTGTCTTGTGATCAACTCAAAAGCTTTTTACATGTGAATCAATATTTGAGAGGGAAATTTAAAGAATAAAGGAGAGGGAATTGATATCAATAGAAGGATAGCCTGCAAACATATTGGGACAATCCATCCATCTATCCACCCACGACATTGCTTAATGCTTGCCAGGCAAAGTAATAGATCCCCCTGGCCTCTGTTCCCTATTTCTTAATGGAATGGCAAGAAACTAGAGCTATACTTAACCTCAGCTCTACAACAACTAGTTTTTTGCCATTTTGCAGCCAGGTTACAACCCTTTAGTCAGCTCCACTAGGATATACAGGCTGGCAATATAAAATTAAAAATATATGTATAATTAAATATATTAAAAATATACAGCATATTATATATATTTATAGTACATACACATAAATTACCAGTATATAATTAAATTTATATGTCTGTATTGAGGAATAAAAAGAAAAGTAAAATATTGTTATTTTCATGAAATTTTCTGTCATATCGTAAGTACCTGGATGATGAATTTCCCCAGAACTTAGGGAAATTTATTTAAAAATATAAAATATTTTCTATTACATCTGGAAGTAACACAACTATTACTGATATAATGACAGTCATAATAATAATAGCTAACATGTATTGTGTATTTACTATGTACCAAGTGTTCCAAATACTTTACATGTATTAATAACTTCATCCTTGCAACTTTGTGAGAGAAGTGCTGTTATTGCTCCTGTTTTCTAGATGAGAAAATGGGGGTTCAACATGTTTAAATCATTTGCCAATGTCACAAAGATAGAAAGGAGCTTGGACTTAAGTATAGTCTGGCTGGCTGAAGAAACCAAATCCTTAACTCTCACTTTACTGAATGTTCAGTGTTAGTTATTTGCAAAATACTTAATGGATGTGTAATTCTGCCAGAGTGTGATGCTATTCCATATCAATTCATCACCAGTCTTCATGGCAGGGAGATTTATCTTGTGCATTACCACACAGAAAAGTGGAAAAACACAAAAGTTTACACTCTTCTTGATCTTCTACCTCAAGTCATTTAGGAATTTTGGCATTTCCTTCTCTGGCCTGTGGGCCATTATTTTTCATACTTACAATTCAAATTCCCACAGGAACAGTATTAGGAGGTTTTTCTTTTCCCTGGTAGATAGCCAGACAGCTGACAGGAAATGCTAGGAGGAAACTGAAGAATTTGAAGAAGTTATTTCCAAAGTTCCCTAGCGTTCCTTTCATTGAATTCACTTTTTTTTCTCTAAACGGTTATTTTCCTTCTCTCCTTCCCCGCCCCTGTTCCCCCTCAATTTCAGACATGCAATGGGGCATTCCTCCTTCTGCTTCTTCAATCCCCCTCAGACCCAGCCCCTTAGTTTATCCTTTATGTCTGATTTCTATATTATTCTGAAGGAAACAAAAATGAGCTCTGTGTGGTGTAAATTTCATGGCAATACTTCTCTTCTTTCCAATTTTAGACATGAGCAAATGAGCTGTAGAACATAGGTAGCCCTTGATGTGCTAAGGGCAGTGGAATGCAGGCTGGTCATTACCTGGGAACCCAGAAGCTCAAGCTCCTCTAAAAGGCACCAATGACCACAGTGCAGGCAGGGCTGGTGGGTGGCAGACGGGAGCCGGCTGCCCCTACAGGGTGCACACATTCATCTCCCACCGTCCGTGCAAACAATGCCCCTTATTCACTGTACTGAAATAATTAGCTCTACTTTATTTCTCCTTTCAGCTGTGATTTCCCTTAAATATTTTCCTTTGCACAGCAGTGCTATCCACCTCCGTACCCTAGCCCATCTCTCCATCTGCTAATTTCTCTGCAAGTTGGCATGCTGTCCTGAAGGAAGCAAGTGCTGCACAATGCACTTGATATGGTGTGTTAACACATCTCTTGTAAGTAAAAGGTCAATGAAGAGAAGTTACAGCAGGTTGGTGACTTGCTCAGACAAAGCTGCACAGATGTGAGCTCCATGTGTGGACAGAAACCACACGGGCAGCATGAGTGGCCCTCTGAATTCAGATTTAAAGAACTGGATTCAGATGTTAACCCTTTTGGAGATATAAAACGATGCTCCAGGGGATTGCTATATTCTTAAATATTATTTTTGATGTTGTCAAAGCATCATATGTTGTTACCTTTCCAAATAAATGGAGTTTATTTCCAAAATGATATAAAAGGAGCAATGTTTAGTGCCACTTCTGCTTGAGGCTACTTTCGTAGTTTATTCATAAATTTTACAGACATAGCCATAAATTTTTTTTTTTTTAAAGATTTTTATTTATTTATTTATTTGTCAGAGAGAGAGAGAGAGAGCGCAAGCGGGGGGAGCAGCAGAGGGAGAGGGAGAAGCAGGCTCCCCACTGAGCAGGGAGCCCGATGTGGGACTCGATCGCGGGACCCTGGGATCATGACCTGAGCTAAAGGCAGATGCTTAACGACTGAGCCACCCAGGCGTCCCAAGACATAGCCATAAATTATGTGAGTTTCAGTAGAGCTGTAAATCTACACCATGTGAGTGCGTGTGTGTTTGTGCGCACGCGCGCACGTGTGATGCGTCCTTCAGAAGCCACTACAGGATAGATTTTCTGTGCCTTGGACCCAGGCCACAGATGCTGTCTGAGTGCACTCATTTTAAAGTGGTATGCAAGGAGGCACTGTTGTGGAATGATCTCATTTATGATGTGGATGGGAGATGGAAATTCCAGTTCTGTTTTTACTTCTGAATATTTTTGCTTTTTTGGTTTCCATTTAAATACTAAAACATTTAAATGCAAAACACAAGTAGATTTTTTTCCCCTACCTTATTTCATACTTACCATTTTACTGCTAAATTACTTTTACTCAGTAATAACATATTACTGGATGAAAGTGCTGCTTAATGAACTTGCAACACATTTTATTACCTGATGATCTTTTTACCCTGATCAGGTCAGTAGTTTGAAATTTTACAGTCAGTATAATATGTTGCTTATTTGACTTATTTCTAATTTTTTTTAAAAAACACTTTTAAGTGGTAGACATGGATTCTTGTCAATAAAATCTTATACTAATGCTATTTATTTTTTCCTGGAGGATTCTGAATGTACTTAAAGAGCTATATTTAGGAAGGGCTCATGAAACATCTGGGTAGTTGTGTAGCAGCTGGGTAACAGAACATAAGGAACTTGATTCAAAGCTCAGAATGCTAATTAAGAAAGAGCCTGGTGTTTAGCTCCAAAGCCAAGGGGAAAGCAATGTGGGAGGTAATTATCCAATTTGGGATATTGCTTGGTAAAAGAGTTACTGTGTTAATAAAAATATAATGAAACCTACTTGCCTGGGGCTGCTGTTTATTTTTGCATATCTCCCCCTGGAGAGATCTCCAGGTGCAATGTGGCTCCGGGAGACGCATTTTACACTTTGCACTTACTCAATGAGAAGGTGGGTGTCTACTTCCTGAAAAACACTGAACCCAACACTGACATGACACTGGGAAAGGAAATGACATATAAGGATGGCAAGATAGTCCTCCCGCTATTCTTGGCATTGGTGAGGTTGCTCTGTTGTATTCGGGCTTAAGCATTATATTCTAATTTTAAGAGAGATGAGTGATAAGAAGAATAAAAGAATGAAAAAGAAGAAGAATAAAAGAATGAAAAACTATAGATTATAAAATGGGATAGGAAGGCAGGTTAGAGATCACAGTCACTGGTGTGGGGAAGAGGCATCTACACATACAACATTTAACTTAGAATGAAAAGTGTATTGTGAATTCAATGAGAATCACCTCTGAAGATGGGACAGCTGGAAACTGGCCTGGAAAAAAAACCCTCCTGCTTTTCTGTAAACTTGAACAAATAAAGAGCTTTCACTTTTAGCACAGGAAATAATGGATAAGGAAGTTGTTTTTGGTCCATCTCAAAGGTACTCTTTTCTCCTAAGGTGAATCAAAGACTAGTGGAAGAGCTTCTGCCCTCTGGTCTGTTCTGGTGTTCAGTATTTACAACATTAGATTCTTTTGGGTTTCTTCTTATTTCCAGCTTACTCTCTCTGGTACTTCCGATAGTCCTTTGACCCCCCAACCTCCTGGCCTTCTATCCATTAGTCTCACCATTCTTCACTATCCTTTATCCCCTTGATGGCCTCTCTCCCTTTCTTATCAGCCTAAATTCCAAAGCCAACCATCATGCCACTCCCAGTGCACACCCTGGGCTACCTTTTGCTTCTCTCATGTTGTAGAAATCTCTTAGCAAACCCGGAGCCCTCGTTAAACCCAAGAGTTGGATGCCCTGTGACTGCCTCAGCACAGCTGAACTTGGCTGGAGAAAACACTTAGTGCTGACTGGTAGCACCTTAAGCTTATCACCACCAACATCAAATGGGCCTTTAATGCTGCTAGACAATCATTCTAATTTTTTAGCTGTTTACTCGTCAACTCTCCTGGACATTTATTTCATATCTTCTCTCTGCTCCAACCTCCAACACCCTCTCTCCCATCTTAACTCTCAGCTGGTGCCTCACTTCCTGCTTCACCGATCATATTGAGGCAAACAGAGGAGAACAGCCCCAGATTACTATTGCCCTTCCTCGCCAGCAACCACATCCTCTTTCTCAGGGATACACTGTAGAATAACTCACTGTGCCAATCCCCTCACTCTTGCACATTAGATCCCATCCCATTGGACATGGCTCCAGCAATTCTTTTCCCTTTCTTTGTCTTTCTTCTTTTTTCTCTTTTGCTCTTTTCAATGGCTACCATCAGCATACATACATGATACTTTTTTCCTTCAATTTCAAAAACGCTTCATTTGGCCCTCCTTCCCTTGCCAGCTGCCATCTCATTTCTTTCCTTTTCTTTGTGTTAGAGCTCCTCTAATGATTTTTCCAAGCTCATGGTCTCCATTCCCTCTTAAGCCCACTTCAGCCAGGTTTATGCCCCTAATATTTCACCAGGACTGTACTTACCAAAGTTACCAGGGACCTCCAAGTTGCTAGAGCCACTGAAAAATTCTCAGTCCTCATCTTACTTGTCCCAACTGCATGTTTGACACAGTTTTATCACTCCTTCCTTGACATACTTTTTAACTTCTAGCATACCACATTTTTTTGGATTTCTTCCTATTTTATCAATTACTCCTTCTTGGTCTCTTTCTTGTCCTTCTGCTCCTTTTCCTCCTAATGCTAGAGCACTCTGGATTCTGTTCTTAGTTTTCTTCCCTTCTTTATGTTTACTTTCTTGTTGTTCTCACCCAGTTCCATGGTTTTAAATATCATCTGCATGTTGATGTATCCTAATTAATATTTCTAGCCCATATTCTATTCTGAACTTCAGATTTTGATATACAACTGGGTGCCTGACGTCTCCAATTGGATATTTCATAAAAACCCCAAATTCCACATGCTCCAAATTGATTTCCTTTGATCTTTCCCCCCAAATATGGTCTACCTTCAATATTTCTCATCTCAGTCAATGCCAACTCCATTTTTCCATTTGCTTACATTCAAAACCTTGGAGTCATCCTTGGCTCTTCCCTTTATTTCATACTCTAGGTCCAACCTATCAAGACATTCTGTTCTCTCTACTGTGAAAATATGTCCAGAATCTAACCACTCTTCATCTCTAACACTGCTGCAATACTTGCCTATGCTTTTTCCTTTTGCTTGTATTGGACTCCCAATGGTCTCCTGACTTCTACTCTTGGGCCCTAATGCTTTATTTTCAACCTACCAGTCCACCATAAAATGTAATTTAGATCATGTTGCTTCTCTGCTCTAACCTTGTAATGGCTCCCATATTTCTCTAGTTACAAAATAAAATCTTTACAATGTCCTAGGAAGACTGTATTAGTTTTCTAGGGCTGTACCACAAACTTGGTGGCTTAAAACAACAGAAGTTTAATCTTTCAGAGTACCGGAGGCCAGAAGTATGAAATCAAGGTATCAGCATGCTCTCTCTGAAGGCTCTAGGTAAGAAGCTTCGTCTTTTCCAGTTTCTGGTAGCTTCAGGTGTTCTTTGGCTGCATGGCTCCAATCTCTGCCTCCATCTTCATATGGACTTCTCTCCTTTCTCTTATAAGAACACTTGTTATTGTATTTAAGTCCACTCAGATAATCCATGGTAATCTCGTTTTGAGTTCATTAATTTTTTTTGCATAGGCAAAGACGTTTTTTCAAATAAGATCACATTTACAGGATCCAGGGGTTAGGATGTGGGCATATATTTTTGGGAGCTACCATTCAACCCACTACAGAGCCCCACCTACTATGGACCCCTATTATCTTGGACCTCTCTACCACTCTCCCCCTTGATCACCTTGTTGCAAAGCATACTGGACTCCTTGATTTCTTTCAAACATGCCAGGCACTCATGGATTAGGGCCTTTTCACTGACCATTCCCACTGCCTAGGACACTCTTCCTCCAGATATCAACATGGCTCACTCTCTCATGCTATATTCTCATGAATTTTTCTCTACTCTATTAAAAATTGTAATGCCCATCTTCCTTTTTACCCTGCTCTTATTTTCCATTTTTCTCCCATTCTGGTTGAATGGGCAATTCTTCTGCTTCATGTGGTGTTGGCTGGGGTACTAGGATGGGGATGGCTTGAAGGCCCAAGTGGCTTCAGACATATGGCTGGAAGTAATTTCTGGCTGCCAGATGGGAGTTCAGTTGGAACTGTTGGCAAGGGGCTTTGTTCTCCTCCATGTGGCCTCTCTATTTAGCTTCTTGAGCTTCTTTACTGGTTGTTGGCTGAGTTCCAAGAAGGAGAATTATAAGAGGAAGAAAATAGAAGCTGTCAGTCTTCTTAAGGTCTGGGCTCAGAAGTACAAGAATATTACTTCTACTGTAATCTTCTAGTCAAAGTAGTTTCAAGGGTAGTCTAGATTCAAGAGGAGGAAGAATAGATTTTACCTCTCACTTGAGGGGAGGGTAGAATATTTGTACAGGGAGGGAAGAAACTTATGGTAACCATCTTTGGAGACTATCTACCAAAAGTACCTTCTTGGATCCTTGATATCATACCATGGTATGGCTGCCCACCAAAATGAACAGCTTTATCTTTGTGTTGATTTCTTTTTATCCTGCCACTGTGTTATTGAAGAGTTTCTCTGATCTTAAGAAAAGCAAATATATAAGCAATATTTTAAGATTTTAAAATTAGAAACATATAGATAAATCAGTTCACTAGCAATCCTCAATGTTTTTGCATTAAGCTTATGAAACCTGCAATATCTACAGTGGGGTGAGAGAAATCCATTGGTAAGCCTTAGTAACTGGCAGCCAACCTCTTAATAATTGGTTCATATTTTATATAGTTTCATATTCAAAGAAATTACTCTTTGACATTATTATTGTTAGTTGATAGAGATCTGATCTATAATCATATAGAAGAGGAAATCATTATTATAAGTAATATTTTAAAGGTCTCAAACCTTCCAATGATGGTTGGATTTTAGAAAAATCCCAATATATTTGGGTAAGACTTTATGCTATTAGCTGATAAAATTAGTGATTAAATAAAAGCATATTGAATGGAATCTAAAGCTTACTGCTTTTTGCAGATGTTTTCCACCTTTATTATGATACTGCATTTCCTTAGAAAATATGGAGATAAGTCTCTTTTGCTTATATCCACTTTTCTGACTGTCTTACTCAGTTTGGGGTGCCATAAATAAACTACCACGGACTGGGTAGCTTAAACAACAGAAATTTATTTCTCACAATTCTGGAGTCTGGAAGTCTGAGATCAGGATGCCAGCATGATTAAGTTCTGATGAGAACTCTCTTCCTGGCTTATAGATGGTTGTCTTCTCATTGTATTCTCACAAGGCAGAGAGAAATAGAGGGCATGCTCTCTGGTATCTCTTTTTATAAGGGCACTAATCCCATCATAAACCTTCATGACCTCATTCGAACCTAATTACCTCTCAAAGGCTCCATCTTCAAATACTATCACATTGTGTGTTAGGGCTTCAACATATGAATTTTGGGGGGACATAATTCAGTCCATAGCACTGACTCATTCCTTTCATCTCTCCATGTAGGTTCTATTGATAACATATGAGAATAGAACAAATGAGAAGCAAAGAACACCTTCCAATTTAAGTTCTATAAAATCAATTTGTCAGTCAGCAAATTTTGTTCATTTGAAATCCTTTGGTAAGCTTATTCTTTTCAAAAGAGAAAATTATTCAGCCAGGGACATATAAGATTGGGAGAGTAGACAGAATAACAGCCCCCCAAAGAAATTCATGTCCTAATCCCTGGAATTTGGAGTATGCTTTCTTGTAATGCACAAGGCACTTTACATATGTGAATGAGGGTATAGACTCTGAGATGTGGAAATTATCATGGATTATTCAGATGGGCTCAATCTAGTCACATGAGCTTTTAAAAATAGAAGAGAGTGGAAGAAGAGTGGGTGAGAGAGATGCAACATTAAATGGACTCAACCCGCCCTTGCTGCTTTTGAAGATGCAGAAAGGGAAACTCTAGAAGCCAGGAATGGTCTTCAGCTGATAGCCAGCAAAGAAACAAGGACCTCAGCCTATAACCTATAAGTACAACTGAATTCTGCCAACAACCCAAATAAGCAGGAAACATTCTCCCCTAGAGACTCTAAAAAGGTATACGGCTTGCCAATACCTCTATTTTAGTCCTATTTTAGTGAGACCTGTATTGGATTTCTGACTTAGAGAAATTCAGAGTTTGTATTGTTTTTAAACCATTAAATTTGTGGTAATTTGTTATGTTGTAATTAGTTATCACAGCAATAGAGAACTAATATTTGGTTATGAATTGAAGTCCTCAGTCTCTAAATTCCAAATGTCACCCAAACATGGAAGAATTCTTCACTTTTAATGAAAGAGAATAGATGAGCTTTGTTTTCGCAACTATTTTAGAACCATCAGATACATGTGAAGAATCACTGTAGCACTCTGTTCTTTGAAAGAATTTATATTGTTTTGGTAAACTTTGGCTTTTGCCATATTTCTATGAGAGTCAGGAGAGACTTTGACAGACAAAATGACTGGATTGGGAGAGTAGGTAGGTAATGTACAACACCAGGTATAGGAGTTGGTGGGAGTATCTGGGAAATTCAGAAGTTGTACAGAGACTCAATCCCATAGTTCTGCTATAATATTCCTTATTTTAAAAAGTGGCACTTTAAATTAAAAAACAAAAAGAAAAAAAAAGTGGCACCTTGGTTTTAGAGCCATGACAAGAAAAGGCTCATAACCTTGTTTTCAATCTCCATCATGCCATATGCTTGCCTGCGGAGGTGAGAGACATCTGAAATGCTGTGCTTTTTTGGTCAGCGTATGAAAGAACCTGGAAGTTTCACATTCCTATGAATTTGATTGTCATGAAAGTGTGGTGTAGAGCCAATGATGTTTAGGCATCCTGCCCACCCATTTAGTGATCAGCCTTGACAATGACTAAATTAACCTCAGTAGTGATTTTTTAACATAATAAAATTTCTTTATTTAAAATTTAATTAAAAGCCCTTTTTATCTATGAATATTATTATTCAATATACCAAAGAATGGATAAGAGAAGATAAAAACTTATAGGAATTTCAAGTAACTTTACCAAAGGAATCATTTATTTATTCTACTAGCCACTTATACATAAGGTATACCTCTCTCATGGTAATCTTGTTTGTTAATATTTTTCAAGTGATAAAGCTGATCTGAATCTATTACTAAGAGGCTAAGGATACAAAGAAAGTATGATAATTATTAAAGCACATTAAAATATATTTCAAAAATAATCCCTTGTAATAATAATAATAATAATAATAATGTCACTTTTTGCTAAGGTACTATTTTTAAAAAGGAGAGGATTCCTATTATGGTAGGAACTTGAATGACTGCTGAGTCTTAAGCTCCAGAGTAAGGACAAATGTGTGAATCTGGAGATCCTCGTTGGGTAGAGATGCTCTCAGTGGCTCATAAGTCAATCTAGAGTCCGTGAGTAAAGCCACACCATTTTATATATTTACTTCACCTCCTTTTCTTCTCTTCTGTCTTGTGTGACTAATAAGATGTGCAATCTTGAAAAATTAGTAGGTTGCCATTGAGGTTTCTCTGCTCAATGACACACATCCTTTATTAATTGAGTTTTTTCTCACACATTTTGTTTCCTATCTGTTAGCCCATCTAGGAGGTAGTGTGTTTTTGAATTCTTATTTTTCTTACTCTATGTCTATGCAAGATATTTGGCTGTAAAGTTAATATTCAGAGTAGATGCTAAGAAGACTTAAAGTTCAGGTTCTTGCATTTTTCAGTTTTATAATACATAGAAAAGTCACAAAATATCATTGAAGACTTACCTCTATAATCTAGCCCTTTATTACCTCTCTGACTTTCAAGACAAAGGCACCAAGCACCAAGTCAAAGGTGATCCAGGTATTGCAGCATTTTAATTACCTGAAAGCTAAGATAAGCAACCATAAGTGGCCTCATTTTAAACACACTGAGGAGTTTCAGGTTTTTGCAGATTGAAAACAAAGAAAAATTGACACCAGCTATAAAAACATTTAAAAAAGAAAAAAAGTCCAATTAATCTTTTATGCAATTCTGCATTAAGGAACACTTCAGCTTTAGCAGAGGAATGATGAGTCTAGAATTATCAGGGGGGTTGTTTCACTTCAGGTGGATTATGAGGAATACAGGAAAAATTAAAATAAGACTATTTGCTGAACTGTAGTAAATTGCATTAATTCTCCATCAAATTTGAGTCCAGGTGATAAGTTATTATTTTTTGTGATCACAGACACATGGTGCTTCTTCGAGCTTCGTTTTCCTTATCCATAAAATGTAAATAATAATATTGCCTCTACTTAACGTGGCTCAGGGGAGAGATACTTGTGTAAAAGTAGAAAGTATGGAGCACTGGGTGTTATACGCAAACAATGAATCATGGAACACTACATCAAAAACTAATGATGTAATGTATGGTGATTAACATAACATAATAAAATAAAAAGAAAAAGAATGAAAGTATTTTACTAATAATAAAGCATCAGGTACACTGAAACATCATTAACAGCACAAAAACTTCTTAGTTTATATTATTTATTTAGCTTAGTGAAAGGAATTATTACCTCTTTTTAAGAAAAATAGGTACTGTTTGTACATTTTTGGTACTTGTTGCCTTTTTGTGGTAGAAGAAAACTTTTCAAGTAATATATTTTCTTGACTACAAAGGTCAATTTAAAAAAGGAAGGCAATCTTCATCTGTTAAAATGTACAGCGTTGTTTGTGGACTGAAAGTGTTTTCGTGAAAATGCAAGTTAGTCATGGCCAATTTGCTTTTTATCACCTTTTTGAAGAGTACTATAAAACAGAAGAGTGCTCTAGTTATAAGTATGTAACTTACTGGTTTCACCTACAAAATGATCACCTCTTATAAGTAGCACCCAGACAAAAAAATCAGAATATTACCAGCTCTCAGAAGCCCTCTATTGTGCCTGAGCCCTCATTCCCAAGAGTAACCATTTCTAACAGTTTACATTAATTTTGCCAATTTTTATACTTTATATAACTAGAAAATATTGTATATACTCTTCTGTCTGGCTCCTTTTGACATGATCATGAGAGTCATCCACACTGTTATACAGAGTCATAGTGTGGTTATTCTCAGGGCTGGGTCATATTTTGTTGTGCGAATATACCAGTTTGTTTATTCATTATACTTTTAATGGGCATTTAGGTAGTTTCCAGTTTGGGGCTATTATTAATAGGGTTCCTAGGAATATTCTCTAGTACTGTCTTTGGTGAACATATGTACACATTTCTGGTGGCTGTAAGGTAATTCATGTTCAAATTTCACAGATACTGCCAGTTTTCCAACCAACTAACTTTCCCACCAGAGTATATGTTAATTCCTGCACTCAATCCTTTCACCAAAATTTGCTATTTCCCTTCTAGATTATTTTATTCATGCTTGTTTATGTCTAGTTATATCTCATAGTAGTTTTGTTTGTATTTCCCTGATGATAATGAGATTGAGCACTTTTACATTTATTAATTGACCATTTGGATATTCTGTTTTTGCAATATCTGTTCAAGTTTTTACTAATTTTTCTATTAGGTTGGGTTTTTTTTTTTTTTTTTTGGTAATGATTTGTAGAAATTCTTCATGAATTGCTAGGGTCTTCTACTTGCAGCTTTCCTGTTCACTCTCCTATCATTCCTTCTGATGAACTTTTTTTTTTTTTGGAATACATTGTGTAAAAGGACTCCCCCATGAAATTACTTAACACATCTATCACTTCATATATTCCCTCCCCTTTTTTGGTAAGAACATTGAAGTTCCACTCTTTTAGCAAATTTCAGTTATACGATATGGTCTATCAACTATAGTCTATCAACTGTAATCACCATGTCATACATTAGATACTCAGACCTTATTTATCTTGTAACTGAAAGTTTGTGCTTTTTACCAACCTCTCCTGTATTTTAATATTCCAACTTATGAATTTTTATACTTACTATTTTTTTCTGATTAATAACTCTTTGGCTAGTTTGTAATAATGAGGATATTTTCCTACCCATGGCATTGTTTAATAATTGGAAATCAGTACCAACGATAAGCTATACAAAGGTAAAAGCATAATTCAGCTTGGTTAATCAAATGCAATTAAGCAAATGACTGACTAATGAACATGTAGAGATGAATCTTTTAGCTTAATAATCAGTCACTTTAAATCATGTCAATTTTTTTAGGGTGAAATAACAGGCTTGTTTTCCCTTTCTTATATATCTAATTTCAGAAATATCAGATTACCTGCAATGATAGGCTTTATCCTTTCCTACGCACCAGCAAAAAAATAAAAAAATGTAGCCCTTTGAAAGATTATAGAACACAACTTGCAAATGGGGTAGTGTGAATGATTTCAAGGTAGGAATTAAGAGACAAAGGGGAAAGGTAGACTGGTTTGTGACTAAAATTTTGCAGGTATACATATATATTGGAAAAAATCAATATAACTTACTCCTCTGTTTTCATCTGTGGACGTTTCTGGTAAATATTGAAGTTCAAGCAATTGCCTTTTGGTGTATAGGGGTTCCTTCTTTGCATGTCGAATGTTCTTGAACACCACACTGAAACAATTCTCTTCATCATTCTCCCCTGGCCCAATAAAGCTAGTGTTTTGACATAAGAATAGACTTAACAGATTTGGTCAATTCTATTTTTTGCTTCTGGTGTTAGTCAATCAAAGCAAGCATGTACTGTAACACCTACAGTTGATTTGGAAATATTTGCCACAAATCAAAAAAATACTTGGGAGTAAGGATTTCTTTGAGTAAGGATTTGGGTTTAGATGGGAGAAAAAAAGTTCTTTGTGATTTTTTGTGAAAGCCCTTGGAAGCTGAAACGTGCTTTGGAGTTTAGGGATTTTTTGAGGATAAGAGTTGGGCATGAATTGTCTGAGGGTCCTATACAGGAAGAATGGAGAAAGACTTAATTAAGATATTTTAATGAAATGTGTTAACTACCCTGGTTCAAACGGCACAGAAATCTTTACCTACTGGGTTGCTTTCTCTCATTCTTATGGGAATAGACGAGGGGGAATCAAATGTCTCTGGAGATAAATGCAGCCTCTCTAGAACTTTGTATCTGTCTCTTGGGACAGTCCCCTCTTTCTCTGGATTATTTTGGTTGTATTGTCTCATTTGCTGTCTGTTTTTTTTAATCTATAATTAATGCCCCCAAAGATCTGGGAGTTTCAGTTTATGTTTATCTTGAAGGGTTAATCTGACTTTGTTTCTGTAAAAGAGGCTCTTTATTTTTTTCTAAGCCTTCAGGTCAAGAGGCAAAAGTTAAATGACCCCCACACAGGAAGAAACTAAGAATCAGAGTGGACACTGAAGGCTCTAAGTTTTCTTTATCTGTTTTCATACTTCGTCTTTCTGGAAGAGTCTTAAATGAGGATAGATCCTGGGGGCTTCCCCACTTTAAAAGTGCCTTTTAAAGATCCAAACTTGAGTTGCACAATTCATATTACCAGCTACTTTTCTAACCACTTCATAATGTGGCGTGTCGTCAAAAGTCTATGAAATTAAAGCAGATCCTTTTTAAATTCCTTATTGTGATATGTAGATAATAATAAAGAAACACTAGGATCTGCATTTTTATGAAATTTGGACTGTGGAAAGAGTTAAGCAGTGGGTCACTGAAGGAGACCAAGCAGAATAGAACTTTCACTGGGATGTTGAGAAATAAAATAGAACAAAGTCATGAAAATGTAATGGTGCTTTAAAAAGTGAGTTCTTGATTATTTTATGGGGGATGAATTCTGAATGAATCTTTGAAGACCTCCAGTTAGTACTTGTTTCCACCTCACAAAGAACAGCAAAGGCCCCAGAACATGTTGGAGCAGAGAGTATTTGGGAAGTGGAGGTAAGCACTGCTGAGTTATGATGTAACACATATTTGTAAGGGTCCTCCTACAGCCCCCCCTCAGTCTTCCCCATGGGAAACTGTCTCTCTTGAGCATGTGCTATCCCTTGACATCACTTGGGAGGTTGTGATATTGATCCACTTTTAAAACATGACACTGAGGTACAGGTCGCAGACCTGTACCTCTGAAACAAATAATACATTATATGTTAAAAAAAAAAGAAGATAGCAGGAAGGGAAAAATGAAGGGGGGGAAATCAGAGGGGAAGACGAACCATGAGAGACTATGGACTCTGAGAAACAAACTGAGGGTTCTAGAGGGGAGGGGGGTGAGGGGATGGGTTAGCCTGGTGATGGGTATTAAAGAGGGCACGTACTGAATGGAGCACTGGGTGTTACACGCGAACAATGAATTATGGAACACTACATCAAAAACTAATGATGTAATGTATGGTGATTAACATAACATAATAAAAAATAATAAAACATGACACTGAGAAAACAGGCTGTCTACTTCTGCCTCCAATTCAAAGGACATCCCTGGAGTAGTTGTTGGTGGTAGAGAATTTAGGTCCTAGCCATCTAACATCCACCACACCTACCTGTTTCCAATAACCCCTATAACCACTGAGCTTGGTTCTATTCTTTTGTGTGTAGGCAGATCTCTTCCCTTGATCTAAGAACTCACAAGTGAGTTTTACTGATGATAAGGAGTTTGAGTCAAGACATAACACAGGAATGGGTATGTGATGTCTGTGAGCACACACGCGTGTGCTTTTAAGGACTTCAGTATGAACTAGATTGCTTTGGCTCTCCTACTAATTTGTTAGCTTCTTTTTTTTTTTAAGATTTTATTTATTCATTTGAGACACAAAGATACAGAGAGAGAGAGCATGAGCAGGGAGAGAGGCAGAGGGAGAAGGAGAAGCAGGCTCCCTGCTGAGCCAGGAGCCTGATGTGGGGCTCGATCCCAGCACCCTGGGATCATAACCTGAGCCGAAGGCAGATGCTTAACCATCTGAGCCACCCAGGCGCCCCTAATTTATTAGCTTCTTGAAGGCAGGAGGATTTTTTTAAATCCTCTATTCATCATTCTACTTAGCATGGCACTTTGCATATTGAAGATGGTGAATACCGCAGAATGGATTATGTTTCTATGAGTTGTATAGCAGTGTTTACAGGTGGGGTTAAAGACCTTGTTTCTGGAGTCAGATAGCCTGGATAGATTGCTGGCTGTTCCATTTGACTGCTGTGTAACCTTATGCAAGTTACCAAACCTCCCTGTGTCTAGGTTTCCTCAACTGGAAAATGAAGATAATGCCACCTATTTCATAGACTGTTGTGAGCATTAACTGAGTTAATATATATAAAGTAAAACCATGCTTGACATGTGATAAGAGCTCCATAAGCATGAGCTCTGTTTTATTATTATTAACTACAGTTTACATGGGCTCTCCTCTCCAGTGACTCATTTGATTCTCCCAAGAATCCTGTGAAATATGAAGGACATACATGTTTACTTCATTTTGCAGTTGGAAGGACTAAATCTTACAGGTTACAGGTGGCATGCACATAAACGCAGCCTCCCAAACCAGTGGTCTCATCATCACCATGTCTTGACCATTACGCACACTCTATCATCCTAGAGAGAATTTAAGAATGCATGAATATTAATTTATATTGTTACAAGAGAGAATCACAGAGATGCAGGAGCATTGGCTCTTGAGATTACACTGGGAGCCCACAATGACTTAATTTTTACCATGGTCATGTGTCTGATTAGAGAGGGAAGCAGCGGAAATGGTGTGAAATATATAGGAGGCCACTCACGTCTCTACAGATGGTAAGACATGGCTCTGGTTCCCTCAGAGATGGAACTATTCTCGGCAATGGTGAAAACCAATTTGGTCCTTAAAGGCATCTCATTCTTCGGGAACTGTACAGAAACAAGGCCAGTATTTCTGTACAATTTTTTTCCCTGAGGTTGTTTTGCCAAAGTCTTCTCTTTCTGTCTCTGTCATGTCCTCCTTTCTCTGCCCGATGCCTAACTTGGGCCTTTGCATATAGTAGCTGTTCATTAAATAATAGCTGAACAAATAAACAAATGACTAACCAGTATATGAGTATGAAAATAATAAAAAATGTGAAAATAGAAATTCACTTTGTAATTTTACAAAGTCCTTGGTGAAAAAAAAAGTGGAGGAAAAATTAGGCATAGTCACGAAAATAAACTTTTGGAATTATCAGTGGATTTAATGGATGTCTCCTATCCTGCCTCACCATTAGGTTAACATATATATAATCTGTTTAAATACCTAAATGTGAGATCTGACACTATAAAAATCCTAGAAGAGAGCATAGGCAGTAATTTCTCTGACATAGGCTATTAACAACATTTTTCTAGATATGTCTCCTGAGGCAAGGGAAATAAAAGCAAAAATAAACTATTAGTACTACACCAAAATAAAAAGCTTCTGCACAATGAAGGAAACAATCAACAAAACTAAAAGGCAAATTACTGAATGGGAGAAGATATTTGCAAATGACATATCCAAATAAAAAATTAGTATCCAAAATACATAAAGAACTGATACAAGTCAGTACCCCAAAAAACAAATAGTCCAATTTAAAAATGGGCAGAAGAGGGGTACCTGGGTGGCTCAGTTAAGCATCTGACTCTTGATTTCAGCTCAGGTCATGATCTTAGGGTCATGAGACTGAGCCCCACATTGGGCTCTCTGCTCAGCGTGGAATCTGCTTGAGATTCTATCACCTTCCCTTTCTTTCCCCCTCTGCTCGTGCTTTCTCTACTTCTCTCTCTAAAATAAAATAAATAATAAAATAAAATCTTTAAAAAAATGGGCAGACATATGCCTCTTCCTCCCCACTCCTTCCCATGCTCTAGAACACAGCTCACAAACCAGAAGTCTGAAAGTAGCATCTGGCCGGCACATGTTTATTGTTGGGTTTGCCGGGGGTTTGAAAATTCTTCAAGTGAATTGCCAACATTTAAAAATCTAGAGAATTCTCATAAATCTCCAGATTTCCAACTTCTCTTGCAAAGCCTCCAAGTATCTGTCAACACTGGGCTGGCATTCCCACATGGCCTTGCTAGGCTGGGGCTGAGCAGCAGCTGGCCTGCCAGATAGAGGACTGTGCCCTCCTGGTTACCAGCATCCCCACTGGGCTCACCTCACCTACCCACCTCCCTGCCTGGTCCTGGAGGGGCTGGGCAGCCCCTGCTTTTGTTTGCCCCTCTGTCCCATCTCCTGTGGCAGGAATCTGACACTGCTAGAAAGACAGGAAGAGATAATCATGTTCAATTCAACTGATTGGTTAGCGACCCGCTCTTTTTACAGGTAGGGTCTGGCTTGTATATACATAGAAACTTAATAATTCAGAAAATGGGCATATACACTTTAAAAAAATACTTAGCTCTGACTGATAAGGGACTAAAATTCATTTCTCATCTAGCCATTATGTCTTCTGAATTTTATTCTTCTACCTTAATTATTATGTATAATAGCAAAACCCAAGATGATTAGTGCTTCATTTCTTCTCCTACTTTGGACCCAAGTCTCCATCCCAGCCTATGAAAGATATTTTGTTTTTAGCTTGATAGATGCCTTCCTTCCAATTGGGAGGCGGCAGCTGGGATTGAGACAAAGTGCACAATTTCTTCACTGCTTTTCAATACAATGTGCTCATTAGCTAAATGATCTCAAAAATACTGTTGTTTCTCTTTGAGAAAAAATGTGACATTAGGGAATAATGGCTCAGCATGTCACAAAACATATTCCTAATGATTTTCCTTCTTTGAAAGACAAACCTGCCACTTGAGCTTGCCCAAGTTTGTCTATTAGGCAAGTATGCCCTTTTGCTTTTAGAATAATCCCTTATATGTGTCACTTTGGGCAAAGTAGCACTGTAGGCTTCTCCACCATTACTACAGAGGGGTTGTTGTCTGATATATGAGAGCAACAAGATGTAGCCCAGCACACTTGTTTAGATCAAATGAAAACACATAAAAAAAAAAAAAGGCAGACATCTTGACATCAGTGGATGAAAGGATACTACTCACCTTACCCTCTCCACCCTGAAAGGAGAACACATGATATGAATAAATCTCCTTTGGTTATTTATCCATTCTTTTCTTTTTCCTTCCTGCTGTTCCTGCTGACAAGGATGAAAGGGCTATAAAGTGAGAGTTAATTCACGTCAAAGGGTACTGAGCCATCCATAGGAAAGGGTGGGCAGAAAAGTAAATTTTCATTGCTTTGAAACATTGCTAAGTAATTAAAATCTTGTCACCCCCTACTGCAGTTTAAATAACTCAGTGCTCCGTAAAGGATAATTAGTTTTAAGCAAAAGAAGAAAACAAATGGCTCAAAACATCTGAACATGTAAGTATGTAGTAAGCCAGATGCTGAGGTAACTGCAGTGGGATGGTGGGAAGAGGGGCCCCTGGGGCCAAGGTACACCAAAGGCAGGGGAAACCATTCTAGGTTGCTGATGAAAGTGGCCCAAATCCAGTGTCAATGATGCTTGGTGATTTCAGCACCCAGGGGGAGTTTGATCTGGTTGGTGGGTTGTTGTGTTTGAAATTTCCAGGAAATGCTTTTGGGCAGATGGGCACAGCAGCCAAGGGGTGAGGATCCAATTTAGAGTCCCAGGAGGAAGGGGACCACTGGCAAGTGGTTGGGCCCTATCTAAGGAGTTTCAGTGGAACAGCATTCCAAGGTTGGATGGAGAACAAAAACCTAAATCAGGAAACTGGGGCAGTCCAGCTGCTCAGTCCTATGGATTATATAAACTCAGTTGGGGTTGGGAAGGCTGTAACTCCATATACTCACCGGAGCCCAAGGCTCATCTTGGCTATCACAGAACCACAATAATGAGATGATTTACAGACCCTATCAGCTGGTGGGAGCTGTGTCTACTGTTATATTACCAGTGTTGGCCTCAGAGGGGTCAGGAAAAGGCTGGACAGGACTGAGAAGCTAGGAGCTTACAGGAACCAACATTGTCAAGAACATCTGAAAACACACACACACACACACCCCCATACACACACTCCCCACACACAAACACCCACACCCACACACACACACACACCTGCCATCTAGAAGGATAGGGATACCTTGGAGATACTGTGAGTTTATTGCCCATTCTTAGCACATGATACAATTGCTCCTGTAATCACAAGTGAGGAAGAAGGAATTAGAGAAATCAGTAACTGACTGGACCATTTCAACAAATGGTGCTAGAATTAATGTCTAATTTTAGGAAAAAGTCTATTGACACTACCTCATAAAATAATAAAAAATCAATTTGATATGGATCATAGACATAAAAAATTTTAAAAAAGCTTCTAAAAACTCGAGAATATCTTCACAAAATTGGGGTAGGTATAAATGTCTTAAATAGGACAGAGAAAACACTAATTATAAAGAAAAATGAAAATTTGAAGATCAAAATAAAAAAATTCTGAATATCAAGACACCATTAAGAAAATGAAAATGCAATCCACAGACCCAAAAAACACATTTACAAAATGTATATTCAAGAGTATTTAAGTATAAAGAACTCTTACAAATCAATAACAAAAAGTCAAACAACTCATGAAAAATAGATGAAACTTGAACTTATACACTTTACAAAAGAAGATATACAAATGACCCGTATGCAGAAGAATAGGTGCTCAACATTGTTTGTCTTTGGGGAAATGAATTTTAAAGCCACAATGGGATACCACAGATAACATTCCACACCAACTAGAATGGCCAAAATTAAAAAGATTGACAACATTAAATGTTGGCCATGATATAAAGCATTGAGAACTATCAGACATTCCTGACAGAACTGTAAAATGGAATAACCATTTCAGAAAACTGTTTGGAAATTTTTTATGAAGTTATACATACATACACCTATCCTATGAGTCAGCAATTCCACTCTTAGGTATTTACCAAAAAGAAATGAAAATATTTGCTCACAAAAAGACTTGTACAAGGATGTCCAGAGTATTTTTACTTATAATACCCAATTATTCTAAATGTTGATTAATAAGAAAATGAATAAACAAATTGTGGTATATTTATGCAATGGAACACTAACAGTGGTAAGTAGGAATGAGTACTGTTGGTGAAGTGTGGAGAATTGGAACCCTTGGACATTGTTGGTGTGAATATAGAATGGTGCAGCCTTTGTGGAAAGCAGTTTGGTAATTCCTCAAAAAGTTAAACGCAGAATTACCATAGCAATTCCACTCCTAGATATTTCTCAACAGAACTGAATACAGATACTTAAATATTTGTACACAAATGTTCATAGCAGCACTCTTCACAATAGCCAGAAGGTGAAAACAATGTCCATTAACAACTGAATGTATAAACAAAATGTGGTATATGCATACTATGGACTATTCATCAACCATAAAAGAAGGAAGTACTGATACATGCTACAGTGCAGATGAATCTGGAAAACATCATGCTAAGAGAAATAAGGCAGACATGAAAAGTCACATAGTGTATGATTCCACTTATATGAAATATTCAGAAGTAAATCCATACAGACAGAAGCAGATTGGTGATTGCCAGGAGCTGGAGGAAGGAGAGACTAGGGTGTGAACGTTTAATAGATACGGAGCTTTCTTTTGGGGAAATAAAATTTCTTTTGGAATTACATTGAGCTGACAAAGACTGTCAGTGAATTGTACATTAAAAAATAAAGGGAATGAATGACTTCTCTATGCACCAACGTGAATGGATCTCAAAAACATTATTTTGAGCACAAGCAATCATATACAAGAGTATGTACCATATGACTTAAGTCAAAACTGGTTGCTTATGGAATGTGGAGATTGGCTGGAAGGGAACATGAGAAAAATTTCTGAGGCGATAGAAATGTTCTATATATTGACTGGGGTTGTGATAATAAAGATGTATATATTTGTGAAAACTCACTGAAGTACTAAAGTCCTGTGCATTTAAGTGTATGTAAGTTTTATCTCAAACAAAATAAAAGAAAAAATGAGAAAACATAAAGGCCAAAACACATGAATAGACAATTCACAAAAAAAATGTTCAACCATTTATAAGAGAAATGCAAGTTAAAACTTCACCAAGCTGTTTCTCATATATCAGACTGGCAAGAATTTAAAAGATTGATATTATACTCTGACAGCAAGTGTGTGGAAAAACAGTCTTATACACTTTTATGGTGAGAAGTTTGGCAACATCTAACAAAACTATATATCCATTACCCATTAATCTAGCACTCTCACTTCTAGGAAGGTATCAATCAGTCTGTTCAGACTGCTATAAAAAATACCACAAATTGGGTGGTTTATAAATAGTAGAAATTTATTTCTCACAGTTCTGGAAACTGAAAGTCTGAGATGAGTGTGCAACATGGTCTGGTGAGGGCAGACTACTTCTATCCTCACACAGTGGAAGGGGCTATAGAGCTCTGTGGGGTCTCTTTTATAAGAGCACTAATTCCATTCATGAAGGCTCTGCTCTCATGACCTAATCATCTCCCAAAGGCCCTACCTCCTAACATCATCACATTGGGCTTTAGGATTACATGTCAATTTTTAGGGGGAGACAAACATTGAGACCATAGCTATACCTGTGAGACACACCTCCAATAATACAAAAATACATGCACAACAGGTTATTCATTATTGCATTACTTATAGTTACACAATATTGAAAATGGCCTAAATGCCTCAATATTGGGAATTGACTAAATAAACTAGGGTTCATATACATAAATAATATGCAGCTTTAAAAACAGTGACAAAGATCTCTATGATACAGAGTGATTTCCAAGATATATTGTTGTACCAAAATGAGTACAAAATAACTTCTGGTTTCAGGTTCTGCTGGCAAGGAGCTTAGAAGTCCTCAGTCCATCCTAACAACAAATAAAAGGCCAAACAGATTGAAAAACAAGAACTCGTTTTGGATCCAAGAGAGGTGAGGACATAGGGCAAACTGCTGCCTCGAAGACTGGAGAGACAGGTAAATACCATCACAGCTTCCTAGGGCAGACATTCAGGAGTGTAATCAGCACAGGGTAGGAAAACCTGAAGCATAATTGACACTTGCTGGAGGTTAAGTGTGAACAACTTTGAGAGTTAAAAACAGGGGGACCCAATCAGAGCAAGGCTCCCACATTATTGTGAGATTTATGTCCAGGAGACTGACCAATTTCCCACAGCAAAATATTGGAGGAAAAAAAAATCTCCTTGGGCTTCAGGCATGGGGAGGGGAAAAGAAATCATTTTGAAAAACGCCAGAGAACTCAGTTCTTAACAAGGTCTGCTCTTAGGTGAAACTAGTTAATCAGAGCCTAACCTACTGGATATTATTGTAACCTATTTGAGCTGGAGGAAGGGCAATACCCAATTCCAGCCAGTTCTAGCCATCCTGTCCCATCTAAGGGATAGAAAAAATCTGAACTCTTGTGAAGTTCACAGTCAAAGCAAAGGCTCACTAAAAGAATAAGACCTAATCACAGGACTATAGAATACTTCCCCTCCCCACACACCTTACCACCACATTGCTAAAGGTTTATTTTTTTTATTTTTTTATTTTTTTTAAAGATTTTATTTATTTATTTGAGAGAGAGAGACTGAGAGAGAGAGCACATGAGAGGGGGGAGGGTCGGGAGGGTCAGAGGGAGAAGCAGACTCCCTGCCGAGCAGGGAGCCCGATGCGGGACTCGATCCAGGGACTCCAGGATCATGACCTGAGCCGAAGGCAGCCGCTTAACCAACTGAGCCACCCAGGTGGCCCGTTAAAGGTTTATTTAAAGCAGTTCCCTTACCTGGTACGTACTGTACAGCTATCAAGAGAAAATTACAGGGCACACCAAAAGGCAAAAAACACAATTTGAAGAGAGAGAGCAAGCATCAGAACCAGACATGGCAGGGATGTTGGAATTGTCAGACCAGGAATTTAAAACAACTATGACTAATATGCTAATTATTATTTAATATCCTAATAAAAGATGGGCTATGTAAGTAGAGAGATGGAAATTTTAAGAAAGAATCCCCCCAAAATGCTAGAGATAAAAACAAAACAAAACAAAGCAAAACACTGTAACAGAAATGAAGAATGCTTTTGATGGACTTAGTAGGCTGGACAATATCTGGGCTAGACAATAGATTAATAAAATCCACAAAAACCAAAAAGCAAAGAGAACAAGAACTGGAAAAGAAAAAAAAAAAAAAACTAGAACAGGATATCCAAGGATGATGGGACAACTACAAAAGGTTTAACATATATGCGATGGCAATACCAGGAGAAGAGACAAAGGAGCAGAAAAAATATTTCAAACGATAATGAGTGAAAATTCCCCAAGTTAATGTCAGACACCAAACCACAGATCTAAGAAGCATAGAGAACACCCAGCAGGATAAATGCCAAAAAACTACACATAGTCATATCATTTTCAAACCATAGAAAATCAAAGATAAAGAAAAACCTGAAAGAAGGTTTGAGGTGTTTGTGTGTGTGTATGTGTAGAGAGGTCAGCATTTTTGAAAAGCTTCCCAGATGATTGTTTGGTATAGCCAGGTTGAGAACAACAGGAATCAAAAACAGAGATCTCAGGATAGAAAGAAAAGCATAAGAATTCATCAATTTTCAAGATCTTATCTTGCTATATAAAACATCAAAATCTCTATTCTATCCTGGTGCTTAGGTTCCAACTAGTTTCCTTCATGACTACATCAGCTATGGAAAGAAAGATGGAGGTTTCGTCTTTACTCGGTGAGTCATGCGAACTTTTGCTTTGGGGAGAACTGAATTCCTTTAGGATTAGGTGCTCCTTTAAGCATTTTGTGGTATTCCCACCCACTCCCTTTCAGTGAGGTCAGTAATTGGGAATACCCCAAAGAGATTTCTCCATCATCCTTGATTTTACCGGCAACAGCACAATCACTTTAAAAAAAATAGATGTGTTAGTGAGGCAAGGAAAGAGAAAGGAACAATAGTGACTAAGTTACATCGTCACCCTACCATTTATACACATGCAGGTTTGTCTTGTATATTCCCGATTTCCAGGTCAAAATGTTCTTTTTGGATTTTTATCTACAGGGCAGGGAAGCCTTGGGGTTTTTTAATGGGACAGTTTTGATGATGTGATGTTTCTTATTTTTAATAAGGTCAGCTAGTAAGGAATGGCATTTTGGACAAACACAAACAAGCATTAAATTGATATCATAGGTAATGGAAAAACATTTTTTTTTTCATTTTCAAACCTAGTATCTCTTCAACTCATACACAATCAGAAGTTAATCTTTGCAAACCATTGCCCAGAAACTTGCTGTGTGAGCTGACAGGGTTGATTTGGTTGCTAGTGGAGAAAAAGAAGACAATAATGTAACTGGTGAAAAGGAAGGCTCCTTTTTACATGTCTAGTCAGCAGCTGTAGTCTTATCCCAGTCACTACCAGGAACTATCAGTTAACTTCCTTCTAACTTTCTATCTTCATCCATCTGTCTTCAGAACTGTTGGAGGGGGTCTGTGTGAGTGAGTAGAGGTGGAAGGGATTATCATCTCAAATTGCTTGGATCTATTTGGACCTAAAATATGGCTTAGATCTAAAATATGGCCCATCATTTAAAAGAAGCTCCAGTGCTGAGGATCTGCCTTGTATTCTGGAACTTATTTTCCCAGTCTGCCGACTATCCTGTTAGCATCTATACCTGTTCCCAGTTTGTGTTCCTTCCATTTCTTCTATCTGAAGAAATTGTCCTGTCCTGCTTATACACTTCCTATTTTTTTTCCATGAAGTCTCCCCAGATCATTTTAGCTGTCATTGCTCTGCAGTCTTCTAAAGCTTTTCCAGAATGCACCACAAAATTTAAAATAAATTCTGTTTATAGTGGTTGTTACTACTTCGTATGTATATGTCTTGCCCTTCTAACAAAACTTTAAGCTTTGTTAAACTTTAAGGGACTTAAAGAAAGGAATATTGTATACTTCTGAATCTCCTCAGCATCAGGCATAACACTGAGCATATTTTAGGTCAAGACTTTAGGTAATAATTAACTAACCTTGAGCTACAGAGATTTTGCATAATAAATTATCCTGGCTTGAGTGTGGTGTTTTCTGTTGGGATCTTGACTAGTACAAAATGATATATTTTAGGTGTAAAATGGGATGTAGTCATTTTTAAAATGCTATGACTTTTTTTGTGTGTGTGAAGCCAATACTCCTTTTGTAAAGTGGAGACTCACCCTTTAATTTATCATTTATGTAACATCTATAATTTTTTTAGTTTTTTACCATGACAATTCTACATAGAACTAAGAAAAAATTAAGAAATAGCAAAACCATGGAAAAAGATGACATTTTGCAGACAGTTTTCTGATGCACTCTGAACACAGATCTAGATGTGTCTGGCTTGGGTGGTAAGGTGTATGGGTTATTAAGTCCTCAGTTTCCCTCCCTCATTTCAATCTCAACCCAGAGTTTGTCTTTCTTCTTCCCTTGCCTTCCACTTCTCCACAGGGACAGGGTTGCAATCTGAGCTCTGAGGAGATATTGTGGATATCAGACACTGGAGCCCCTTTTGGTCTGAATGAGTCATTACAGTTTCTACCCTCAGAGAATTAAAGTCAGTGGTGGTCTAGGCACTCTCTGTTCTATGACCTTATATGGTATTGCTCTGCATGATTCTTTAAATGATTCAAGTCCTCTGAAATTCTTCCCTGAGTATTTCCCAATTCATCAAAACCTCAGAAAAGATTCTGGTTTGTAATGCTGAGTAACCATGTCTGCTTAATCCCTAAAATAATAGAAAAGTGGTTATTGTATGTGATTCAGCATTGTATGAAAATAGAAGATTACAAATTGTTCCAATGGTTATAAGTATTAGATGATTACCATGACTTGCTTACAAAGTAGCTGGAGTCAGTATTAGGTTTTTTTTTTTTTTTTTCCTTTTTCTTTTTCTTTAAGTAGGCTCCATGCCCAGTGTGGAGCCCAACACGGGCTTGAACTCACAACCCTAAAGTCAAGACGTGAGCTTAGATCAAGAGTCAGCTGCTAAACTGGCTGAGACACTCAGGCACCCCAGTATTGGTTTCTGATCTGCAGCTGAATCTGACATTGAGGTGAGCTCATGGAGAACCATGTGCCAATTTTAATGTTGTATATACTTTCTTTCTAGCTTCCCAAGCTTTCTTTACATTTAGGGCTGCTGAGTTACCACTTTTATCCTTTGCAGGCATATTCTTACTAACTCATGTAATGGGTGGAGGCCAAAAAATAAACTGTCTCCAAAGGGACCAAGGCTACAGGTGAAGTAGACATTCCTTCATGGTGACTGAGACTGACTGAGCCAATGGCCAATGAGACTAATACTTGTCTTCAATTTAGGGATAGGGAAGGGATAAGGCAGAGATTTAGACATCAAGTCTCCTACCCTGAATATATAATCCAGTGATGTTTTCCAACACTGAGATCATCAGAGGCAAGGATATTGGACAGTGTTCCTGCTGTGGGGAACCTAAACATGTATCTCCCTTACTCCAGCAGAAAGGGGTATGGAGTCTCAGGAGAGGACAAATTGCTGAGGATAGGGTAGTGAACTCCCATCTTTGAATGGCTCTAACTATTTGGAAATATTCTTTTATATTTGGTATTTAGATTTATTGTATTTATGCTTTCCTTCTGTATGTGTGCTTGAAACTTTTGTCCAGTTTATTTGAAAAACTTTGAGGACATACTGGTCTATACTTTGTATAACTGTGCCTAAATTTAGCCAATAGAACCTCTAAGGTGATGGGAAAAGATCTTGAGTATGATTTGGCAGTTTGGGAAAGTAGAAGGACTATGGCATTTTATTAATGGTCATAAATAGTATATTTTATTATGTAACAAACTTTACTTATTTTGCCCTACTCAATTTACAAATGATGTTACATCACACAGTTTATATCCCAAATAGGTAACATTAAAAGATAAAATATAAAACCAGGACCAAGGAGAAGGAAAATACAAACATGCCACCCATACAGGGTAACAGAATTGCTGAGATGGGGCTTCCAGTCTGACTGTTGATCAAAAAGGTGAACAAAACCAATGAACAATTCTCTTGCCCAGGAGAAAGTAAGACAGCCTTTCAGCAGAAGCAAAGGTTTATTTAGCACTGAGATTAAATGACACTCACTTGAGGACTCTCTATAGTGAATGTTGCATCATGTGATAAACAACATCCTCAACAACAATTTTACAATAAACAAGGAAATATTTTTTTATGGTTACCTCTCAAAGCAACCTTTTGATGAAAGCTAGCACATTAATGTTAACACTTGGTGGAGTCAATTCTGAAAGGAGCTAGATTTCACCAATGTTTAATTATATAATCTTTTGTAGGTCCTACTTGATTCAAAATAGCATTCAGGGCTCCTTAAGTTACTTAATCTTTTTAACATTTTGGAAATAATCCATGTATACTAATGCACAGGTAAATCAAATGATACTGAAATTATGAGAGGTAAAGATCTCCCCCTCACCATCTCCTCTCTAGTAAATACTACTTTAGAAGTAGTCACATTGCTCTTTACTTCTTTTGGAATTGACCAATATAATTTTAAATTACACTTTAATTTCTTGATTTATGAAGTTACACTATATAGATAATTTAACCCAGTGATTTATAAGATGAGGAATTAAAAGAACTTTAACCAACTTCTATCTTTCCTTCTCTGTTTCCTAAAATGTATTAGTTATATTATTATTTTCAGTTTTTTTTCTGGTAGTTGCCTTTAGGGTTAAATTTTGATATATAAATTCTACACAGCATCTATTAACTCTACACACAGATGAGGGTTCTAGCATACTTTACTTCCACCTCATTCCCTTGTTCCTGATTCTATTTATCATATTGTTTTTATATTGTCAAGGTTGATAATAGTTTCATTATGCTCTTTAATTTTATTTGTCTTCAGTTTTTATATTTGGTTTCTAAATGTTGAGATTAATGAATGACATTTAAAAAATACATAGACATATACTATATGTGTATAGTGATATATATGTGTCACTATGGAAGCAAATCCCGTGCTTAAACCCACAGAAAAGGAAATGTGAGTTTTTACACAAACAAACAAACAAACAGACAACTACCCTCCCAATTGAGTTCATTAAAGGAAATTACTTTAAGCATCAAGGTGAAGTGAATTTTCTTGCTGTATTTGGTCTTCTCTGAGCCATACATAGATGTCACTCTTTTCTCTTTTCCACTCTCCCG
The DNA here is from genome assembly GCF_004348235.1 of Phoca vitulina. NCBI lineage: Eukaryota > Metazoa > Chordata > Mammalia > Carnivora > Phocidae > Phoca > Phoca vitulina. The sequence continues at coordinate 8,866,588 of NW_022589714.1, forward strand.
TCTTTATTGTCAAGTAAAAGGCGTGAGAAAATAGAAGATTTCCACTTCCACACGCTCCCAGTACCTCATCTTCTCACCCCTACATCCCCCAAAATAGCCCTTGTTCCTGCTGTCAGCTGAACTCTGCATGCTCCTTGCCAAGCCCCGCTTCTCTCATTCGGCCTCCCATCTCATCTCCTTTCGCCTGTGCAAGGACATGGCTCTGGTTCTTCCCCCTTTCATTCCTCATCAAGTTTAAGTTCCTGCTTGCTATTGGATTTTCCATTAACCTTCAAAGATGCTGTTATTTTTCATAACAAATTCTTTCTTGACCTCACTTTCCCTTCCAGCTACCTTTCACTTCTTTCTTCCCTTTATAGTAAGAAAAATCTAAAGCCTTACCTATACTCACTCACTGTCTCTAATTTCTTCCCGTGATTCCACAGAAACCACTCATATCCAGGTAACTATTTACATTCATGTTGCTAAATCCAGTGGTCATCTTACATGGCCCATCAGCAGTTTTGATCACTCTCTCTTCCTTGAAGCATGTTTTTCCCTTGGCTTCCAGGACATGATACTCCCATGATTTTCTGCCTATTTCTGTGGTTACTACTTCTCAGTTTTCTTTGCTCTTTTCTTCTCATCTCTCTGATTTCTAAACATAGGTACATCCTAGAACTCAATTTTAAAATCCCTTCCCTTTTCCCATCTCCATCCACTTCTCTGGAACCTTACCCACTCTTATATTTTTAATTATCATCTCTACATGATTCATATATGTGTGTGTGTATATATATATGTTTATATATATTTTATATGTAAATATGAATACCTATTTCTATATGTCTTATATCCTCTCTTAAAACCAGACTTATTTATGCAACTTCCTTCTCCATAACTCTACCTGGATATCTAATAGGCATTTCAAACTTAACATGTCCAAAATTGAAATCCTGATCTTCCCCACCACACCTGCTTCTTTCAGCTTCTTCATCTTAGGCAATGGCAGTTTTATCTTCCAGGTCCTCAGGTCAAAAACATTGGACTCACACTTGATTCCTGTTAGCTTTACTTCCAAAATGTACCTAGAGTATAAAACCTTCTTATCCCCTAGTCTGCTACCATCTTGGTCTGACTCTTTCTTATCTCTTGCCTGAATTATTGTAATAAATTCCTATCCAGTTTCCCTGAGACCCCCTTCAATTTATTCCTAGTACATCAACTCAAGAGATAGATCATGTCATCTCTCTGTTTGAAACTTTTCAGTAATTTCCTATTCCACTCTGAGTAAAAACAAACATTTACCAGTGGCCTAATAGGTCCCATGTAATTTGTCTCTTATTACTTTCCTCCTGGTTACTTTCTCTAGCCACAATGGTGTCCTTGGTGTTCCTAGAACACAACAAGCTTGCTCTTGCCTCGGGCCTTTGCACATAATGAAACCTCCACCACTATCCCCACTTGGGGATGCTCTGCCCCAGATGTCTGAAGGCTAAACCCTTACCTCTTCCAGCTCTTGACTCAGATGTTACTTTCCTAGTGAGACTGCTCTGATAACCCTGTTTATAATTGCATCCTTGTAACATTCTTCATTTCTGATGAATTATTATGTAACAGTCTAAATATTTTACTTATTTATCTTATTCATCATCTGTTTCCCTCTTCTAAAATATGGGCTCCATGTGGGAAAGGATTTTGTCATTTCTGTTTATCATGTATTCCCAGCATCTAGGGTTGTGATTAGTTAAAAAAAAAAAGGTTTTAAAATGAATGAATTGTTTTTGATAAGTCAGTCAGAGAAAGACAAATATCATATGATTTCACTCATATGTGGAACTTAAGAAACAAAACAGATGAACATGGGGTGGGGGAAGAGACTGGCAATAGATAAAACAGACTTACCTATAGAGAACAAACTGAGGTTTGCTGGAGGGGAGGTGGGTGGGGGTGGGGGGGTGGGGTGGGGGGTGGGGAAGTTGGGTTAAATGGGTGATGGGTGTTAAGGAGGGCACTTGTGATGAACACCGGGTGTTGTTATGTAAGTGATGAATCACTCAATTCTACACCTGAAACTAATACTATATTGTATGTTAACAAACTGGAATTGAAATAAAAACTTGAAAGAAAAAAATAATGAATTATGTTGTCTACTGTCATATATTTCTTTTTAATTTTGTTAAAATACATGCTGGAATCTTTTCCATATAAGATACATGGGTAGTGATGTTTGAAATGTCTATTCTGAGAAATAGTTTGATTTAGAGAATTTTAGATTCAAATTAACTTTCTTTTAGGAATTTGAAGATGTTGCTTTATTGTTCATGATCATTCTTTCACACTGCAGATTTTGATTCTTTTAGATAATTTATATTACTAACTGGAAGCTTCAGGATTTTATTTCCTTGGTTAATTGATTTTCTAGAGTTTGTGTCTAGGTTTATATCTTGACCTCTCCCCCACCCCACTTGGCTACTGGTGGGTTCTTCATATGTGAAGACCTGTTTTTGTCTCTAGCTCAGATAAATTTTATTCTACCATTTCTTTTTTAACCTTCTTCCATATAGTCCCTGCAATCTCTTTCTCAACCACATTTTGGACATAGATTGGACCACCTACATTATCTGCCATGTCTTTTAACTATTCTCTCATAGTCTCCATTGCTTTAAATTTCCTGTTTTGAGAGACTGACTTGATTTATCTTTCAGCTCACTAACTTTAGCTGTGTATATTTTATATGCAGCTCATTCACTTCCTTTTTGCAAATATATTTTTAATTATATCAATCTCGTTCTTGTTCTCTGATTGTCCTCTTTTTCATAGCAGTTTGTTATGATAAAAATAGCATTCCTCAAATGTCTCTGAGGATGCTAATTCAGATTAAAAAAAACTCTTTTGTTCTGTTGCTTACCCCAAGGTTAGTTTTTTTTTTTTTTAACAATTTCATTTTAGACTCTCTTTTATGCTGTTAGTTTTCCATACTTTTTCTGGCAATCCTTTGTGGTCTACTCATATTTGGCATTTCCTCTGAAATTCAGTTGATTAGGCCTTTAATAGCATAATACTTACTGATTTTTATCTGGTTATAAATAAATGCATACCCATTGTATAAAGTATATTAAAAAACTCCAGAAAAATGAAAGAGGAAAAAAATCATGCATAAGCCCATCACCTAGAAATAACCACTGTTAACATTTTTGTGTATTTTCTTCCTCACATTTTCAAACACACACTCACACACAGTCCCTACCTCTTGCTATTTCAAGACAAACTAACACACTTTGGGAAAGACAAGGTCTCTGCTGTCATAAAGATTACAGTCTAGTAGCAGGAAAATATAGAACTAAAATAATCACATAGATAGGGCACAATTACAAATTGTTATAAGTGCCATAAAGAAAAAAAGACATAGTTCTGTGCTTTCACATACAAAATAACAAAAGAAAACTGAGCTGAGCGGGTCACAGGAATGCCTTCGTTAGGGAATTGAGATTATATCCTGAGTAGAGCTTAACTAGGTGAAGAAAGGGAGAAGATCATTTCAGACAGAAGAAACACAAATAAAAAAGCCCTGTGGCAGGAGAGAAAAGGAGCTTTAAAGAAACAGAAAGAAGTCAGAGTGCTGGAGTGTGGAAATTAAGGAGAGTATGGGGTAGAGGGACCTAGAAATGTAATTAGAAGTGAGATGGTATAGAGTCTACAGGCTACATTTAGGATTTTTGTCTGCAATTGCAGGACTTTAAGTAGGGGGATTATCATAATTAGATTTAAGGTTTGAAAGGATCACTCTTACTGTAGCCATCAGAGGAACAGAGTGGGTGTCAGGACACAAGTTAGATTATTACAGTTAGTCCAGGTGAGACATGATGATGGCTTAAAGTAGTGTGGTGACATGGGAAGTAGGCAGAAGTAGTTTCAGGAAATGTCAATGACGTCTCTGAGATTTCTGACTAATACTACTAAGTGGATGGGGGTGCTAAATACCAGCAGGGAACAGTACCAGGGGACCATGTTTGTAGGAGTTTTTAATCCTGCCTTGTACATGTTGGATTTGCAGAGCCTCTGAGACAGTCAAGCAAATCCAATTGATTATTCATATTTAAAACTCAAAGAGACATCTGAACTGCATGGGTGATATAAATTAGAGAATCATAGGCATAAAGATAGGAACTGTAACTATAGCATGGGGAGATGCTTAACACATAGCATCTTCCAAAAAAGACTGTACCAGTTTATAATGAATCAGTAGTGCAGGCGTGCCTGTTTCTCAACACTTTGGACAATACTTTGCATTATTACATCATTTGATCTTTTCCAAATTGACAGGTAAAAAATAGTATATCCCAGATATTTTGGCCTGAACTTTTAAGTAAGATTGAACATCTGTCTCTCTGTTTATTAGCCGTTAAGTTTTTCCTATGATTCTTCATGAATTATGGAAGTATATTTTTTTGGAGAGAAAGTCCATAGATTCACAGTTCTCAAACTGACCCTTAAATGTTTGAGAGCCACTAATTTGAAGTTGTTCTGAACAAGAAAGTTTAATCTTCCACATGTCAGCCTGCACATATTTAATCACTGCTACCACTGTCCTCTAAAGCTATCTTTTCTACAGGTTATATGTCCTCAGTGCACTAAGCCTTATGATTTCTGTCTTCTTCAGCTGAGCCCAAGTGTGGCAATGATCATACTGCCTCAGCTTTGAAATCACAATTGCACACTGGGGCACATCCAGCATATTCCACATTTCTCTCCTCTACTTGTTACATATCCAGAGCCTTCCTGCTTCTAATACTTTCCTCCTCACAAAACGAAGATTTGGTGATGTCTTCATTACACTGTGACTGAAACTCATTCCCTCCCATCTATTAGTTTCTAGCTATTCGGTTTGCCGAATATTTCTTTCTAATCACAGAAAGCAACGTCAGCAAATGTGTCAGGCAGGAATGAAGGAAGTGAAGGTGCACCTTTGCTATCAATGAGGTATGCTTTAGGTCACTGAAAGGCATTCCTGGGGCTGTCACTAGGGGGGGTGTGAGTCAAATTTTTCACTAGGAAAAAATCAGAAAGGGGGGTTGGAATGCTGGCGCATAGAAAATACTAAAAACTTAGCAAGGAATTTGGGGAGTTGTGTCCTGACTTGTACACTGAGTGTGGGTTTGGACCTGCTGAAGCATAGCCCCTTGTGGAGGATCCACATGCAGCTAGGAACTCTAGGCAGGATTGACAGTGAAGGCCAGGGAGATGGAGGGAAGAGCAATGTTCTTCATTCTTCCAGAGACAGGTAGGGATGTAGGGTTGGTAGGATTCCTGCCGATACTTTCTAATGTAGGTGCATGCCACTTTGCTCTTGCTTTGATATGTGCATATACTATCTGCTATAGCATATCTTCTCGGATGTGACATGTGGCAGCTATGTTCAGTGAAAAGAAATCGTGTAAGACACAAGTTTGGGTGCCATGACATTGGATGGTAAATAAACATTTAGTGAGTCTTTCTTGGTACAAAAACATTCTAAAGACAATAGAGGGTAGAGAGTAAAAGAAAAGAAAGAAAAAAGAAAAAAAGTATAACCCTTGGACTTGCAGTTTTAAATCTTGTTTGGAAATTTATAATATTTTTGTTTCTTCCCTGGCCTCATATCATCGACATCTCCTTCTTTATCCCATATTTTTCATCTTTTTATCTCTGTGTCTATATTTGATAACAAACTCAAGTCTGTTTTCCGGTATAAAAGAGACTTTTCTTGGTCTGACATTGCTCTCCTATCCCCACTCTGAACCCTTCCCTGTTGCTCTCAGCCAGTCCACAACCAGACTTCTTGAAAGTGGTCTTATATCTGTCACTCCTCATCCATCCAGTCCTCAGCTGTGCTTTGGGTTTTGCCCACATCACTCCATGAAACTCTTTGGGCAAAAGTCACAAAAGATTGCATCCCTCCCAACTCTACCTCCCAGCTACTTACTTTCCTTCCACACAGATAATCATGGTGAGGAATTTTTTATGTTATTCCAGAGATATTCTATACATATACAACAAAATATATTAAAACATCTTCCCTCTTTACATATAGATACCCTGCTGTACACACTATTTTGTGCTTACCTTTTCAAGCATACAATGTATCTTGGTAACCTTTCCATATAAGGAAGTTATTTATTCTTTTAAAGTGCAAAGTGTCCATAATGTGAAGCTAATAAAATGTATTTAGCCAGTCTGCTTTAAATGGGCATTTAATAGTTTTTGATATTTTGCTATTACAAACAGTGCTGCAATGAATGAAGTCCTACATATGTCCGTTCGCACTGGTGTGAGAGTAATTGCAGGACAGATTTTGAGCACTGGAATTGTTGGGTCAAAGGTATGTGCATTTGTAATTTTAGTATGTGTTGCCAAGTTGTTATTACTCTTGCCAGAAATATGGGCAAATGCCTGTTTCTCGCCTGTTTCTCTGCCCTATGTAAACTTTTTGGTTTTTGCTAATCCAATAGGTAATAAGCAGTATCTCTAAATTTAACTGAGCATATTTTCTTATGTTTAAGGGCCATTTAAGATTGACTTCTTTTTAAAATATGAATCAGATCATGTAACACTTCCTCATTATTTCTGATAGCTCCTCATCACCTGTGAGACACAGCTCAAACCCCTGAGATGATCTTTCCTCCCCTCCAGCCTCCTTTGTCACTGCACCCTTTCCCCCACTCAGTAATCAAGGCTCCATGAACTGCTTTCTATTCCAAGAACACTATGTTCTCTTTTTCCTCTGTCTGCAGTGTCCTTATTCCCAGGCCTCATGTGGTTAAAAGCTATGGTCTGTTAGGACTCAGCTCCTCAGGTAAATCCTCCATATGGTCTGCACTTAGCTCTTAGGTCCTTGTGATTTTTCTATTTCTAGCATAATTCTTGACAAGATGTTGGTCCTTAATAAATATTTGCTGAATGGATGAAAGGCTGACTATTATTACAACTAAAAAGACTTTGTAATTGAAAAATACACACACACGCACACACACTGGTTTCTAAGCAGGATTTCAGCAGCCACATGAAAGTTTCCAGATACACTTACCCTTACTCTATTGCTATCCATGAATTTTTTCTCTCCCCCCCCGAATTAAAAACAACCATGGAAATAAATGCCTCTTAGAGTCCATGCAATTCAAAGTCATTTCACTTTGAGATGTGATGGTTCAAGGGAAGTGTGGTCTTTGTGGTAGCTTTAATTAAACAAAAGATCAAATTTTTGATACACTATGTAGTTCTAACTTTCTTTAATTGGAATGGATCTGATACCTACCCTTGGGCAAAATAATGTCATCTTAAACAGTGAGACCAAATTTTACCAGATAATGACAGCAATCTTTTTTTTTTAAAGATTTTATTTATTTATTTGACAGAGAGAGACACAGCAAGAGAGAGAACAGAAGCCGGGGGAGTGGGAGAGGGAGAAGCAGGCTTCCTTCTGAGCAGGGAGCCTGAGATGGGACTCGATCCCAGGACCCTGGATCATGACCTGAGCCAAAGGCAGAGGTTTAACAACTGAGCCACCCAGGTGCCCTGACAGCAAACTTTTTATGTAGCAACTCCATTCCCTTGTAAATCACACCCATCTATTTCACTGAGAGGTGCCTTCTGTGAGTCCATGATTCATGTGAATCATTCCTGTTCCCGCTGCTATTCCAGGCATAGAGTGAGGCTGAGATCCTCCTTTATTGCTGCCCTTGTCTTTAAAAAGCAGGGAATTCTTTTCCACAAGTGCCTTTATCTCTCCTGAGCTGAAGCCTGAGGAGTCAAGATGCAGTGGCTGCCACTGCAGGCCAGGGCGACACAGTGGCCATGACCTCTCCCAGGCTGCCACAGTTTAGCTCCTTGATAGTCTTTGTCAATCACCAATATCCTTACTCTTCCTGAGGCTGAGGACTAAAAGCTGCTATAAGATGAGGTGATATGCTTCATTAAAATAAGCCAAGGAAAAGTTAAATTAAGCCTGGCTATGTCACAATATTTGGTTTATTTATTTATTGAGCACCTACCATGAGGCAGGTTTTATTCCATGCACTAGAAGTAAGGCATGGATTCCAATTCTGGACAGGGTTGAGTGTTTTTTTTTTTTTTTTTTAAATGGGAGACTCGCAGCTTCTACTTAGATCAATGATTGTAGAATAGACAAAGGAATTTGGTTTGGGAATGGGCGGGGAGGTTCACTTAGCTTCACTTGCCAGCTATATCAAATTTCATTTTTAGCCAGTCAGGATCTTTACTATAAACTCATTCAGCAAATGTCTTAAAAGTGTTTTATTTATTTTTTTAATATCTATTCATGTCAGGTACTGTTTTAAAGCACAACAAGGTAAACTAAAGTCTATAAAATATGGCTATTGCTCTCAACAACTTATATTCACATAAGTAAGTATATAAATAATTATGAAAAAGACTGGCAAATGTCACAACAAAAATTTCAAAAATTGACATCCAATTTGGGAAATATTATTTCCAGTACTTGTGCAACAAGGTGGATCAGAGGGGACCACCTAGTGCAGTGGGTCAGGAAAGATGGGAAGAGCTGTGGAAATGGGGACCAGAGAAGAGCTAGAGTCATTCTCAACAAACATGCTTGAATTAAGGCTGCAAGTGCCAAAAGTGATGGATATAAAGGGAACCAGGAAATAGTCCATTTTGGCTAAAGCTCAGGGTATGTGAGGATTGGGTACAAGATCAAAAAGGAATGCACATGGCACCAGATCAGGTATGTTTAATAGTAGAAAATTTTGATGCCAGTTTATTAATAATGGTAAAATTATATTCAGAAATTGAGAAGGCAAGGAAGAACATAATAGTACTTTAGATTTTGTTTCATCAAATCAATCATTTAAAAGCATTTGAGATTTAAAAAGTTATTTTTGTTTTTCTGGAACATTCACATATATAGAACCCCTGAAAAATACTGACTATATATTGGGTTTTACTGTTGTACTATTTCTAAATCAAGCTGGGTTTTTTTCCCTAGTGCATTTCCCCAAAACTCGCACATGTGGTATTCACCATCCCCTTGGGACTGTAAACGAGAGTGCTCTAAGTGGGTAGTGGCATCTTGACCCACGCTGCGGGCAGAGGCCAGGAGAGGAGAGGCATAATTGCGGTGGTCTGGGAGACACAGGCTGTCTCTTGTGGAAGGGTCACGGCCATCACTTAGAAATGGCATCTCTCCAGAGGTACTACAATGTCACAGCTCAAAGTTGTACATTCTTCCAGAGCCATTTGGGAGCATAAAGGGTTACTCTAACCCCTGCTGTGTTTCATATGGAGATTTTATTCCTTTGGGGCTCCTGTAGTTGTTTGCTACAACCCTCCATGATATGGTTCTCCAAGGATTTTGCCCTAATAAAGTGCTACCATTAAAGGCCTTTTCTGTGCAGTCACTGTTCTGTTCCAGAGGAGGTACATTGATAGAATCTTCTGATTTCAAATTTATATTTTTTATTTAAATAGAAATAATAATCAAGTCAAAAAATGGGCAGAAGATATGAAAAGACACTTCTCTGAAGAAGACATACAAATGGCTAACAGACACATGAAAAAATGTTCATCATCATTAGCCATCAGGGAAATTCAAATCAAAACCGCATTGAGATACAACCTTACACCAGTTAGAATGGCAAAAATGAACAGGGAAAGAAACAACAAATGTTGGAGAGGTTGTGGAGAAAGGGAACCCTCTTACACTGTTGGTGGGAATGCAAGTTGGTACAGCCACTTTGGAAAACAGTGTGGAGGTTCCTCAAAAAATTAAAAATAGAGCTACCCTATGACCCAGCAATTGCACTCTTGGGTATTTACCCCAAAGACACAGATGTAGTGAAAAGAAGAGTCATATGCACCCCAATGTTCATAGCAGCAATGTCCGCAATAGCCAAACTGTGGAAAGAGCCAAGATGCCCTTCAACAGATGAATGGATAAAGAAGATGTGGTCCATATATACAATGGAATATTACTCAGCCATCAGAAAAGATGAATACCCAACTTTTACATCAACATGGATGGGACTGGAGGAGATTATGCTAAGCGAAATAAGTCAAGCAGAGAAAGTCAATTATCATATGGTTTCACTTATTTGTGGAACATAAGGAATAGCATGGAGGACATTAGGAGAAGGAAGGGAAAAATGAAGGGGGGGAAATCAGAGGGAGAGACGGAACCATGAGAGACTATGGACTCTGAGAAACAAACAGGGTTTTAGAGGGGAGGGGGGTGGGGGATGAGTTAGCCCGGTGATGGGTATTAAGGAGGGCACGTACTGCATGGAGCACTGGGTGTTATGTGAAAACAATGGATCGTGGATCACCACATCAAAAACTAATGATGTATGATGACTAATGTAACATAATAAAAAAATAGGAATAATATGTTCATCAGATATTTCTTATAGTGGCCTTTGAGGAATGAATAAATTAAAGCCTAACAAAAAGTTAGCATAGAAGTATATATAGGGCGCCTGGGTGGCTCAGTGGTTAAGCGACTGCCTTCGGCTCAGGTCATGATCTTGGAGTCCCTGGATCGAGTCCCGCATCGGGCTCCCTGCTCGGCGAGGAGCCTGCTTCTCCCTCTGACCCTCCCCCCTCTCATGTACTCTCTCTCTCTCTCTCTCATTCTCGCTCTCTCAAATAAATAAATAAATCTTTAAAAAAAAGAAGTATATATATATATGTGTGTGTGTGTGTGTGTGTGTATGTACGTGTGTGTGTATATATGTGCACGTCTGTATTTGATTTTATAAATTTTCACATGTAAAATCAAACTCAAGAGGGCACAGCTTTTCATTCCAATCCTTGGACTCCAATAAGAAAATGCATTTTCTTATGACTTAAAACTTGATATCAGAATCTTTTATATTTTGGTAGGAAGTAAACTAGAACTCCAAGAAAATTTTCCTGGAGCCTGCCTTGCTCATAGACAGTAGGTCAGAAGCATATCAGACCCTGCAGAAGAAGGGTGGGCACTCTCCCAATCCCCTCAAAGCTGCCCCAATTTCTGAGAGTAATTTTAAACCTGTGTATGTGGAAGCCATCAGCATCAGTCAAAAGAAACATGTAGATGCTATTTCAGGGTGTTTCATTCCAAGAATGCGGTTTCTTTCTGTATGTGGTTTCTTTTAAATGTACAAATCTTTATTCCCCAGGTTTGGGAGAAGAAAAAAAAAATGAAGATGGATATACATAATTAAAATAAAACCAGGGCCATAGGAGACTGTTTATAGAACAGTGAAATGTTTTTATAAAAAAAAAAAATCAGAAAATCTCAGCCCCCCCACCCCAAAGGAGAAGCTCTTTATTTTTCTTCTATATAACTTATGCAGTACCAAAGCTGTGTGAACCCTGGTGATGGGGCCTCCAGAGGCAGAGGCAGGCCACAATGTTAGTGTCAAGGCATATGGCCAGTCTCTGCCAAGTTCACCTGCCAGAGATAGCTCTAATTCTCTCCCTGAACTTTAGTAAAATGAATCATTCTTAGCGGAGGCTACTGATAGACTGAACCAAGAGCCTGAGAGTTTACTGCTCAGTGGTATGAAGCAGAGTCCACTGGTTAGAAGTGTGGATCGTATTTAACAAACCAGGCGAGAACTAGCTGCCACCATCTGCACCCACATATGCCCACCCACAGTTTGACCAATTTAATTCTGAGGTACTGATAAGGCATGAGAAAGAATTTGAAAGATGAACCATTTCCAACAAGAAGTCAAAGATAATGCCATATTTAATCACTACAGCATCAGAGAGTCAATTTGTTTCCCTCAAATACTTTCAAAATCCAAGAGGCCAAGGCAGCCAAAGTCTGTTCTTCTGGGCCATATTTGTTTCTATCATTAGCTAATTTAGTGGGAGTTAATTTTTGCAGGGGCTTAGGTAGGGACTATTGGCACATCATATGAAACATGACTGGTATACCGTTGGTGCTGCATGGCAAGCTGCCCCCATTGCCAAGATGGAACCCAGAACTGGGGTCACCACACTGGAGCTTCAGCAAACTTCCATGAAGCTCTGATAATAGTGGACATTTGAAGATACTCAAAAAGTTCTATCTTGACCCCCACATGTTCCCCCCATAAGATTTCCCTTAAACTTTGAGAGATGAGTCAGAGAGAGTAAAAGTGAGAGCTGGGAAAAATGATTCTCCCAGGAGACCTGGCAGTGAATGTCTACCTTCAAAGCAAGTTCTTCATGGAAAATGTCCTTTTTCAAGAGTACCAAATCTACTAATTATGCAAGGAAACTTTTGATTGGCTATTGCTACCCAAATGTGTTAGTGTGTGTCAGCCTGCCAGTGTGTGACTTTTGGAAATAACATTTGCACAGTCTGTTTTTCTCATAGGGCATATTGACACACACTGCAGCAACTCTGTGGCCTTCCCAACTATGGCATGTTAAATATCAGTTAAATGTAACATTATGTCTTGACCACATTCCTATGAGTCTGGCTCTACATTGCCAAAGGAGAATGCAAACTTGGCCCACTGTCCCCTTCCTTTTTACAGATGCTGTCACTCCTCAGATTCTTCTATCCAAACCAAGTGCAAACCATTACACAGAGCAGGATAGTTGACTTGGCTATCCAGCAAAGGCAAAAACATTTCCACACATTATGCAGTTTTAAGTAAGGTGCAAAGAGCACATTTACTTGCAGAGTCTTTGAATCCTGGAAGATGAGGTTGTGTTCAGTTTTGCTATTAAGCATATCTTTTGCATTCCCATTCTTTAAACTTTGATGATCCAGCTGTGACATATACAATTACTTTTTATTGACAAAGCATTTGATTAACTGGTCTTTGATTGGATATTACCTTTTATAGCATTAGGGCAGGTTTTGTTTTAGAAAATGCCATTCCATAGAGCATTATCTGGGGCTTGATTTTACTCTGGGGAAAAACATAGTTCTGTTTTCTCTTCTTCTTTTTTTTTTTTTTTTAAAAGATTTTACTTATTTATTTTAGACATAGAGATAGAGACAGAGAGAGAGAGAGGAGGGGCAGAGAGAAAGGGACAAGCAGACTCTGCCCTGAGCGTAAAGCCCAACATGGGGCTTGATCCTATGACCCTGAGATCAGGACCTGAGCTGAAATCAAGAGTCTGACGCTCAACCAACCAAGCTACCCAGGCACCCCTCTTTTATTTTCTTAAAGAGAGATTTAATTAATAAAAGAAATCAGACAGTTAGGTTGTATGGTCTAAAAATAGACTTTTTAAATGTGCATGGGTTAGAAAAGAAAAAGGTGATATAGAGGTGTGTGTATTTGTCTTCTGAGCATCTCAAACTCAATATGGTCCAAACTGGACCTCCCTCCCCCAAACCTGTTTTTTCTTCTGTGGTCCCTCTCTATGACTGGCTCTATAACAGGTCTGAAATGCCTCATTGGTTACCAAAATCCCACTGATTTCACTCCTAAAACCTCTCTGCCCCATCTCCTTGGCAATGGCTTTAATTCAGTTCATTTCCCTGCCTACTCTCACTTCTTCTCCAACTCATATCCCCTATCCACTCTGCAACCAGAATCATTTTCCCCCCGAAATGCCAATTGCACCTGTCATTTAAATGCTCAAAGTCTTTCAGTGGCTTTTTATTGCCCTTAAGAAAGGCCTTCCCTGCTAGAGTGATCCAGGAAGCCTTTTGTGAACTAATTATCTCCTTCTGTTTCACCTCTTTCCTCCTGTCTACTCCTAGTACTTTGTTTCAGAAATACTTAACCAGTTATAATTTCCCAAATCTTTCATTTTGTTTCTTGCTTCCATGCCTTTAAACATTCTGTCTGGAATATTTCTCAGTATTTGTGTTAAAAAAAACTCCTACTTATCCTTCAAAATCCCAAGGTATCACTGCCAATTTAAACCTTTTTTGTATGTTGAGTCTTCTTGTTTTATTGTATGTATTCTGAATTATGAATAAATGTTAGTTAATTTATATCTTCAGATTTAAAAACCAAGGGTTATAGTAACCATTAAATTCATGTCAAATGTGGTGGAGAATTTTTATGAAATTGCTATTGCAGAAAAAGTACCTGAGAACTTAATTCTAAATTATGTTGCCTAGAAGTTGACATTATTAGACTTGGAAGCCAAATACATAGACTCCAGTTTATGGGTATATTACATCTTGGATCATACAAAGCAATATCCTGGGAATGAGTGAGTTTACAGAAATATTTGTAACTTATATACAAAGTACTCATATGTTCATTGGTAATACAAAGTTAACACTTCATGTGTAATAGTTAATATGTTAACTACTTAATGACTTCCCTTTTATTTTTCTTGAAACTCAAAAGAGTCTCTGTCTGTAGACATTTGGCTTATTGGCACAACCCCATTTACAGTACCGCTATTATTGTTTCAATCCATTGCTTTTAATTCCAGTCCTTTACGCAGTTACATTGGCTGTTTCTTACTTTCGGTCTTTTAAAGTTGTATGTTCTTATGTCTTTATTGTGTTAAAATATTTCCTCACTCTCTACCTGTGAATATTCATCAGAGTCAAAACTTTACAGCTGGATGGAACTGTTAAAACATCATCTGATTCTTCTTTGTTTGTTTTTTTAATAACAGAGCAAACTGAAAAGCAGAGAAGTGTTTTGTGTAGCTTTGTGCAGCTGGTTGGTGGCTAAGCCAAGACCAGCTGGTCTTCAGACTTATTTCCAAACCTGGTGCCCTTTCCACTGTCCATGTGACCTCCTTCTGTTAGGTCATCTTCACTGATCTCTTCCTCCCTCCAAACCTCTTCAGAGAAATCAATTCACTTCACCAGATAGTATCTATTCTTCCTATTTCCTCTATGCTCTTGGGTTTTGGGGTAGAAAATTTGGTCCTAATTGAATTTTCTATTTCCTATTCTAGATTTCATCTTTCATATTACTTCTATAAAAATTGAAATACTACTTTTATTTTAAAATTCTTGTGACTTGGATAAGTTTTCTGCTTTCCTTTATTTGATTTTGTGGTTTTTCTATATTCTTACTGAGCCTATTTCATTTACTTACACCACCCATTTTTTATTTGTACAGTTAATATATGTGATCCCTCTCATTTTTCTTTCCTTCATATTTTATTTGATAGAAGATAATCCTAAATTTTGGTTAGCACATTCCATTTCCTTAGAAGATATTATGGGTTACTTTGGGTGTTAATATTCTTTAGTTGAAAGAATAACTTTTTTCACACAATTCTTGAATATCAAAGTCAGAAGACTAGTAATCCAAGCTAATTTCCAATGTTTTCATTCCCTTTAAACCACCCTCCATCTGTGTTAAACCTTTGCTTGAAGACATCCAAAGATAGGGAATTCAGTATTTCTATGAAATTCTAACCGCCTCTGGACACACTACCTTCTAGAATCTTCTTTTCATCCAGTTGAATCAATCTCTCTCAGTAATATAATTCTGACTACAGAGCCATGAAAAACAACTCTAGTTCTACTTTCAGCCAGCTGATCATGTATTTGAAAGCACCTTTCATTTCCCCCTGTGCCTGGTCTTCCTCAGGCTGGACATTCCCATTTCTTCCAAACCATGGTCCAATAAGTTGGTTTTAAGTAACCTCATCATCCTGATCGCTTGTTAAAGGGCCCAGAATTGACCTCAGTTCTGTAGGTTAGCCCTGATCAGGGGGGCAAAACTCCCTTTCTTCCTGATCTTTGCAGTCATGCTTTTCATGTTGGCCACATTACTATTCATTCACACTGAATGTCTTGTTATGGGTTGAAGTGTGTCCCCCTATAAAAGATATGTCGAAGTCCTAACTCCCAGTATCTCAGAATGTGACCTTGTTTGGAATCAGGGTTTTACAGAGGTAATTAAATAAAATGAGGTCATTAGGGCGGGCCCTAATCCAATGTGACTGGTGTCCTTATGAAAAGGGGAAATTAGGACACAGAGACAGACACGCACAGAGGGAAGATGATGTGAATACACAAGGAGAAGATGGTCATGTGACTGGAGTGATACATGGACAAGCCAAGGAATGACAAGGATTTTTGGTAAGCACTAGAAGCTAGAAGAGGCAAGGAAGAATTCTCCCTTAGAGCCATCAGAGCTTGGCCCTGCTGACACCTTGATTTTGGACTTCTGGCTTCCAGAACTGTGAGACAACACATTTCTGTTGTTTCAAGTCACCCAGTTTTTGGTACTTTGTTATGGCAGTCCTAGGAAGCTCAATACACCATCCTTTTACCAAACCTCTCTGCTTTTTATTCCCTACTCCGTCTCTCTCGTTACCTTCTTTCATAATAATGTTCTGGCCCTTCATATCCATGTGAAAAGCTCTTTATTTCTTTCTTCTAAGTTTCGTTTTTGTTTGATTTGGCTCCTTACTTAAGCCAAACAAGCTCTTTTATGTCCTGTTCCTCTCATGTGAGTAATTGCTATCTGTCCCAACATAGGTACTCTGAGAGTTGCTGAGAATTTTTATTCAAACCACTGGTAAAAGCATTGAATGAGATACAAGAGACCCTCTTGGAATTTCTTTAGGTCAACACTGACATTTTTTTTACTGCAGTTGTTCAACCCATTTCAAACCCAACTAACTTCTTTAATCCAGTTTATAATTCTGTGTTTTGAACACACACAAAAAATATTATAAAAGACACTGTCTAACATCTTGCTGGAATCATGATACTCCATGTTTATATCATTCTTTCTTGCCAATTTAGTAACTCTACCAACAATTAGTTTAATCTGGGATGACTTATTCTTCATTATTCCCACTTTCTTTTCATGTATTACAAACCCAGTTTTTAATAATTCAGTCAAGAATTTTGCCCAAAACACATATCAAATCTTTTGGTTTGTGTTTTGTAAAATCTGTGTCTCCTCTTTGGAAATGTGAACCACAATGGCTCATCTTCTATTTCCCCTGCCTCCTCAAAGATTCAATTCAGAGAATTTGTTTACATCACCCAGTCTTACATCCCTCCCCCTGAAATATCCATATGAATTTTTGTCCAGACCATGAGATTTAAATTCTTTTACAATTATACACTTTTAATCTCTACATTTATCTTGGTTTTAGTTCCCTCTTATTGTTTCTTCTGACCTTTTCAAGCTGAAGATTTTTCTTCTTGACAGAGAAGATGAAAGCATGAGTTTAAACTAAAGTCCTATGCATATATAAACATCTGATAATAATTACATCTTAAATTTATTACACTGTGAAATAATAAAAGCATTTTGATACATGCACCATTCTGTAGATGGGCAGCTACTGTTATCACATATTTTCTTGCTTAAATTTTTACTTGACACAAGGATCAGTAACTGAATATTTTCTCTAAACATCCTTTTCTCAAGGTTGACTACAGTTTCTCTTGCCAAGAAAGAAAGATTTGTGTCTACTTGATAAAATTTCAGAATGTCCTGGAATAGACTAGTACATTTTAACTAGATAATTTTAGAAGAGGACAGAATGTGGGCCAGTACTAAAATATTAGTTATATGCATTGCCATATGCATTGCTTGTGAGACTTATGTACCAGACTAGAGGAAGCAAGTCTATATATGATATAAGAAAGTTTCCAAAGGCTTAGTTGTTTAAGGAGCATCACATAAAATTTGACTTGACTTAGGAAATCAAGTTCAAAATAGATGCTTTGTTAATGGGAAGGTACTTGTAAGAGGAACTGGACCCAGTAGTAGATTGTCCTTGTCAAATTTTGGAAATTGTTGGCTAGGCCTGACTGTTACCTAAAGTAGGAGGTGGCAACCAGATGATTAAAACCTGACATTAGGGGGCGTCTGGGTGGCTCAGTCGTTAAGCATCTGCCTCCAGCTCAGGTCATGATCCCAGGGTCCTGGGATTAAGCCCTGCATAGGGCTCCCTGCTCAGCGGGAAGCCTGCTTCTACCTCTCCCACTCCCCCGGCTTGTGTTCCATCTCTCTCTGTGTCTCTCTCTTTCAAATAAATAAATAAATATATAAAATCTTAAAAAAATAAAATAAAATAAAACCTGACATTAGGCCTTCCACACTGGATGACAGCCTGACTGGCAGCAGAGCTGCAGTTGGCCAAGGAAGGAACAGCACAGAGAGCAGGTAGGAAGTGGTAGTCCTTAGGCACTCTTCAAACAAACAATTGGCATTGGATCCAGGAAACCTAGAGCAAGGTCATGCTTCAATTCAGTTCAACAAATATTTACTAGGTAGCTGCTATGTACCAGACATTGTGCTAAGTGTTGGCAATCCAGGTAGGCAATAAACAACACAAACACTTGGGTGGTATTGAGGGTCAGATCTTTACTCCCTGAGAAAGCAATGTGGAAAAGATAAAAGCAGGACCACAGTCCTCTCAGGAAGCTAGAACCCTAGGAAGGTATCAGAATAAATATTGAAGTGGTCATATGGAGCAATCTTAGGATGGGGAGCTCAGGGCAGAGTGTCATCAGAATGAGATCTCTGTTGGGTGTGCAGAGATATGACTAAAGCAGCATAGGAGGCACTTAGAGGTCAACCTTTTGTTATCATAGCCCAAGTTCAACTGTGATTAGAGTGCTGGGCAGGGCATCTATATTTTAAGTCAGAATGGCCAGAATGAATGAAAGTGTGGTGTGGTGGGGGGGACAAGATGATGGGGGAATGCCAACGTTGTTTCTATATTGCTTAATCTGGGAACTGGAGTAGTATTGCACCTGTTGATGTCTTCTAAGTCACTATTGATTATTTGCATTATTTCCCTTGCATCTGTTAGCGTAAAATTGTAGACTAGGTGGCTAGACCTACCCATTAAAGTGGTATATTCTATAGGTCCTTCCAGGGAGATTCTAGGACTAGAGGATAAGTAAGAAGAAATAACATGTCCCTCAGAAAATTTTGGAAGATGTCAACCTTGGGAAATGCAAGGACCCTCCATGATGTCACTGATCTTATGATCATAGTTACTCCTACACTTCCTTTCTATTACCAAGGACCCCTTCTGGCCTGGATAAGGCTTTAATTATAGATGTAACTTTTGACTACTTTTAAATTTCTCCCTTTTATTGTCACAAACTTGGCTAAAAAGCATTTGTAAAAAAATCACTCACTGAACTGTCCCCTTATGCAGATTGTCTATCATTTGAGTAACTAACACCATTTTTCTCTGAAGAATTATCTGACAACATATTTGATAGGCAGGAACACATTTTATCCAGTATTTGAGATTGCTGCAGTAGATAACAGATATTTCTCAAAGATCTGGTGAGACAGGTTTATTTTTGAACATGTCCTTGGTAATGATAGTAAATTGTGCCATTTTTCTTATCATTTTCACTAACAGACTTGATTAATCTGATATTGCTGTCAGAAACAGACTTCACTTTCTCTTAAGAATGAAAACTTCTATGGGCATTTTATTGACTGCCTTATATGACTTTTCTCTAGTTAATATACACTCAACATACTTCTAGCTGCTGCTTCTAAAGTAGTGAGAGAATGTAAAATAGTCCTCAGCACATTATTTTGTACTCTAAATGTATAGTGGGTGTTCTTTTTGACAAAGGGGAACATTCATATAACATGAAGAAAAACGTGACCATTTGTTCTAAACAAAAGCTCTAGAAGCCTTACTACTTTTCCTTATTTTCTCCCTCCCTTCTCCTCTCTTCTTTCTTTTATGCCTCAGCAACTATTTTTGAGGGCTGACTCTGACTGGGTTAGCACTGTACCCTGCCCTCATGGGGCTTACACTTCAGTGGGAGAGAGAATTGCTAAACAAGTATTAAAATTAATTTTTGAGAAATTTTGGCTCTTCTTATTACCAACTAGGTTTCTCTCCTTAGTAATCTGAAGCCCCTCATTCTGTGACCTTTGCATATACCCATCTAACAAATCCCTGAGCTGCTTCATGGAGGAAGTCACAAAACACATGGATTGAATCTCTACAATTCACCAAGTCCTTTGCCATCACCTAGGGCCCTCAGGGCTAATAACTCTGTATTATAAATCTTAAATGTATTTCCAAGGTAGCTCTTCCTAATCATTCCTACATTCTTAATCATCAAACCTCAACTCTGCACAATTTCTTATTCTCTTCTTTCATGGGAGGTCAAGGCTAAAATAATTCTTCATCTCAAAATTTCTCTGTATCTAGCTCAAGATTTATGTTCCAAAGATGTGTTGATTCTTACATAAAAAATGTCTCCTTTCTTTTCTTAGAGTAAGTATCACTTTTCCTTTCTGAGAACTTGCTCTATTTCATGTTTTCTGATCTTCTTTGGACATTTATTTGCTCTGTAAGCCATATTTTCTCTCAACCCTACCCCTACCTACCTCTGCTTTTTATCATCCTTTAATTGTACTTTCTCCACAACCTATATAGGGTCTCAAATATCCTTCATACTTAAAAACAAAAGTCAAAAGCAAACAATAATAACACCAACCACCACTAACACAACCCCCTACTAATTTCTTGTGCTATTCATTAGTTTATCTCACTATTTCCTTTCTGAATATTTGTCTGTATTGTTTGCTTCTCATTCCTTACCATTCACTTTTTACCCTCCTCCCTGACCTTGTAATTAGCAATATTTTCTTTTGAAGGTGGTATTGTCAGGCATTATGGTAGGTGTGCAGTAAGACCCCAATCCATGCCTTTGGGGAACATTTGCACTGTAGTATAACTATTAGAACTGATGTGGTATGTATAAGATATGGTAATTCCCAAATACCATAGCCTTTTTATTCATGTCTACAGAAACAGACAGTTTTCAATACTTTGTTCTTGAAACACTGCCTCATAGATTCCATGACATTGCACTATCTAGGCTTGTTCTTACCTCCTGGGGGCACTCCTTCTCTGCCTCTTTCATTGGCTGTTGAACCTCATCATTAGTTTTTGCCTGTAATATTATAGACACAACCTATATTTCTGTTAAGTAATCCTTTTGATACATTGCCAGCCATGGCTTTGTTAACTGCAGCAGGAAGGTAAAGACTGGGAAGAGTTGAAACCTTGAGGTATGCATTCTTACTGAACACCAGACTCAGAGGGACAAATCCAGCAGGAAGTCATGGTAAAAAGTCTAGCCAGGCAGGGTAGCATGATATACAGATAGAGGGCAGATGCTCAGTCAATACATAGCATCAAGACACGTTATACATGTAGGACATGAAGATCTTGAGAATTAAGATCCTTGATAGCTCTCCAGAACTCTCTTAGTTGCCTTTTATTTACCTTGCCTTTATCTTCTATACATTATCTCCAATGTCTTGGTGAATCATGTGTTTTTAAACACCTTTGATAACTCCTACCATTCAAAAGTCCCCATGATATGGTTTTAAGCCTCATTTCTCCACTTCTTCCCACTTAGATACTATGTTTTAACCAAACTGTTTGACTTGATAGCTCATAAACACATTCCATGGTGTTTTCCTCTTTGTCTTTGATTTTCCAGTGGCTCTTTTTCCTATGACTATATACCCCACCTTTTCATCTTTATACCTATTTTATCCTTTAAAAAACACAGCCAAATACAGATTCCTCCAATATGCTCTTGATCTTATCATCCAGGAGGTACTGCATAATTCTCCAAATTCCCAGTGCTAATGTTTAATCCTTTTGACATTTGCCACAATAAAAAACACAGTAAGATATTTGTGTATTCATCTCTCTTATTAGGCAGTGAATTTCCTGAAGAAGATATGTCATAAAAATCTTTGTATATTTATTCAGTTCCCAAGATAGTGCTTTGCACATTGAAAGTAATCAATAAATGTTTATTGAATAATCCCTTAAAGTATTCTTCAAAGGAAAATTGTTATTATTAGTTTGTTCTTTAATTCATATAAATTCATCCTCCTACCTGGAAATAAGTTATCTAAATTCTATGTTTTGAACCTATATTAAGCATACGATCCAGTGAATGATAAGCTTCTCTGGGAGACATTAAACTGAGGATGTTATGTTCTATCTTTTCAATCAAACATAAATTTCCCATTAAAATGAAAAAAAATCATACTTTTAGAAGGTTGAGTAGGATGGCATTTTTGAAAAAGCCTCTGACTGAGTAAGTATAGATCAATTCGAGGAAATTCTCTGAATCTGAGCTCACGCCCTTGTCATTTAGTTCAACTGGGGCATTTTCATTTACTTTAAGCTTTTCTTTCACGAGTCCTATATTCTCTAAAAACTAATTTTAGGAGAGAGGATTAACCCAGATCAAGGCTGTTGAGATGGACCATGGAGCAGAGGGCAGTGTGTGCAGGCGGTGGCACAACCGTAGTCTTAGAGGAAGAGTAACTTAGTAATGGGGACCTGGGTGAGTACCAGCTATAGCTGATGAAGGAAAAGGAGAAGATCAACAGCAACCCATAAAAATTAGATTTATTGATTCAGGGATATCCAGCTGACCACCAAGGCTGAGTTATCATTACTGGACAGTACAAATATAAGAGCTGGAGGTGCAGTGGAAAGCCAAGGTAAATCATTCTTGGTTAATTACTCACTAAAAATTAGTGCTGTCATGCTATCATCTTTAACTGGCATTAAACAGACACAAAGATCATTGAACTAAAGAGAAGACAATTTCGAAGTCATTTCAAGTACTTGCACAGTCTCCAGCTTAAAGTGAATGAAAACATCCTTTGCTAGTTTGTCCATTTTAACGGCCTTGATTTGACTGAACTCTCTCCTCTACAATTAATTGTTAGACATCACAAGAGTCCTAAATGCCATTTAATTTTCGAAGTTTGGGTCTTTATGCTCTCCTTAATGTATATTCTCTGCTCTCTCTGGAGCAGCATCAACTCTGTCAGTGTGGTCCTTCCCATAGCTCTGGACTACTTTCCTTCTTTTTTGTCTTACGTAGGAAACTTCAACCAGGGAAGCTCAGCAGCTCTGGGAAACCTACAGTGTGTGATATCAACCGGTTTCACCCATTAAAAATTCACATCCTTGTGCTTCCATTTTGCTCAAATTCACTGTTTCTCTAACTGAAAATCCAAACAAGCTGTTTCAAAACTTCTGTTCTGAAGACTTACAAACTAGGGAACCTACTATTTCATAAATAAAAAAATATAATCTATTGCAAGTTCACAAACATTATTTATTCTTTCATTATTATTTTGACTTGCTAAACTGTACTAGGTGTTTCCTTTTCATGTCAATTCTACCTTCCATTTATAGTCCTTTAAAGCTCACTGTTTCTTAAAAAATTCAGGAAAGGAGGTATATTTCCTTTTCCAAAAGATTGATTTTTAATCTGCATTGAAGTTCTATTCTTTTATGCACACCCCCCCACACACATACACACACTCTTCTGACATATACAGTCCTATTAAACTTCAATCTCATCTTCCTAACATCATGATGACTATAGCTTCTAAGCCAAAAAGCTGGACATGTCTGACAAATGGTTTGTCATTTCCAGAGCAGGAGTAAATTTTATATCTAAAATGGAGGAATTTTTAGTCCTTTTATAGTTATATCTATAGCCATTCAGGATATCTGAAATTTAGCTTAGTCTGAAAAACCTGATATATGAAATAATCACATTTATAGCCCTTTGTTTTTGCTATAATATATAATTTGGCCCTTGATTATATTCTGTTTTATAATCTATTGTGTAAAAATTTGGTCTTTGGGAGCAAAGTAGAGGTCATACTTTATACTCATTTTCATTAAAATTTTTTTTCTGGACAACTAGATGCATAATGCCAGTTTTGGGTATGTCTCCCCTATAAAAAAAAATCGTATAAAGGCAGTGTATTAAGTATAACATGAAATCTTGTTTGTGAAGCATTTGTACAGTAAATGACTCTTTTCTCAAACATGTTATCCTTTTAACTTTAAGCATCTATATTAGTTTTCTATTGTTTCTGTAACAAATTACTACAAACTCACTGACTTAAAACAACAAAATTTATTATCTCACAGTTTTGTGGGTCAGGTGTATCACAGGAATCTCACAAATCTAAACTCAAGGTTTTGACAGGGATGTATTTATTTCTGGAGGTTTTATGGGAGAATCTTCTTACTTGCCTTCCTCAGCTTCTAGGGGTTCCCCATATTCCTTGGCTTGTGGCCCCCTCTCAAAGCCTGCAATGTTGCTGATCTTTCTTCTCTCTGATCCTTATTCTCTAAGTCACATCCCCTTCTTACTGACCATAGCCATGAGTTTCTCCACCTTTAAGAACTCATGTGATTAGACTGGGCACACTTGGATAGTCTAAGATAATCCCTCCTCAAGGTCCAGCCACTTGAAACAATCAACTGAGAATTATTCACATCTACAAAGTTGTTACCTAACAACTTTTTGTTACCTAACATAACATAATCCCAGATTCCACCATTTTTCTGCCTACCATACCATCTTTACATCTACCAAACTCTTAGTAATTTCCTTAGAATCCATAGTGACCTTTTACGGTCAACTATCTTTGATAAAGCAGGAAAGAACATCCAGTGGAAAAAAGACAGTCTCTTCAACAAACGATGTTGGGAAAACTGAACAGCAACATGCAGAAGAATGAATCTGTACTACCTTCTTATACCATACACCAAAATAAATTCAAAATGGATGAAAGACCTAAATGTGAGATAGGAAACCATCAAAATCCTAGAGGAGAACACTGGCAGCAACCTCTTTGACCTTGGCCATAGCAACTTCTTACTAGACAGGTCTCCTGAGGCAAGGGAAACAAAAGCAAAATTGAACTATTGGGATTTCCTCAAGATAAAAAGCTTCTGCACAGTGAAGGAAATAAGCAACAAAACTAAAAAGCAACCTATGGAATGGGAGAAGATATTTGCAAGTCTCTAATCAGATAAAGGGTTAGTATACAAAATCTATAAAGAACTTATCAGACTCAACACCCAAAAAACTAATAATCCAGTTAAGAAATGGGCAGAAGACATGAATAGACATTTTTCCAAAGAAGACATACAGATGGCTAACAGACATATGAAAAGATGCTCAACATCATTCATCATCAGGGAAATACAAATGAAAACCACGGTGAGATACCACTTCACACCTGTCAGACTGGCTAAAATTAACAACACAAGAAACAACAGGTGTTGGCAAGGATGCAGAGAAAGGGGAACCCTCTTACAGTGTTGGTGGGAATGCCAATTGGTGCAACCACTCTGGAGAACAGTATGGAGGTTCCTTGAAAAGTTAAGTAGAACTACCCTATGACCCAGCAATTGCACTACCATGTATTTACCCAAAGGATACAAAAATACTGATTCGAAGGGATATATGCACCACAATATTTATAGCAGCATTATCAACAGTAGCCAAATCTTGGAAAGAGCCCAACTGCCCATTGACTGAAGAATGGATAAAGAAGATGTAGTATATATATACAATGGAATATTACTCAACTATCAGAAAGAGTATCTTGACATTTGCAATGATGTGGGTGGAGTTAGAGTGTATTATGCTAAGCAAAATAAGTCAGAGAAAGACAAATACCATATGATTTCACTCATATGTGGAATTTAAGAAACAAAACAGATGAACATAGATGAAGGAATTAAAAAAGAAAAAGAGAGGGAAGCAAACCATAGAGACTCTTAACTATGGAGAACAAATTGAGGGTTCCTGGAGGGGAGGTGGGTAGGGGATGGGCTAAATGAGTGATGGGTATTAAGGAGGGCACTTGTTGTGATGAGCACTGGGTATTATTATATTTAAGTGATGAATCACTACATATTCTACTCCTGAAACCATTATTACACTATATATACACTATATAACAATATATATTAACATATATTACACTATAAGTTAACTAACTGGAATTTAAATAAAAACCTGAAACTAAAACAAAGAATCCATAGTGATCCTAACAGCTTCTCTTTTTCACCACTAACTTTCTTAATGGTGTTATCTTCCTCACACCTCTTTGCATATGTAAACATCAATAATAATCTGTTTAAGAAGTTTGTTATCCATTTCAGATTAAGTCTTCAAGTTGGAAATTATCTTAAAAACTTAGTCCATGGAGTACAAATTGACAGTTTAAATATAGAATTTAGCTCTCAAATTTGTTTTATTTGAACTTCATCATGCTATAAAAGTGTATAAATTCAAATACATTTAGGTAGGCACATGTTCTCTAGTCCCGTCGGTCCCCACCATCTTCTGTCTGATACTCAACTTACTTGAGTAAGACTAATTGCTGCCTTGTTTCTAAAGACATTTGAGTTTGTGATATGTAATCTAGTCAATGTACTAAGCAATAAAGTTATTACTTAAACAATACCTTGAGGTTTGTTAACATAACTTTTGTCTGAGTATTTCCAGTCATAGAGGTCTTATTATGTTATAAAACAGATTATTCCATTTATGATCAACTGTTTGCAGATTATTTTTCTACATTTTCATCTTGATTCTATCTGCATTATATAGAATAAGTTTAATTTTCTGTTTTTCATAGGCCTGCTGAATAATTATAGTGATCAAACCTTCTAATTCCTCTTTTTTTCCATTATAAACATTCCCAGTTAACTTTTTCCATGTGATATAGTTTCCACACATTTCAAGTTTTTCAATCTCCTTCATATAATGTGGTGACAAGAAATAGTAATAATACTCCAGATGTCTGATCAGTGTCAGGTACCATACAACTACTCATTATATATATATATATATATATATATATATATATATATACACACATATATATATGTGTATATATATATATATACACACACCATACTTCTGTTGACACAATTAACATCAACTTTACTCTTTGACAGCTTCTAATATATTTCTGGTTCATATTGTACCTGCATTTAACTAAAACTTCAAGGTCTCTTTTGTTCAAGATCTTTTCTTACACAAATGTCTGATACTCTAGTTCCCCTCAAGTCTATAAGTTCATTCATCAGGCAGCAAATATTTTTTGTATTATGTTCAGTTAGCCACTGTATAGTACATAATTAGTTTTTGATATAGTGTTCAATGATTCATTAGTTAATTATAACACCCAGTGCTCATCACAGCAAACATTTATTGAGTACTGGCTACATGAATGTTACCATGCTTAGTGCTAGAGGGTAGAAAGAATACAACACAACGGAGGAGCTCATAGTCTCATGAAGAAGAGAGAGAGATGGACATATATTTTTGGTCCAAAGTGAGAAATGCAGCAAGAGAGGTATTTATAAGGGAGTCTTCTACCAAACTAAGAGGAGCAAGTGGTTACCAATGTGTGCTAACAACTTTTAAGTAGCGATGTCAGTCATTGGATATTTAGGTTTGGGGCTGATGAGAGAGGTCTGGGTTAAAGTAAAAGATTAGGAGTATAGTAGACTTGTCATTTTGCATCCACTTATTCATTGTTTCTTATTTTGCTCTGGGGGTGTGAACCTTTCCCCTTCAGACACAGCCAGGTTTAGATTGCCAATCACCATGTTTTATTTTTGTCTTCCCTACCCATGTAACCCAGGTTTAGTGTGTGTTCCAGCCAGACCAATATGATGCTCACTCTAGAATTTCAGTCTTGACCACGTTGCTGAAAGAACTGGCAGCCAATTCATTCAAGTGGCTGGACCCTGAAGAGACTGCCCCTCACTTCTTACAACCCTGGAGCTGCAGTCCATTCAGGTCTCTCTTAAACTAAATTCTCCAGCTTTCCTTCCAATTACGCAAATTACTTCTTATCCTTACCACAAATTCCTTTCCACTTTAAGTTGCCAAACTGTTTCCATTGCTTGCAACCACACAACTCAATTACACAATTTACATATACAGGGTGGTATCAGCTTAATTTAGTAGTTAATGCTATAATAGAACTGGATAGGAAAATCTTAAGGCTATAAACTCTGGAATCAGTTTCTTGGATTTAAAAACTAGCTCTGTCACTAATTACCTTAGTAAACTCAAAGAAAAGTACTTTATTTCTTTAAGCCTCAGTTTTCATATCTATAGAATCGCATTTCTAATAATCCCACCTACCTAATGCAGGATTTTAAACATAAAGGGAGAAAATACATGTAAAACACTTAGCAAAGTGTCTGGCCCATACAAAGTGCTCAATAAATGTTAGAATGGGGAGTGAATAAACGCTGCAAGAGCTAGTGAGGATATCAGTATGGAAAGATCAGAGTAGGGAAAGAAGAGATAGGAAACAGGAAGTCATGTAGTCAGAGGGAGGGATCATTCTAGTTAGAATTCGGGCAAATGCTACAGAGAGATCAAATAAGAAAAGGGCTAAAATGAAAATTTTCAGCAACAGAATAGCTGAACAATACAATTCAAAAATGGGTAAAGGACTTGAATGAACATTTCTCCAAAGAAGATATACAAATTGCCAATAAGCACAAGAAGGAATATTCCACATCACTCATCATTAGGGAAATGCAAATCAAAACCACAATAAGATAACACTTCACACATATTAGGATGGCTACTATCCAAAAAAAAATAAACCCACAAAAAAGACAAAAAAACCCCGAAAAATAATAAATGTTAGCAAGGATGTGGAGAAATTGGAAGTTGTATGCATTGGTGGTCAGAACTAAAATAGTACAGCTGTTGTGGAAAACAATTTGGTAGTTCCCAAAAAGTTAAACATAGAATTATTATGTTATGATCCAGCAGTTACACTTCTGCATATGTACACAAAAAACTGAAAGCAGAACAGATACTTGTATATCAATGTTCATAACAGTATTATTCACAATAGCCAAAAGGTGGAAAAAACTCAAACGTCTATCAACTGATGAGTCGATAAACAAAATGTGGCATATATATATACATATATATATATGTATATATATATGATGGAATAATCCAGCCTTGAAAAGGAATGACATTCTGGTAACATGCTACAACATGGGTATACCTTGAAAACATGCAAAGTGAAATAAGCCAGACACAAGAGGACAAATATTGTATGATTCTACTTACATGAGGTATCTAGAATAGGCAGATTCATAATGACATAAAGTAGAAGAAGGGGCAAAGTAGAGGAAAATGGGAGTTATTGTATAATGCATTCAGAATTTCTGTTTGTGATGATGAAAACTTCTGGAAATGAATAATGGTATGCTTGCATGATACTGTGAATGTATTTAATGCCACAGAATTGTACACTGTACATGATTAAAATGAGAAATTTTATGTTACATATATTTGCCATAATAAAAAATAGACATAAAATGATAATTGTGCATTAAGAGGTTATAGGTGACCTTTCTAGTAATTTTCAGAATTCAGGGTAAGAATCACCAGTTTACAGTGTGCTATGGGAAAAATGGGAAGCAAGTAATTAGAGTCACCAAGAATAGCCTCCTCCATAGGAATTGGGTTCTGAAGAAAAGGATAGGTAGGGTGATGGCTATAGGGATAATGCAGAGTCAAGATAAGGTTGAAGATATGTTGACATATTTGGACATACTTATGTGCTGAAGAGAAGCCAGCAAAGAGCGAGAGGTTGATTATATAGCAGAAAGAGGGAGTTGGGAGTGCCTGGGTGGCTCAGTCGTTAAGTGTCTGCCTTCATCTCAGGTCATGATCCCAGAGTCCTGGGATTGAGCCCCTCATCGGGCTCCATGCTCAGTGGGGAGTCTGCTTCTCCCTCTCCCACTCCCCCTGCTTGTGTTCCCTCTCTCGCTGTCTCTCTCTTGCTGTCAAATAAATAAATAAAATCTTAAAAAAAAAAGAAGGAGGGAGTTGATAGAACCCAGCCCTGAAGAAGTAAACAGGAAAGTGAGGGGAAGGAAGTAAGGTTTAGTGGAAATGAATGTAACTTTGTAGATTGGGTGAAAGGCTGAGGAAGTTTACACGACAAGCATTCATTTCTTCTGTGAAGTAGCAGGTGAGGCTGCTAGAGTGAGGCATGTGAAGCAAAAGAGAGAGCTGGGCATTTGGAACAGCTGCTGAGAGCTGGAGAGGGACCTGATCAATAATAAGTAAAAGGAATGCTGTTTGTACTGAGTGTACAGGAATTGAGAATCATAATTTTTATGTGATTGTACAATTTTTCTCCATTTATTGTCAGCAGCCTTGAGGAGTACAGGAACAGGAAGATTATTGGGTTCACTTTGTGCAGGGTTTTTAGGGCAGGGGCAATAGGACACGTAGATGAGGAAACTGAAATCCACGTTTGGTGTGAGAATAGTTTAAGTGATTGGGGTCCATGCTGGTTAAAGAAAGAAATCAAGTGAGGAGGAAAACAGACAAGTCATAGGTAGTTTTCACTGACTAGGCCAGTAGAATTCTGTGACTTCTCATGAAACTGATGTGGAAAGATCATTGGCTTTAGAGACCAGAAATCCTGGGTTCTAGACTCAGTTCTGCCACTAACCAGGTATATCGCATTGAACAAGTCATTTCCTATCACTGGACCTCAGTTTCCTTGATGGTGAAATGTGACTGGGGTCAGATTATGTCCAATTTCCTTCCAGTTCTAATATTCTGGGACCATAGGTCAGACAACTTGCCTGATTAGTAATTTTCACCAGCCTCGGGAGTGGGAAAATCTTTTGTATAGACTTTTTCTTAACACTGGAATAGACGTTTCTTTTCCAAAGAACTTGGCCCCTTACATACCATCAGGGGAAGATGCAATCCATATGTCAGCCAATAAGAGATCAGAGTTCAAGTGTCCAAGCCATTTACCCCACTTCTGCTCATCAGTGTTGGCATTCCTATTGTATGAGTCATCTCAGGAAAGCTTAGCCACTTTCATTAGGGCACAGCCCTGCATCCTGCTCTTCTTTTTCCCGTTTTTTTTTTTTTTTTTTTTTGGTTGTTGTTTGTTTTTTTGTTTTGGTCTCACTACTTTGTCTGTCTTCTAGCACATAATTGAATAAATCAGAAGATATCAAGGGCTCCATGAAGGGCCCTGCTCTATGCTAGGACATTGGGAATTCAGGATAGTTATGTCAAAGCTGTTTCACCCTATAAAATTTATATTCTGGGTGGGGAGATAAAACCCAAGCCTATGAAATCTTTATGAATAACATAAGACAATATATAAATAAGTGCCAACCTACAAATTAAAAAAAGTAAAATCCTGGGGTTTCAGCAGTAACAGGTCATCATAGATCTGTGGGGTAAATGGGATTTGAACTAGGTCTTAAACACTGGATAAAATTTTGGTGAGAAGTCTCTCTTACCATAAATTGGCAGAATCAGTCTTGGCAGTGAGAAGGACCTTGCTGTGGTCTTGTTAGTCATTTTCTGCCTCTCTCTCTCATCTGCAGTTTGTTGATAGTTCCCTTTTTCAGTTCTCTGTATCCAATTTCTTCTCATCTGTCCATAGCTCCTCATACTTTATACAGATATCTGGATGGATTTTGCTGTTTAAAAATAAGCTGAAGCTCCTCTTTAGGTTTGGGGGTAAGGTTGTGAAGTCAGCTGATCAGATTGCCAAGCCACCTGCATTATTGGCTTTGGCAGGTAATTTCAGGAATTTACTATGTTAAAAACAGCTCCTCCAGCATTTATAGTACACCTGTTATGTGTTGATAAACATGTATTCTAAAATAGCACTTCCTTTGCCCACACCTTTCCTATGTCATATATAAAAGCATACTGGAACAAGGTAAAATTGTATAGTACAAAAGGCACAGGAATGCTTTCTTTTTTATGGCAATGTGGAGTTGGGTGTGAGGTGGGATTACATCTCTTGTAAGAGGCAAAATTCTCACTGCATAGTGGCTTGCAGATGAATCCAAGACTATAGAGAACATGAGGCATAACACTTAGTTTAAGCACTAACTGAAAGTTCTCAGAATTGATTAGCTTAACTCCATGCTTTGACCTTGGGAGCTGTAAGGCTCAGAACCTTGGTGTGTGGAGATGATCATCACTTGACTGTTTAGGTCTTCACTGAAATTTAATTCCCTCAAAATGTAGCATGTCTCAGATGGAGAGTGAATTTGCCTGCACAGAACTCTTTAGGATATTGTAGCAGAATAGAAAAGAATTTGAGACAGTTCCCACTTTTATGAAATTGATGGAGGCTAACAGTAGACAAATGGAGAAATGACATAATAAAACTTGTGAAGAAGTTTATAAACCAGAACAAAATAATAATAATAAAAATAAAAAAAATAATAATAATAACAAATATATGTTGAGAACTTACACTATCTTAAGTTTACAAAAGCTAAGGGGTAGGGTGTGGGATTAACAGAGGAACATGAACTTGTGAGGCTGGGGCCTTTATGGTGCTATATTCTGTTATTCTTTCCACCTCTCACCTGCCCTTCAGATCTATTCATCCCTTCAGGTCCAAAAATAATAAATTTCAATTTTTCAGAGAAAACTTCCTCAACATCTAGAACTACATTGTCCAATATAGATGCCGCTAGCTGGATATTTAAATTTAAATCAATTAAAATTAAATAAATTGAAAAATTTAATTTCTTAATTGCACTAGACATGTTTCATGTATTCATTAGTCATGTGTAGCTAGTGGCTATCATATTGGACTGTGCAGATATAGGACATTTCACAGATATAGAATGTGTCATTGGACAGCCTTAGCTGTAGTAGATAACCATAACACATAGCTTCTTTATAACAGTCAATATACCTAAATTACATGTACAATCTCTGTCTTCTTTTCTGGATTATATACCCCATGGAGTACAGACTTTCAATTCTCATAAATGTGGTACATTCGTTATTCAGCACAGCATCTAGCATGTCTGATGTCTGATGCACAATACTTTTGACCAATCACCATAGGAAGACATTAATAACTGCCTGGATGAGTCAGAAAACATCTCCCAGAAGATATAACATTTGGACTGAATTTTGAAAGAAGAATATGAGCTTGCCAGATTGAAAAGGGGACAGGAAAAGGGAATAACTTGATGTGCCTAAAGGAAATACAGTGGATTAGGAAACTGGCAATACAGTGTGGAACCCAGGAGAGAGACAAGGGCTGCAGATACAAATTGAAGAGTAGAGTTGTCAACTTTTAGATTTGGTGGAAGCCATGGGAGCCACATGAGAGAACTTGTAGTATGTGAAAAGATGGGGACGAAATTCATACAGTGGAGAATACTAACTTTTACAGTATCCAAACAGCAGAAAAAGCCAATGAAGCCTGAAGGAGGAATCACAGAGGCAAAGGAAAAGGAAATTTTAAGAAGTAGAAAGTGGTCAGTAGAAGTCATGGAAGATTCAATGTTGGTCATTAGCACCTAGGGGTGTGCTAATAACAAATCTTATTCTTTTCACATTCTTTAGCACAGTCAACACTGACGCTAAATCAGTGAAGTCTAGCGATAGATAAACATTTTCAGCACTAGTAGATCTTCCTTCCTATTTTTTCTTGGTCAGAAACTACTCTCCTATTCTCTCTTGTCAAAAAGAAAAGGCTTTACAACTCACTGTCAAGAAGATGTATTTGACTGATAGTAACTTCACATTGAGTTTCTTCCAGGGGCATATGATCATTACTTTGCAGGGACGGGTGTCTAAAGCTGAACTTACCCTGTGACACCTGAAAAGAGAGAACCAAAAAAACAAGGGTTAGTTAGATGCTAAAGGGAGGCTGATTATGGTTCTAATGTTGGACTATCAGTTTCCTGAGCATAGGATGTTTTATCATCTCTGGGCAATGCCTGACATATAGAGGAGACCTAAATATCTGTCACACTGGTAAACTGAATGATTCAAATAATTAATTGGACTGTCCTGTGAGTTAATGAATTGTCTGTCACTGAAAATATTTGAACAGAAGTTATATATCCCCTAAAAGAGCGAAGTAGGTAAACTCCATGCTTTGGAGAAGATTGAAATAGAGGACTTGGATGCCCTCCTAGTCCACTATGCTGTGGTCATATGCAGTGAGACTCGTGATGGACAGAAACTTGAACTTCAAACATACTCTCTGTCTGAAAGTGCAAAGGCATAGGAAAAAGGAAATGATAAGAAAATGATGAGTTTTATGGAGATCTGGCATCCATATTCCTCCACCTGCCATCCAGGCATCCTACACATAGAAACTCACCATAACAGAATTGAGTGTAAGAAAATAATCCTCAGAACATGCTCAGTCTCTTGACCAGCCTCTCCCCCCACGGCTGCATCCTTTGGCTGAGCGCACCCTATCTTGTTCCTGTGTCCCAACCAACACCAGGTTGGTTGGGTGAAGACATATCCCAAATTTCCAGTATAGCTCAGATAAACACTGGTGGGGTTGATTCATAAATGGGAATCTGTGTCCTGAGTGTTAATTTTGAAAAATAAACTGTAAACACCAGAAAAAAAGTCTAACAGTTTTGCTGTTGCATTTCAGCAGAATTGAAATTTGCTATAAGGAATCTGGAAGTGTGATGATGTTGGAAGGGAAATAATTCTTAAGATGCACAGGACTTAACTGTCAGAGTGCTGACAACTCTAGAATTCTATCTTCAGTGCCATGCCCAAGTTGTTAAAGAGAAGATAGACAAGAATTCAAAATGAGTCTTACCCTTGACTCTGACATCCAGAATATTTATTGGCATACTAAAAAAAAAAGTTCTATTGGCATATTAGTCATAGTAGACAATAGACAAGAGTTGAAAGCATGAGTTCTGACAGTTGCCAATCTAGGTTTGACTGGGACTCAGCTTTATGATTTTTGGCAAGTTGCTTACCCCCTCTCCAAAATTCAATTTATTCATCTGTAAAATGGGAATACATATCTCATAGTTGTTGTTAATAGTAAAATTAGCTATTAATTCTATACAAAGGGATAAATTCATAACTTGATTCTTAAAAAAAGGATATTTCAGAGCACTCGAGGACTGGGTAGGTGAAACATATAGAAAATGGGTAAATACATTTTGCCATGCTTACAGGGGGGACTGAGAAATCCCCAATCAAATCTAAGAGCTTTGCAATGGAATAAGATTTTTGCCAGTGCTGCCCCCCTCTCCTGTTGCCTGTTGAGATGACTAGGAAAGCTGAAGCAAGCAAGTGCTACTCCTCTGGGATTGATGAGTCAGAGGCAGAGAGTAAAGAGCAATCTGCTAAGCCTCTGTGACCCTGAGTCCCCCTCCTCCTGGGTTCTGACTGCCTCTTGCCCAGTTTTGCATTATTTCACCATGGAGACAAATATTCTCTGGAGAGAAGCAGGATTTTGCTGGACTTGTTTATTGCTGCAATAACATCTGACAGGTGTTACACAGCTGCCTTCTTTCCAGCTGCCCCCTTGTCTCCTTTTGCTTTGAATAAGCCTAGTTACCCCAAACCCCATTTCCACTGTGGATAGGACAGTTGCCTCACACCTTGGCCCCTGGTTGCCAAGGACCAAGCTGTGACAATACTGCCACCTCCCCAGTGTGACACTATTGTGCAGTGTTCATACACTAAGCTTTGGCATCAGACAACCATGGTTTCCTTCTTAGCTCCTGGTACCTACCTACCTTCTCTTACCCTCAGCATCTGCTCCTAAAACAGGGTAATAGCATCTCATGTTTGTAGAAATCAGAGAAGATGGTGGCTTGAAATAAGCATTTGTTAGCTTTTAAGATTATTATTATTAAACATGCTCTCTGAGGCTTTGAATCTGCTTTTGGAACAACGCACTCCGGATTCCCAATAGCCCTGGTAAAAGAATGAACTCTGAAAGTTACTTTCTTAGGCTCCTGGCTATCTTCAGATTTATGTATGTGCCTCTTCCTGGAGGCAAAATGCCTGGCCAAACTATTGATTGAAAGACTCTGTATTCTCTTTTACTGCATTTATTATTGCTCATGAGTCTATGGGCTAGCTAGGTAGCTCTGGGCCCTGCTTAACTGATCACTGCTTACTTCTGCTAAGTTCACTAATGCATCTTCCGTGTATTGTTGGGTTGGTTAGGAATAGAATGTTTTAGCAGGATCTCACTCATGTGGCCAGCTGATAGTTTGGGTGATGTGGTGGAAGACTGGGCTATGTGTTTATTCTCATCCAGTAGGCCAACCCAGTCTTATCTTTCTGCTGGTAGGCCAATTCCAAGAAGAAAAGGTGAAACATTCAAGGTTTCTCATGGCCTATGCTTAGAACTAGCATACCATCACTTCTATGCCATTTTATTGGCCAAAGCAAGTCACAAAGTCAGCCCAGATTCAAGAGGTGAAAAGATAGATCTCACCTAATAAAGGGAAAATATGCAAAGGCATATTGCAAAAGGCATGGATAATAAATTGTGAACATTTGGGGTCATCAGTCTATCACATCCTCAGGCTAAATTAGTCCTTAGCCCTGGGTACTTTCATCCTTGTCTCAGTAACTGCTACGTAAAGCTGAACTATTAGTCCACTGTATTCCATCCAAAGGGCTAAAATTATTAGCTTTTTACAGTATTTTAGCAGCCATTTTTCTAGTGCCAGTGGAAAGGAAGATATACATAGTGTTTTGAACAGCTCAGAGTGACTGGTCTTCCCTTCTTTTCTGCTTCTCCTTTTCTCTCACTCTCCTATCCCCTACTGAATGTTCTTTGACCTGGGTAATCTACTCTGAAGAGCATGAAGCAAATGTAGAAAGTGGTAGGGCAAAAACAGGGGAGTAAAACCCCAATTTCTAAAAGTTCTCTGTTCTGTGTTTGCTCTTGGAATCACTTCATAGTTAAAATAATGCACAGTTGTCACTTGATACTCAGTTTTGAGAAATAGTTTCTCTTTTTCCCTGCTTTCTATATCTATCACCAATATTTATTTCTCACCATGGGGTGATTGTTGCAATTTTTTCCACACTGAGTACATTTTTAGTCTTTCTGTAGCATGTAGGCCCACCATGGCCAGCATCTCAGGGCTCACTTCCCAGAGGGCATTTCTGTACATGGGTTGTGGATGTCACTCATGTGTCTGGAAACATAAAACATAGAAGGAGGGGAAGTGTAGAGCAAAGCACCAAAGGAAATGTGTGACTGTCAGTCATGGGGAGTGATGTTCAGGGACCAATAAAAGAAAGGCAAAAACACACAAAGGCCTACCCTGGAATGGCTGACTCCACCAAGTGGGAGTCTTGGGAAATTAAGGTTACAAAGTGACATGAAAAGCCAGAAGCATGATTCCTCTACCCACAGACTTTACTATCTGGTTATAAAGATAGGTCCTCATGAAATAACAGACAATGGCACAAGAAAAGAGATCACTAACTGTACAACTGAGAGGAATGCACATAAAGAACAAAGAATTGTAAGGATGGCCTGGAGTGGCTAAGGAAGGCTGACAAACTCTGGTAATCTGAAAATATAGGTTATTTTCTGAGATGATTCAGAATGCTTGGATCTCAAACAGGGGACAAAGGGGTCAAGGAGACTCCGCGTTCTTCCTTAATTTAATAATTTGCTGATTCAGAGACTAATTGAGCTTCAGAGTTGGAAGAGACCTTAGATGTCATCCAGAAAAAATGCTTTCTTGCCATCCAATGTTTGAAAATGTTGAAAGCCTTCTTCCACAAACCTTTCCCTCAGCCCTTGACTAGACTGGCAACACTCCAAACCTTATTGTATGGAAAATTGACTGTCTGTTTGTGTCTCTGCCGACACACCCTGAAGTAGGGGAAACTTAAGGCTCCTTGGAAGGAGACAGTTCATTTCCCTAGCCAGCACAGACCCATCACCTCTGCTTCAAAGCTTTCATTTCACATCTGAATCAAAGGTTGGCCTAACCATGGAACACAGCCCTTCCCTTCCTTTTTTTTTTTTTTTTCCCTGTCAAAGTGAAAAATGGCTGGGTGGGAACTCTAATTATGTAGAACATGTTGGCACTGTTTTCATGTCCAAGAAAATTGGTGTAACCACTGTCCTTGAAGGAGATGAGGTGATGCTGTGGTGACCAGAGAGTGGTTGGTTGGCTCAGCAGTAGCAATAAAACCTAAAGTGTTTGCCCAGTGTTTTATCATTTTAGGGAAACATATATTATTTCATTTGAATCTTGTTCAATTTAGTATTCTAGACCTAATAACTTATCATCTGCTCTCATTTCTCACACTAATCACCAAGGTTAGGGAAGTTAAGTCGACTTAAGTAGGTTAGTAATCAAGATCTAGAATCTAGATCCTCCCCCCAACTCTTAGTTTAGTGTTATTTTTATTACAATGTGTTTTAGCTCATTCTATGATTTTTAAAATTTATTTGGTAAGTTACTTTCTGAAAAAAGTCTCCAAAATAAATAAATATCATTGGTCTTTGTCCTTTTCATAAGGAAGCTAAAAAGATTCCAATGATTTGTCCCACCAAGTCAACCATAACTCTGCCTTTGTGAGGCCTTTTGCCTCACAAAATCCGCACTGTGACCCATTTAGGAATTTTAAAATGTACAAAATAAATTTATGGGAGGGAAAATATTTTAAAATTTAAGCAATTTCATTCCTATTCTAAAAATATGGGTCTACTGCTTGTTAATGCTGACAACATCTCAGTGAGGTAAGGAGGTCAGGAACACTATTATCTCTCTGTTTTTAAAAGTGAGTACACAGAGAGGAAATAACTTGCCCAAGGACATGGTGACTCAGTCAGCAGAGGAGCCAGGATGAAAACAGCTCTCATTTTTTACTTTCAATACACACCAAGACCATGATCCACATGGGTTACAGAATTATAGCCCTTCACAAACAAGCGCATATTAGTCAGACATGGAAATAATTATGGCCCTTTTACATTTTGAACAGAAAGTGAACTCTCAAAGATATTGGCAAAAGGAAAGCCAAAGATTCCTAAAGACTTTTATTTTTTTACTTTTATTTCTAAGTCACAGATGGTTAGTCTGAAAATGGGAAAAAAACCTTTCCTTGTCTTTTCTCTCAGGCCTGGCCTCATATAACACCTACTACCACACCCCTGTGGAGAGAAGGATTACACTTTCCACTATTCCCTAGGGTAGATTTTGTTCTTTTAAAATAAACAAACACTTGAAATTTTTTTTCTTCTAATATTAGCTTTGGTCTTGAACCAGAGTTGATTTGGCATTGAGTAACTAGAAGGGATGAATAGTATTTTCAGTGAGTAGTAGAGGAGATTCTCTTTTGACAGAATCTTTTAGAATCATCATCCAGTATGATGAACCATAAGTGGGACTAATTTTGACGAAGAGAAATAACAACAGGAGACAACCACTCATCACCCTCCTTGGCTGCAGTCACATAATGATGCCAGTGGAGGCAGCTGCCTACATTCCTATTTCTCTAGACTATGTGCCATGGGTTTGGTTGTGTAATAATAAATTAACTTTTTAAAAACTCACAGAATGGTTGCCTTTTTCAGTTCACACAGATATTATGCACAGTGTCTAATAGAGGCCCTAACTCTATCCTTCCCAGTACTTCAATTTCTCTGCTCCCAAATTAAGTCTGCTTTCTCATATACTGCTAGCAATTTGGATTAACTGGTAAGTGAGTTACTTGCTGAAATGACTCTTTGCTATTTGATCCTCTTCCTGTAACATGTATATATTTTTTTTCTTAGAGGCAATGTGTCATCAAGACTGTATTTATAGGATCAACATTTAGGATTAGATCTAGTACGATGATGGAGACCTCTTAATCTAGTGATCCAGGAAACACAATTATTAAGAGAAAATATCAATGGGCAAGTGGAGCTGTGAATTGCCCTCTAAGGTCTTCTAAGACTGCCATACCAAAATGCCATAAACTGGGTGGTTTAAATAACAGAAATTTATTTCTCACAGTTCTGCAAGCTAGGAAATCTAAGATCAAGGTGCTAGCCAGGTAGGTTTCATTCTGAACCTTCTTTTCATGGCTTGTAAGTGGTCACCATCTCACTGCACACTCACATGACCTCTTGTGTACACACAGGTTGGGAGAGAATAAGCAAGCTCTCTGGTCTTATAAGGCCAATAATCTTATCAGATCAGGGCCCCACACTTATGACTTCATTTAAACTTGCTTCTTTAGAGACTCCATTTCCAATTACAGCCACACTGTGGGTCAGGGCTTCAACATAGGAATTTTAGAGGACACAAACATTCAGTCTGTAACAAGCCCAGAAATGACACAACAAATTCCCAAAGCATGAACATATTTTATTCCACTTTATTCCTAAAGAACAGACAAAAGTTTCTCTTCATAATATCATGAAAAGAGTTTCCACTTCAGAACTATGCTTGTAGATGCAACATGCACTGATACATCAAAGACTAAGTGGTAAAGAAATACTTTTTATTATTCAAAATATAATTGTTTCCTTAAATTATAGAAGGATGTTAAGTGGGAATATCCCATAGACCACAGTCCTGCTTAAGGCTCCAAGCAAAAGTCAACGGTGTCAAACATCCATGCATTCTAAAGAGTGATGCTAGACTATGCACTCAGCCTTGCTAAGAGATGGTGAGAGTGGTTCTGTGACCTATCATTCACCTCCAGAAAAGGGGTGAGATGGAAGTGATGGACTAGGGGTGGATTTCTTGGAAGAATGCTATAGGCTTAGTAGGAAGGTCTGTGCTTATCACCCCCACTCAAGCCAAACAATTGATGCTTTAGGAAAAGCACCATGTACGGAGATTATAAGAAAGGAGCCAACGGCTCACCACCTGGATTAAATCACATCTAGGCAAGCCCCTTCCTGGGCTTAAGAGAAAGTGGGAAGAGAATGCTCTTGGAAAGTTTTGGGAGGACCTAATCTTATGTCCTAGAATTTGGAGTGCCTGGTGTGTGTCACTTGTCTGCAGTCGCCTACCATCCAGGGGCTGGCTGTAGCTTTCCCTAATGGCAAAGCAAGGATGAAAGGCTACCTTGGAGACGGTATGTTACCCTAGATGCTGAATGTTCCCATGAGCTAGGTAGATCTCATGAAAGTTGGCTGGACTAGAGCCATCCTGAAAGGACACTTTCCTAGAGCACTGCCAGAGGAGGGGCAGCAACCCCAGCTATAGGAGTTCACACTATTTAGAGCATAAATGAGGGAGAGTCAACTAAGCCAGACTGAAAGTGAAGCCTGTGACCTGGAAGAGTACAGCGGCAGAGGTCTCTGAAGGATCTCATGACAGGAAGAGCTAGCATCTGGACATCTGCTGAAACAATAGCACCAGTCACCTCAGACTTCTTCTCTCTTTCCCTTTTCCCATCCAGAAGTTGCTGGAGGCAGCTACTTGGTGAGAGGTCAAGAGGTTGGAGTGGTTTTCTTAATATCAGAGAATGGGATTGCAAGTGACTGGAAAAGCTATGAGATCTGCCTGAGATATCACCCATGGGTGTAAATGGGAGGTCCAAAAGAGATGGTTTGGAAAGCCACGTGGAAGAAAAGTTGTTTTCTGTCAGAGCCCCACCAAGTCCAGACTATTCCATAAACTGGTAATACTTAAATTTGTTTGCATCATAGGATATTTTCCTGGAAAGACTTTGTAAGTAAAATTATATGAGAAACTTAGCAATTTTTAAAATTCTCCTAGAAGAATTTACAACTAAGTCTTCTTCATCGGAATACTTTTATTTGAAAACAAAGCTTTGGATAAAAGTTCCTCTTTGGAGGGGCGCCTGGGTGGCTCAGTCGTTAAGCGTCTGCCTTCGGCTCAGGTCGTGATCCCAGGGCCCTGGGATCGAGCCCCACATCGGGCTCCCTGCTCCGCGGGGAAGCCTGCTTCTCCCTCTCCTACTCCTCCTGCTTGTGTTCCCTCTCTCGCTATGTCTCTCTCTGTCAAATAAATAAATAAAATCTTTAAAAAAAAAAAAAGTTCCTCTTTGGAAACTTTCAAAAAAAAAAAAAAGCCCTTTTCTCATTAAGAAGTGGTTCCACTTGACAATGCCCAAAGCTGTCTTTTTGTATTATTAATTATACAATCCAAGAACCTAATTCTAAATGGAAAAAGTAACTTCTCTCTCTCTTTCTCTATAAACATGTACATACAAATATATATTGTATATGTGTACATAAATATGTAAAAATGTGTGTGTTGACATGTCAACTTTAGGCTATAGTCCTCAGCTATTTAACTAAACACTAATCTAGGTGTTGCTATGAAGGGAGTTTGCAGATGTAATTAATGTCTATGATCAGTTGACTTTAACTCAGAGAGATTATCCCGGACAATCTGCCTGAAAGGCCTTGTAGTAGGGCTAAAGATTCCCTGAGAAAAAGAATTCTGCCTGTGGACAGCTGCTTCAACTTGAGCCTGTAAGTTCCATCCCCTGTGATCTGCCTTTCCTGATGGCCAGTCCTACGGATTTTGAACTTACTCAGCCAACCACCCCAATCACACAAGTGAATTCTTTGTAATAAATCTGTGTGCATCTGTGTGTATGTGTTTCTGCTTCTCTGACCGAATATATATATATATACACATACATATATATATGTACATATACATATACATACACACACACACACAGAGGATTATATGAGTAACCAGCCTACCAACCTTATTCCCCAAAACAGCCTTCCTTTAGTGAGGTCTACCCAGGTAAGAGTACCATAAAGCCAAAAACAAAACTAAAAAATCAGTGAAGATAAACAACTAGAAAGCTTATACTTGTGGTGAATGAAAAATTATAATGTTGGTTTTAGTAAACAATTTCATCTAGGTGGCCGTAATATCTAAGAAAACTTCAAAAGGATAGTTAAAAGAAGAACTTTAGCTTTGTAGTTTGGCTTACTGGAACATTTAAAAATTAGATATTTGGAAGTTAATATCCCAACCCTCTAGAACCAGACTTTCTGGGTTCACATTTCAGTTCCACTTTTTAGTAGTAATGTGGCCCTAGGCAAGTTAGCTCTGTGCCTCTTCTATAAAATGGTGATTAACAATGATGCTTTATCCAGGGGTTGCAGTAAGGATTAAGTGAGTTAATACATGCGAACAATTTACGACAAAGCATGGCACATGGGAAGAACAAAACGTTAATTGTGTTTGTTATCATAAATGTACTTAGCTTGAGAAACCACTTGAATCACAATATGTGGTTAGAGTTGAATACAGTGTTCTAGAGAACATCCAAATGAAAAAGAAAATAAATTGTTCTACCTGAATATCTCAAAGGAGAAAGTTTGCACAATGTTAAGCGTTAGGCTTGTAAAAACATCAAAAGTCCATTTTTCAAAATGTTGTTCTTTATTACTTTGGTGTGCATCCTGTTAACTTGAAGGGCTTTGTCTCCTTCCCCTAAGAAATAATGTCAGGTAGAGTTGCATCTTTTCTGCTTATTTTATTTTCTAAAATATCCAATACGTTCAGGTGTAGCTGGTAATGCCTAAATCTTTCTTCTCATGGTAATACAAGTGGAAAAAGCTAGTTTGTATGGTTATTTGTAGATCAACATTTCTCCATTTTTAGACAGTTTTGCTTACTTTTTAGAAAAAAACCCAAATGTGATATAACCTAAAACTATGAATTATGATTCAGGAGAGTGGAAGTCATTGCCATTTCTGAGGCTTTAAGTCCCAAGATTGCCTGGATCCCTGTGGTGCTCAAGCTGACTTTTGTTCCTCTGCCTCAAAGAAGGGCATCTATGGCAGTGACTGCATGAGGCTGTTATGGGTTGAATTGTGTCCCTGAAAAAGGTGTTGAAGTCCTAATTACCAGGATCTGTGTATGTGACCTGATTTGGAAATAGAGTCTTTGCAGGTGATCAAATTAAGATGAGGTCATTAGTGTCCTTATAAAAAGGGGACATTTGGACACAGAGATATACCCACACAGGGATTGTAAACATCACAGTTATGCTGCCACAAAGCCAGGGAACTACCAGAAGCTAGGGGAGAGGCCTGGAACCCATCTTCCCTAGAGCCTTCAAAAGGAGCATGGCCCTGCTGACAACTTAATTTTGGACTTCTGGCCTCTAGAAGTCTGAGAAAACAAACTTCTGTTGTCTAAACCAGTCAGTTTGTGGTACTTTGCTACAGCAGCCCTAGAAAAGTAGTACAGGTTTATAACATGCTTTTTTTAAAAATATGCTTTTCATAGTGAAACCCTTGAGAATTCTCTATTGAAAATTCTATATTGGATGATTTTAAAAATAAGTTATGAGGGACTGAATATTGTCTAAGCCACATCCCTGGAGGAGTTTATTCCAGAAAGGGAAATTAAAGAGTCATTCAGACTAATAAATATACTGAGCCTTTGGCCTATGACATCTGTATTCAATGTGTCTCATCTGTATTTGATGAGTCTAGCCTGTGGCAGTCACCTATAACTTATGAGATGTAAAGCCTGTTGGGCTCAAACGTGACAGAGAAGTGTCCATCATTCATTCATTTCTATTTCATTAAACCTTAGTACATTTAATGTGCCAATATTCAGAGTAATACAGACAGAGGCATGAGTAAAAGTCTGCTGGGAAGTTGGTAATAAAAATACTTTTGTGGGTGATACAGCAATTTCACCCACTCAAATCCAACTGTAAAATATTCTTCACAGAGACGAGATAACCCAAAGGCTGTGCAGTTTGACACATACATATTTCCCCTTCGGTCAT
The DNA here is from genome assembly GCF_004348235.1 of Phoca vitulina. NCBI lineage: Eukaryota > Metazoa > Chordata > Mammalia > Carnivora > Phocidae > Phoca > Phoca vitulina. The sequence goes on from NW_022589714.1 coordinate 8,910,884, forward strand.
AATTGCCCTGCTGGCCAGTGTGTGGGGACTGTTTTGTTGCTTTGTTTTTCCCTCTGGGAACAAGTTTTCCTAAGAAAGGGGGAGAAAAGACAGCAAGGTTGTTGTTCGTTTGAGTGTGGAAATGCCATCGTGAATAAAGAAAGAAAGAAAAATGCTCCAACTTCTGGTACAATCTGTAGTTGCAATTCCACACCTAGATTAGTTTCACATAGCCAGGGCAGCTTGATTAAATTACACATATCAAAGTGAAGATGCCCTTGGCCATTGAAATTCAACAGGGAAGGAATTTTATGACTGAATTGAAGCAAATCTGAAAAGTGAAGAGGCCTGACTAAACCCTATTTCACCATGCCATTAAAATCACTGTTTGGTGTTAGTTTCCGAACCACAAGGTTGAGTCGTGATTTAAAATATGAATAAATAAATAAATAAATCCCGAAGAATACAGGCTTACAAAATAACATGCATTGATTCCCTTTAATGGAAAAATTTAGCTGATATATACATAAGACTTATAAATGAGAGGTAAAGTCAAATACTACTAGTGCATAACTGCTATGTATAAGGACTTTGTTGGGCCCTGGGAGTAACAACAAGGAAGGATAAGGAAGGCAACTACTCCCAAGAATCTGAATGTCTGCTCAAGAAGTCAGGACACATATAGTGAATATGTACCTAACAAAAGACTGGGTAATACATAATCTGAGTCAAAAGGATGATATAGCATACGGTAAATGCTATAGGCATTCAAAAGAAGTACAGGTTGCATTAATTCAACCCTTTGTTCATTCACTATTTCACTAAGTCAGCAAATATTTAGAGTGTCTATTAAATGCCATGTTCTAGGCTGAGTGAGAAAATAATTGTACATAATATGCGCATAGCAGTCTAAATTTACAGATCACAGTAACATCCATGACCTCACCTTCTCATTTTAGCTTCACCTTAACCCCATTCTACACATAGGGAAATCAAGACTAAGAATACTCAAAAAGCCAAGCTAACTAATCTAAATGAAGATTAGAGCTAGACCTAAAGTTTTGAAGAGCAGGTTTCAGATATCAGGTCTGGGGGTTTGAGAGACCTATGAACTGAAAGTCATGTGAGTGAGCCCATGTTTAGGGCAGATGGGGGATTTTATTTTAAGTCTCTTGAGTTTGAAGCAATGGTGGGATGTTCATGTGATGTATCAGTTGGGCCTTTGGAGACATGGGTGGCATCTTAAGAGTCAAAGATAGCCAAAAATATGGGAGTCATCCTTCGAGAAATGATAGATAATTCAGGTATTACTAAGAGTTGATAAGTTTCCCAGAAGAGAAAGTATTAGTTGAGAAAAGGGGCAAAGGTTGCAACCTTATAAAAACTTGTGTTTGTGGGGAAAGGATTGACAAGAGCGGTCACCAAAGAGACAGTGAGTACAAAGGGTAAAGGTAATGCTGCTTCATCCCAGAGGTTGATGGGATTACTTCAGGGGGAAACGTGTCAAAAGCCACAGAGAATACAAAGACAAGGAGGGCTGAAACAAGGGCCTTTGAGGATAGCAATGAGGAGCTGACTTATGGTTCTAAGGACACAGGTTCAATGAAGCAGTGGGAGCTGAACAAGATTATGTTGAAATAGGCAGGTAGTGAGAAATGAAAAGAATAGAAATTTATGACCCTTCTTTGCTAATATACTTATAAATTTCTCTCCACTCCAAATTTCTGTGAATGTGTTTCTAAATTTTCTTCTAGTTCTTCTATAGTTTCATTTCTTACACTTAAATTTTGTCCATTTGGAGTGCTCAACTTGCTATATGCTGGGATCTAATTTATTTTGTTTCAGTATGAACCTGAGTCTCAACATATTTACTAGAAAATTACCCTTGGGGCACCTGGGTGGCTCAGTTAGTTAAGAATCCAACTATTGATTTTGGCTCAGGTCATGATATCAGGGTCGTGGTATTGAGGCTTGCATTGGGCTCCCTACTCGGTGGGGAGTCTGCTTAAGATTCTCTCCCTCTCACTCTGCCCCTTCCCCCACTCAAATAAACAAATAAACCTTAAAAAAAAAAAAAGAAATCATCCTTTTTCCAATGACCTGAAATGGTATTTGATAATGTTCTGTTAGCATTCAGTTGGTTAGGATTCCCTCCTCAGCCGATCCAGTATTTACAACCAAAACTGTGTAGCTTTCTTTTTACAGCTTTGTCTCTTATATTTAACCAAATTTTGATAATAAGAATGTATTTGTTTCATTAAATGTTTTAAAATGGCATTCCCTATTTTTTAATACTCTAAAATGCTTTAGAGAACATGGGAAATATCTGTTCCTTGACACTTGAAAGATAGACTTATACAATGTTGGATTCTAGACCTTCCTTGAAATCTGAAAAACAATGTCCACAGATATGGACCTATTAAGACATTTTGTTCCTATTAAGTTGTCTTGATCATTTATATTTTATCATAAACTATTACATAAAACATCTACCATTTTCATATTAAAAATATTTGTATAAAAATTTTATACTATATTTGTATAAAGTATTCTCTTACAATTTACAATGTTCCCATGTTTCTTAATTATATAGGCTTTATTTATTTATTTATTTGTTTATTTATATTATTATTTTATTTAAAATCAATTAGCCTAACTTATAGTACACCATTAGTTTCAGATGTGGTGTCAATAATTTATCAATTGTGTATAACACAGTGCTCATCAGATAACATGTTAAGGAGGGCACATGATATATAGGATTTAAAAAGAATTTATTATTAAAATATACTATTCATCACGACAAATGTAGTTGCCACCTGTCACCATATGTTATTACAATATAACAGACTATATCTTCCTGCTGTACTTTTCATCCCCTTGAATTATTTATTTTATAACTTGAAGTTTGTGCCTCTTAGTCTCCTTTATCTATTTCACCCATTCCCCCCAACCCACCTCCCCTCTGGCAATAAGCAGTTTGTTATATGTACTTAAGCATCTTTTTTTTGTTTGTTCATTTGTTTCATTTTTTAGATTTCACATATAAGTAAATCATATGTCATTTGTCTTTTTCTGTCTGACTTACCTCGTTTATCATAATCCACTCTAGGCCCATCCATGTTGTTGCAAATAAGAGCTCATTATTTTTTATGGCTGAGTAATATTCCATTGTCTATTTCTATACAACATATTCTTTATCCATTCATCTATTAATGGACACGGGTTGTTTCCATATCTTGGCTATTGTAAATAATGCTGTAATAAACATAGGAGTGCATATAGCTTTTCAGATTAGTGTTTTCATTTTCTTTGGGTAAATATTCAGTACCCAGTGGAATTACTGGATCATATGTTATTTCTATTTTTAATTTTTGAGGAACCCTATACTGTTTTCTACAGTGGCTGTACCAACTTATATTCCCACCAATAATGGTTTCTTTTTCTCCACATTCTTACCAACACTTGTTATTTCTTGTCTTTTTGATACTAGTCATTCTAACTGGTGTGAAAAGTCATACCTCATTGTGGTTTTGATTTACATTTCCCTGATAAAATAGTGTTGTTGAGCATCTTTCCATGTGTCTGTTAGCCTCCTATATGTCATCTTTGGAAAAATGTCTACTCAAGTCTGCCCATTTTTAAATTGGATTTTTTTTTTTTTTTTTTTTTTTGCTGTTGAGGTGTATGAGTTCTTTATTATTATTATTATTATTATTATTATTATGTTCAGTTAGCTAACATATAGTACATCATTAGTTTTTGATGTAGTGTTTAACAATTCATTAGTTGCATATAACACCCAGTGCTCATCACAACACATGCCCTCCTTAATACCCATCACCTGCTGAGTTCTTTATATATTTTGTATATTAACCCCTGACTGTATATATAATTTTCAAATATCTTCTCCCATTCTGTAGTTGCCTTTCTGCTTTGTTGATGGTTTCCCTCACCATGCAAAAGCTTTTTAGTTTGGTGAGGTCCCAACAGTTTATTTTTGCATTTGTTTCCCTGGCCTGAAGAGCATCCATGTTGCTAAGGTTGATTTCCAAGAGATTACTACCTATGTTTTCCTTTAGTAGTTTTATGGTCATAGGTCTCAAATTTATGTCTTTAATCCATTTTGAGTTTATTTTTGTGTATGGTGAAAGAAAGTGGTCCAGTTTCATTCTTTTGCATACAGCTGTCCAATTATCCTATCATTTATTGAAAAGAATGTCTTTTCCCCATTGTATATCCTTGTCAACTTTGTTGTATATAGATTAGCCATCTTTGTGTGGGTTTATTTCTGGACTCTCTAGCCTGTTCTATTGATCTGTGTCCATGTTTGTGCCAGTACCATATTGTTTTGATTACTATAGCTTTGTAGTATATCTTGAAATCTGGAATTGTGATATCTAACTCCAGCTTTGTTCTTCTTCTCAAGATTGTTTTTGCTATTTGAAGTCTTTGGTTGTTCTATACAAATTTTAGGATTATTTGTTCTAGTTCTGTGAAAAATGCTACTGGTCTTTTGATAGGGATTGAACTAAATCCATAGATTGCTTTGGGTAGAATGGACATTTTAACATTAATTCTTCTAATCCATGAGCATGGTATATCTTTCCATGTGTTTGAGTAGCCTTCAATTTCTTTTATCAATGTCTTATAGTTTTCAGAGTTTAGGTCTTTCACTTCCTTGGTTAAATTTATTCCTATGCATTTTATTCTTTTTGCTACAACTGTAAATGGGATTGTTATTTTCTCTTTCTGCTATTTTGTTATTAGTGTATAGAAATGTAACAGTTTTCTGCACATTGATATTGTATCCTGCAACTTTATTAAATTTGAGTTCTAATAGTGTTTTGGTGGAATCTTTAGGGTTTCCTAAACATAGTATCATGTTTTCTGCAGATAGTGACAGTTTTACTTCTTCCTTACCAATTTGAATGCCTTTTATTTCTTTTTCTTGTCTGATTGCTGCAGCTAGGACTTTCAGTACTATGTGGAATAAAAGTGGTAAGAGCAGACATCCTTGTCTTGTTCCTGGTCTTAGAGGAAAAGCTTTCAGTTTTTCACCATTGAGTATGATCTTAGCTGCAAGTTTTTCATATATGGCCTTTATTATGTTGAAGTATGTTCCCTCTAAACCTACTTTGTTGAGAGTTTTTATCATGAATAGATGCTATACTTTGTCAAATACATTTTCTGCATCTAGAAATGATCATATGGTTTTTATTCTTTCTCTTATTAATATAATGTATCACATTGATTGATTTGTGAATACTGAACTCCCCTTGCATCTATGGAATAAATCCAATTTGATCATGGTGAATGATCCTTTCAATGTATTGTTGAATTTAGTTTGTTAATATTTTGTTGAGGATTTTTGCATCTGTGTTCATCAGAGATACTGGCTTGTTGTGTCTTTGTTTTTGGTATCAGGGTAATTCTGGCCTTACTGAATGAGTTTGGAAACATTCCTTCCTCTTCTATTTTTTGTAACAGTTTGAGAAAAATAGGTATAAACTCTTCTTTAAATATTTGGTAGAATTCACCTGTGAAACCATCTGGTCCTGAACTTTTGTTTGTTGGGAGTTTTTTTTATTACTGATTCAATTTCTTTCTTTCTTTTTTTTTGATTCAATTTCATTATTAGTAATTGTTCTATTCCAATTACTACTTCTTCTTGATTCAGTCTTGGAAGATTATATGTTTCTAGGAATTTATACATTTCTTCTAGGTTGTCCAATTTGTAGGCATAATTTTTACAGTATTTTTTTTATGGCATTTTCTTATGATTCTTTGTATTCTGTGGTGTTGTTATTTCTCCTTGTTCATTTCTGATTTTATTTGAGTTCTCTGTCTTTTTTTCTTGATGAGTCTGGCTAAAGGTTTATCAATTTTGTTTATCTTTTCAAAGAACCAGCTCTTGGTTTCATTGATTCTATTTTTTTTTTTTTTTTTTTTAGTTTCTATTTCTTTTATTTCCATCTGGTCTTTATTGTTTCTGTTCTTCTACTAACTTTGAGCTTGACTGTATTTCTTTTTCTAGTTCCTGTATGTTTATTTGAAATTTTTCTTTTTCTTTTCTTTTTTTTTAAAGATTTATTTATTTATTTATTTGACAGAGAGAGACACAGTGATAGAGGAAACACAAGTAGGGGGAGTGGGAGAGGGAGAAGCAGGCTTCCCTCTGAGCAGACAGCCTGATGTGAGGCTCGATCTCAGGACCCTGGGATCATGACCTGAGCCAAAGGCAGATGCTTAATGACTGAGCCACCCAGGTGCCCCTGAGATTTTTCTTGTTTCCTCTTAGAACTGCTTTGTGGCATTCCAAAGGTTTTGGACCATTGCATTATCATTTTCATTTTTCTCTATTTTTAAATTTCTTTGATTTCTTCATTGATCCATTGAATGTTTAGTAGCATGCTGTTTGGCTTCCATGTGTTTGCATTTTCCAGTATTTTTCTTGTAATTGATACCTAGTTTTATACCATTGTCAGAAAAGATGCTTGATATGATTTTAATTTTCCTAAATTTATTGAGACTTGTTTTGTGGCCCAATGTGATCTATTCTGGAAAATGCTCTATGTGCATTTGAAAAGAATATGTATTTTGCTGTTTTGGGATGGAAAATTTTGTAAATATCTGTTAAATCTCTCTGGTCTAATGTGTCATTTAAAGCCATTGTTTCCTTGTTGATTTTCTGTCTGGATGATTTCTCCATTTGGGTGCATAGATATTTACAACTGTTATATCTACTTGTTGAATTGATTTCTTTATCATAGTGTAATGTCTTTTGTCTCTTGCTGTAGTCTTCATTTTAAAGTCTATTTTGTCTGATGTAAGTACTACTACACTGGATTTTTTTTTCTTTTTGCTTCCATTTGCATGGAATATCTTTTTCCATCCTTTCATTTTCAGTCTGTAGGTGTCTTTAGGTCTAACATTGAGTCTCTTGTAGGCAGCACAGAGATACATTCCACCCCCTCCTTTTTTTTAATCCATTCAACATCCTATGTCTTTTGATTGGAGCATTTAGTCCATTTACATTCAAAGTAATTATTGATAGGTATCTACTTATTGCCACAATGAATCATGGAACACTACATCAAAAACTAATGATGTACTGTATGGTGACTAACATAACATAATAAAATAAAATAAAATAAAATAAATTTTTTTGTAGTTCTCTGTTTCTTTGTTTTTCTTTTGCTCTCTTTCTTTGTGGCTCAGCTTTCTTTAATATTAACCTCAGATTTCTGTTTATTTTTGTGGATCTATTACAGATTTTTTTTATTTGTGGTTACTGTTGGGTTCATAAATAACATCCTATGTATATAGTACTCTATATTAAGCTGATGGTTGCTTAAGTTCAAACACATTCTAAAAGTACTAAATTTTTACTCCCCCTCCAAGTTTTATGTATTTGAAAACATATATTACATTTTTTTTTTAAATTTTGTGTATTCCTTGACTAATTTTTGTAGATATAATTGATTTTGCTACTTTTGTTTTTTAACTTCCATACTGGCTTATATGTAATTAATCTACTACCTTTACTATGTTTGCTTTCACCTGTAAATTTTTTTCCTTTTGAACTTTCTTCTAGTTATGGCCTTTTCTTTCCACTTAAAGAATTCCCTTTAGGAGGGGCGGAGCAAGATGGCGGAGGAGTAGGAGACCTGGATTTCCTCTGGTCTCAAGAATTCAGCTGGATAGGGATCAAACCATTCTGAACACCTACAAACTCAACAGGAGATCGAAGAAAAGAATAGCAACAATTCTCTGAACAGAAAAGCGACCACCTTCTGGAAGGTAGGACGTGCGGAGAAGTGAATCTGAGGTGATATTCGGGGGGATAGACGGCGGGGGAGGGGCCTCCGTTGGCCGCTTCTGGCAAGTGATAGAGCCGTGGAGCACAAAATCAGAACTTTTGGAAGTCGGCTCCGCTGAGGGACGTCACTCCGGTGGCTAAGTGGGGGGTGGAACCCTCGTGGGACAGTGTGGTCTCAGGACCCTCGGGGACACAGAAAGACGGGGGGTGCCTGAGTGCGGCAGAGCTCCCAGGTATGGCAGCGGGGAAGCCGGCTGCAGAGATGGAGCCGAGGCGTGGGCTCTCAGTTCGGGGTTGTCATAAACCGTGATCCACGGCACAGTCGGGCCACTGCTCCTCCAGCAGGGACCCAACAAGTGGCAGATCCAGGGAGACTCACCTTCCTCCCCCGGGGGGAGCGGCGCGGGAGCACACTGCAAGGATCTGCTGGGTTTGGAGACTCCACACGGGGTCGGGTGCCAGAGATAGAAACACGTGGTCACAGGCTGGGTGAGCACGGAGTGCGGCCGGAGACCAGGGAGATGGGAGTGACTGATGGCTTTTCTCTGGGGGCTCACTGAGGAGCGGGGCCCCGAGTCCTCGGCTCCTACGAGGTGGAGATTGGGAGACCGCCATTTTCACTCTCTGCCTCCAAAGCTGTACGGAAAGCTTGCAGGGAACAAAAGATCCGGAGAGCAAACCCAAGCAGATTACTTAGCGCAGACCAGGCAAGGGCAGGGCAATTCCGCCTCCGGCAAAGACATTTGGGAACCACAGCAACAGGCCCCTCCCCGAGAAGATCAGCGAGAACCGCCAGCCAAGACCAAGTTTACCGATCAATGAGAACGGCAGAACTCCTGTGCTAGGGGAATAATGCACATAGAATCCATGGCTTTTTTACCATGATTCTTAGTCTTTCAAAGTTAATTTTTTTTTTAACTGTCTTTTTTTTTTTTTGAATTTTTCTTTTTCCCTTTTTCAACCAACATCTTATCAATCCCTTTTTTAAAAAACATTTTTATTTTTCATATTTAGAGTCATATTCTATCCCTTCCTAGTAGTTACCCGTATTTTTGGCATATATATAACTTGTTCTCTCTTTAAAACTTTGAGATAGTTTCTTCTAACAGATCAAAATATACCCTAAATCTCTAGTGTATGGTTTTTTTCTACTCCCCTGCCTGATCACATTCACTCCTTTTTCTTTTTTCTTTTTTAAATCCTCTTCTTTTTTTTTCCAAACAACTTCTTATCAATTCCTTTCATAAAATTTTTTATAATTTCCATCTTTACAGTCATATTCCATCCCTTCCTCATATTAACCCTTATTTTTGTACATATATAAGTTTTTCTTTCTTTAAAATTTTGGGAGGCACTTTCTTCTAACAGACCAAAATACACCCAAAATCTAGTGTGTGGCACTGATCTATATACCAGCCTGATCATATTTGATCATATTCTGTTTTTTGTTTGTTTTTATCTTTATCTTTTTCTTTTTTTTTTCTTTTTCTTTTTTCTCTCTTTCCCTTTCTTTTCCCACTGCTTCAGGTCTTTTCTGATTTGTTTAGAGTATATTTTCTGGGAACGTTGTTACCCTGTTAGCATTTTGTTCTCTCATTAATCTATTCTCCTCTGGGCAAAATGACAAGATGGAAAAAATCACCTCAACAAAAAGAACAAGAGGTAGTACTGACTGCCAGGGACCTACTCAATATGGACATTAGTACGATGTCGGATCTAGAGTTCAGAATCATCACTTTAAAGATACTAGCTGGGCTTGAAAAAAATATGGAAGTTATTAGAGAAACGCTTTCTGGAGAAGTAAAAGAACTAAAATCTAACCAAGTAGAAATCAAAAAGGCTATTAATGAGGTGCAATCAAATATGGGGGTGCTACCTGCTAGGATAAATGAGGCAGAAGAGAGAATCAGTGATATAGAAGACCAAATGACGGAAAATAAAGAAGCTGAGAAAAAGAGAGATAAACAACTACTGGATCACGAGGGCAGAATTCGAGAGATAAGCGATACCATAAGACGAAACAACATTAGAATAATTGGGATCCCAGAAGAAGAAGAAGAAAGAGAGAGAGGGGCAGAAGTTATAATGGAGCAAATTATAGCAGAGAACTTCCCTAATTTGGGGAAGGAAACAGGCATCAAAATCCAGGAAGCACAGAGAACCCCTCTCAAAATCAATAAAAAGAGGTCAACACCCCGACATCTAATAGTAAAACTTATGAGTCTCAGAGATAAAGAGAAAATCCTGAAAACAGCTCGGGAGAAGAGATATGTAACCTACAATGGTAGAAACAGATTGGCAACAGACCTATCCACAGAGACCTGGCAGGCCAGAAAGGACTGGCAGGATATATTCAGAGCACTAAATGAGAAAAATATGCAGCCAAAAATACTATATCCAGCTAGGCTGTCATTGAAAATAGAAGGAGAGATAAAAAGCTTCCAGGACAAACAAAAACTAAAGGAATTTGCAAACATGAAACCAGCCCTACAAGAAATCTTGAAAGGGGTCCTTTAAGCAAAGAGAGACCCTAAAAGCAACATAGACCAGAAAGGAACACAGACAATATACAGTAACAGTCACCTTACAGGCAATACAATGGCACTAAATTCCTATCTTTCAATAGTTACCCTGAATGTAAATGGGCTAAATGCCCCAATCAAAAGACACAGGCTATCAGATTGGATTAAAAAACAAGACCCATTGATATGCTGTCTGCAAGAGACTCATTTTAGACCCAAAGACACCCCCAGATTGAAAGTAAGGGGGTGGAAAACCATTTACCATCCTAATGGACACCAAAAGAAAGCTGGTGTGGCAATCCTTATATCAGACAAATTAGATTTTAAACCAAAGACTGTAATAAGAGATGAGGAAGGACACTATATCCTACTTAAAGTGTCTATCCATCAAGAAGATCTAACAATTGTAAATATCTATGCCCCTAACATGGGAGCAGCCAATTATATAAGGCAATTAATAACAAAAGCAAAGAAACACATTGACAACAATACAATAATAGTGGGGGACTTTAACACCCTCCTCATTGAAATGGACAGATCGTCTAAGCAAAAGATCAACAAGGAAATAAAGGCTTTAAATGACACACTGGACCAAATGGACTTCACAGACATATTCAGAACATTCCATCCCAAAGCAATGGAATACACATTCTTCTCTAGTGTCCATGGAACATTCTCCAGAATAGATCACATCCTGGGTCACAAATCAGGTCTCAACCAGTACCAAAAGATTGGGATCATTCCCTGCATATTTTCAGACCACAATGCTTTGAAACTAGAACTCAATCACAAGACGAAAGTTGGAAAGAACTCAAATACATGGAGGCTAAAGAGCATCCTACTAAAGAATGAATGGGTCAACCAGGAAATTAAAGAAGAATTAAAAAAATTCATGGAAACCAATGAAAATGAAAACACAACTATTCAAAATCTTTGGGATGCAGCAAAGGCAGTCCTAAGAGGAAAGTATATAGCAATACAAGCCTTTCTCAAGAAACAAGAAAGGTCTCAAATACACAACCTAACCCTACACCTAAAGGAGCTGGAGAAAGAACAGCAAATAAAGCCTAAACCCAGCAGGAGAAGAGAAATAGTAAAGATCAGAGCAGAAATCAATGAAATAGAAACCAAAAGAACAGTAGAACAGATCAACGAAACTAGGAGCTGGTTCTTTGAAAGAATTAACAAGATTGATAAACCCCTGGCCAGACTTATCAAAAAGAAAAGAGAAAGGACCCAAATAAATAAAATCATGAATGAATGAGGAGAGATCACAACCAACACCAAAGAAATACAAACAATTATAAGAACATATTATGAGCAACTCTATGCGAGCAAATTAGATAACCTGGAAGAAATGGATGCATTCCTAGAGATGTATCAACTACCAAAACTGAAACAGAAAGAAATAGAAAACCTGAACAGACCTATAACCACTAAGGAAATTGAAGCAGTCAACAAAAATCTCCCAAAACACAAAAGCCCAGGGCCAGATGGCTTCCCAGGGGAATTCTACCAAACATTTAAAGAAGAATTAATACCTATTCTTCTGAAACTGTTCCAAAAAATAGAAATGGAAGGAAGACTTCCAAACTCATTTTATGAGGCCACCATTACCTTGATCCCAAAACCAGACAAAGACCCCATCAAAAAGGAGAATTACAGACCAATATCCCTGATGAACATGGATACAAAAATTCTCACCAAAATCCTCGCCAATAGGATCCAACAGTACATTAAAAGGATTATTCACCACAACCAAGTGGGATTTATCCCTGGGCTGCAAGGTTGGTTCAACATCCGCAAATCAATCAACATGATACAATACATCAACAAAAGAAAGAACAAGAATCATATGATCCTCTCAATAGATGCAGAAAAAGCATTTGACAAAGTACAGCATCCTTTCTTGATCAAAACTCTTCAGAGTATAGGCATAGAGGGTACATACCTCAATATCATAAAAGCCATCTATGAAAAACCTACAGCGAATATCATTCTCAATGGGGAAAAACTGAGAGCTTTCCCCCTAAGGTCAGGAATGTGGCAAGGATGTCCACTATCACCACTGCTATTCAACATAGTATTAGAAGTCCTAGCCACTGCAATCAGACAACAAAAAGAAATCAAAGGCATCCAAATCGGCAAAGAAGAAGTCAAACTCTCACTCTTTGCAGATGATATGATACTTTATGTGGAAAACCCCAAAGACTCCACCCCAAAACTGCTAGAACTCATACAGGAATTCAGTAAAGTGGCAGGATATAAAATCAATGCACAGAAGTCAGTGGCATTCCTATACACCAACAACATGACAGAAGAAAGAGAAATTAAGGAGTCGATCACATTTACAATTGCACCCAAAACCATAAGATACCTAGGAATAAATCTAACCAAAGAGGCAAAGGATCTGTACTCAGAAAACTATAGAATACTCATGAAAGAAATTGAGGAAGACACAAAGAAATGGAAAAACATTCCATGCTCATGGATTGGAAAAACAAATATTGTGAAGATGTCAATGCTACCTAGAGCAATCTACACATTCAATGCAATCCCCATCAAAATACCATCCACTTTTTTCAAAAAAATGGAACAAATAATCCTAAAATTTGTATGGAACCAGAAAAGACCCCGAATAGCCAGAGGAATGTTGAAAAAGAAAAGCAAAGCTGGCAGCATCACAATTCCGGACTTCCAGCTCTATTACAAAGCTGTCATCATCAAGACAGTATGGTACTGGCAGAAAAACAGGCACATAGATCAATGGAACAGAATAGAGAGCCCAAAAATGGACCCTCTACTCTATGGTCAACTAATCTTTGACAAAGCAGGAAAGAATGTCCAATGGAAAAAAGACAGTCTCTTCAACAAATGGTGTTGGGAAAACTGGATGGCCACATGCAGAAGAATGAAACTGGACCATTTCCTTACACCACACACAAAAATAGACTCAAAATGGTTGAAAGACCTCAATGTGAGACAAGAGTCCATCAAAATCCTAAAGGAGAACACAGGCAGCAACCTCTTCGACCTCAGCCGCAGCAACTTCTTCCTAGAAACATCACCAAAGGCAAGGGAAGCAAGGGCAAAAATGAACTATTGGGACTTCATCAAGGTAAAAAGCTTTTGCACAGCAAAAGAAACAGTCAACAAAACCAAAAGACAACCGACAGAATGGGAGAAGATATTTGCAAATGACATATCAGATAAAGGGCTAGTATCCAAAATCTATAAAGAACTTATCAAACTCAACACCCAAAGAACAAAGAATCCAATCAAGAAATGGGCAGAAAACATGAACAGACATTTTTCCAAAGAAGACATCCAAATGGCCAACAGACACATGAAAAAGTGCTCAACATTGCTTGCATTAGGGAAATCCAAATCAAAACCTCAATGAGATACCACCTCACACCAGTCAGAATGGCTAAAATTAACAAGTCAGGAAATGACAGATGTTGGCGGGGATGCGGAGAAAGGGGAACCCTCCTACACTATTGGTGGGAATGCAAGCTGGTGCAGCCACTCTGGAAAACAGTATGGAGGTTCCTCAAAAAGTTGAAAATAGAGCTACCATATGATCCAGCAATTGCACTCCTGGGTATTTACCCCAAAGATACAAAAGTAGGGATCCGAAGGGGTACGTGCACCCCGATGTTTATAGCAGCAATGTCCACAATAGCCAAACTGTGGGAAGAGCCAAGATGTCCATCAACAGATGAATGGATAAAGAAGAGGTGGTATATATATACAATGGAATATTATGCAGCCATAAAAAGGAATGAGATCTTGCCATTTGCAACGACGTGGATGGAACTGGAGGGTATTATGCTGAGCGAAATAAGTCAAACAGAGAAAGACATGTATCATATGACCTCACTGATATGAGGAATTCTTAATCTCAGGAAACAAACTGAGGGTTGCTGGAGTGGGGGGTGTGGTGGGAGGGATGGGGTGACTGGGTGATAGACACTGGGGAGGGTATGTGCTCTGGTAAGTGCTGTGAATTGTGCAAGACTGTTGAATCTCAGATCTGTACCCATGAAACAAATAATGCAATATATGTTAAGAAAAAAAAAAAGAAGAAGATAGCAGGAGGGGAAGAATGAATGGGGGGAAATCGGAGGGGTAGATGAACCATGAGAGATGATGGACTCTGAAAAACAAACTGAGGGTTCTAGAGGGGAGGGGGATGGGAGGATGCGTTAGCCTGGTGATGGGTATTGAGGAGGGCACGTTCTGCATGGAGCACTGGGTGTTATGCACAAACAATGAATCATGGAACACTACATCTAAAACTAATGATGTAATGTATGGGGATTAACATAACAATAAAAAAAATTAAAAAACATAAAAAAATGAAGGAACTGGTAGTCACAGATTGGGAGAAAAGAATGTAAAAAATGGTTTTGAAGGGAAGAATATGATGAGATGAGGAAGAAAAGTACTAGTTGAATGTAAAGCAATGGATGTTGAGTGTTTGGTGAGGCAGGAAGAATGACAAGTGAGACCCTTGCTTTTCACTCCTCCGAGCTTCTGCTCCTGCCATTGCCACTACCTGGAAAGCCTTCACCACTGAAGAAGTCATCTTTCAGGATCGAGCTCAAGTCACTCTTCCTCTTTCAAGCTTCCTTTGACACAGGCTTTGGTTTTTGTCTCCACGGTAGCCCATACATGCCTGTATTATGGCACAGAATGCGTTGTATTTCATTAATGAATTTTTAATTTGTGTAAGCCATCATCTCAACAGCAAGCTCCATGGGGGCAAGACACTTAACTTTTCTTGAATGCAGTCTTGTCATATAACAAATGTACAATACATATGTTGTAGGCTTGACTCGAGTTGACTTGAATCGAAACCATTTTGGAGAAGGATCAGTTGACAGAGAGCCTTAAAAGTAAGGCTGAAAAGATCGGTTTTATATAATTCATAATGTAGAAATTTTAAGCATATATCTCTTTGGGATATTAGGATGCTTTTCCTAGAAGTTGGATAAAAAGAAAGCTTTATGAGTCTTCCAACTGTGTTCACCAGAGATCAAGAGTCGGCGGCTCTGGGAAGACTGTTGATGGACAATGTGGGAAGGTGCCAGACTTGCCCACTTAATAATCTGCTAAAGGGCAAAATCATTTTATGTAGTACAAGTTGTAGATTCTTGATAAAGACAGCACAGTGGGTTGATGACCAATGTTAAAGCATTTTTAACAAGTTACTTGGATATCCTAAAATTCCAACCTAATTATTCCCCAAAGCCTCAAAGACAATATATGTAGCATGTTTACAATGTCAAAAAAAAAAAAAAAAGAAAAAGAAAAAAAAGAATTCCCTTTAACATTTTTTGTAAGGCTGGCTTGGTGGTGATGAAGTCCTTTTAACTTTTGTCTGGGAAACTCTTAATATCTTCTTCAATTCTCAATGATAGTTTTACCAAGAGAGTATTCTTGATTGTTGATTTTCTCCTCTTAGCACTTTGAATATATCATGTCACTCTTTTCTGGCCTGTGAAGTTATTGCTGAAAAATCAGCTGATAACCTTTTGGGATTTCCCACGTATGTAACTGTTTTCTTTTCTTTTGTTGATTTTAAGATTCTCTCTCTCTCTTTTTTAAAGATTTTATTTATTTATTAGAGAAAGAGAGGGAGAGAGCACAAGTAGAGGGAGCAGCAGAGGGAGAGGGAAAAGCAGGCTCCCCACTGAGCAGGAAGCCCAATGCGGGGCTTGATCCCAGGACCCTGGGATCATGACCCAAGCCGAAGGCAGACACTTAACTGACTGAGCCACTCAGGTTCCCTAAGATTCTCTCTTTATCATTACTTGATGCCATATTAATTATTATTTATGTTGGTGTGGACCTCTTTGGATTCATTTGTTATGGGCTTCTCATGCTTCCTGGACCCGGATGTCTGTCCCTTTTTCCAGATTAGGAAAGTTTTCAGCTATTATTTCTTCAAATAAGTTTGCTGCCCCCTTCTCTCTCTCTTCTTTTTCTGGGATCTCTATAATGCAAATGTTATTATGCTTGATGATGTCAGAGTTCCCTTACCTATTCTCATTTTTATTATTCTTTTTTCTTTTTGCTGTTCAGGTTGGTTGCTTTCCATCACCCTTCTCCCAGATTGCTGGTCTGTTCTATATCCTCTAATCTGCTATTGATTCCCTCTCATGTATTTTCCATTTTAGTTATAATATCCTTCAGCTCTGACTTTTTATATTTTCTCTACTCTGTTAGGTATGTCAGCTCTGTTTTCTGATCTTGAAGTAGTGGCCCTGTGTAGAAAGGAACTGTGGTGCCCTATAGCACAATACCCCCTAGTTGCCAGAACTAGGGGGTGTCCCCTGTGTGGGATGTGTATGCCCTCCTTTTGTGGCTGAGCCACAATTGCCTTTAGCTCAGCTTGCTGTAATGACCCACTTTGCTTGCTGTGGGCATATTGGGCAGGGTTTATTTTATGCACTGTTGAGAGGCTTAGCTGCAGCCACTGAGAGCTCATTGGTGGGAGGGGCCAGCATTCAGCCTGTCTCCGATTAGCTTCTGCTACATCTGGAGGTAAAGGGCAGGGCTTGCCACCACACAGTTAGCTATGAGGCCCAGATGCAGGAACTGTGGATGCACTGGGTGTAAGGTTATTTCTTCTCCTCCCTAGAGCAGGAGTAACTGAAATGGCACCAGTTCCAGCCTGAGCTGCCTGCTGGGTGTGGTGGGCAGGAGCTGCTTTGGAAGGATGCTTGTCTAGGCTCATGAGTTGGATGAATGGGTCTGCTGGGGAATGGCACATAGTACTGGAAGGGTAGATGGAGAATGTTAGAACTGGCTCCCGTAAGCATCCTGCTATCTAGGCTGGGGGAGGGCATGAAAAATGCCACCTGCCAGCACTCATGGTCTCAGGGAAATCTCTTGCAGATCTCTGCCCTTCTGGCACACATTCTAAGATTAGTCAATAAATCACCTTCATGTGTACCCCAGGCACTTTTCAAACTGCTGCTTCTGTGCTATCTCAGACCTGAGTTATTTAGTCTGCTTGCTCTTTAAGAGTGGGGACTCAGTTTCCTGTTGCCCCCAGATCTCCTAGAGTTAAACTTCACTGATTTTTAAAGCTCTTAGAGTTAAGCTGCACTGATTTTTAAAGCTAGACATTATGGGGACTTGTCTTCCCAGTGCAAGTCCCCCGGGCCAAGGGTGTCCAGTATGGGGTCTGATCCTCTTACTCCTCCATGCTTGTGATGTCCCTCCTGTTTGTGGTTAGTCATGCTGGGGATTTGATTGCCAATCACACCTCTGCTTCTCCTCTTCCTTTCAATGTGGGCTTTTCTCTAGAACTAAATGTAGAAATCTGTTCTCCCAGTCTTCAGGTCATTTTTGGAGTTGGTTGCATAAATGTAGTTGTTGCCTTCATGTCTGTGGAATAAAATGAGCTCAGGATCCTCCTACTCTGCCGTCTTCTCCAATATGCTTCCTCATTACTAATTATCTTTGTGTTTTTCTCTTCTGCTAAATTTATCAAAGAGTATTAGTTTTTACAAAGAACCAACTTTTTAAATTTGAAAATCAACTTCTATTATTTTCAAATTTAAGCAATTACTTTAGTTATTCGAATTTTTTTCTCCAAATTTGCTTAGGTTGTTTTGTTGTTCTTCCGACTTTGTGAGTTTAAATAAAACCTTGGAGATTGTCTTCATAAATAAATTTGGTCATATATCCAAAGTTTCTATTTTTATTTTATCCTCATTCTTTTCTTTTTTTAAAAGATTTTATTTATTCATCTTGAGAGACAGAGAGAGACAGCATGAAAGATAGCAAGAGCAGGGGAGGTGGGAGGGACAGCAGGAGAAGCAGACTCCCCGCTGAACAGGGAGCCTGATGTGGGGCTCTATCCCAGGACCCTGAGATCATGACCTGAGCCAAAGGCAGATGCTTAACTGACTGAGCCACCCAGACACCCCATCCTCATTATTTTCTAAATCAGGTTCTCAAGTGATTAAAAAGTGTTGATACATTAAACTGTGTCACAAGAATTTTGTTGGCTTCAGAAAATTTATTGAAAGGCTTTTCCTTTTTTTTTTTTTTTTAATGCAGTCAAGTAATAAATGTAAAAGGGTAATCAGCTAATCTTTATAACTTGGATACTTGAAAGATTTCACTGGTAAATTGCTTGGACCTAAGTAATTTTTAAAAAGTAATTTTTGTAAACTTTCATTTATGTTAGTTTGTAAAGAGTTTATAATTGAATTTGGAATAACCTAAGAGTCCTTGTCTTTAAAATGGAGGTTTCTACTTTCTATTTTCATAAGTGATATATTTGATGTTTTTTGTCTTGTGTTAAGTGTCTTGTTTTTGTTTTGTTGTTCCCTTATTTGCTTTTTTTAATGCACCCATTCTCTTTTTCTGGGTTTTTATTATTTTAAACTATCTTTGTTATTATTATTAACTTCAAATTCAGAGATTTTAAAGATTTCACTATGTTTTACATTTGACTAGTAGCTTTCCTTTAATTTTTCAAAAATATAACCGAAGTTTTCTTTTCTAATCATCAAAATCTAGTGCAATTGCATCTTTTGGGTAATTCTTTTCCTGTGTTAGGTGAGGAATTTAGCACGCTTTTAATCATCTCTTAATATACTTTATGCTTTATTCTCTAATTGTTTTAATTTCATTATTTTTTATAATATACATATTTTCTTTCAGGAGCTTTTTTCTTACTTTGTGTTCAGTTTTACCTTATTTTTAATAATCATTTAAACTCAATTCTATTTTAAATTGGTTTCCACTGTTAATTAATTATCCTGTAAATTATCCACTGCTAATCTTATTTGTTCTTTTTTTTTTTTACCATGACCTCCTTATTCTTTATTTTTAAATCTGGATTTATCTCTTGGTAGAAGCATAACTTCAAGTAATTTCTTTTCAAGATTGAGGATGATACATTTTTCTCAATATGTCTGTATTTTGTAATAACTTTCTATTTCCTTCATGCCTGAATGGCAAGTTGGCTTAGCATAACATCTTTAGCTCACCAACTTTTTTCCTTCAAAATTCTGTGGTTTATTTTTTCATTGCCTCTTGGTATTTCACATTGCAAAAGAATAGTCTGAAGCCAGCCCAATTTCAATTTCTTTGTTAATAACATGTGTTTTCTGGAGGATTTCTTGTTAGATGGTTTTGTTTATTCTTGTAAGTCCAGTATTTTGTTACTCTTGGATTTCTTTTTAATAATACTCCAGGCCCTTTTCAACCAAACAGTCATCTTTGACAGATGTGTCCACATTTATTTTATCACAAAGTGCTGTTGATTTTTTACTCCTAATCATCTCTGGAATCTTTCTCACTCCTCTGCTACCCTCCAAGGTAAAAAAAAAAAAAAAAAAAAAAAGCCACTGTTACCTCCTACCTGGACTCTCACTGTAAGAGCCTCTGACTTGCTTCTTTAAAACAAACCTCTGCACTGTAGCAAGAGAAATTATTCTTCCCCCAAATTCAACTCTGTTCACCTCACATATCTGCTTAAATGACCTCAATGGCTTTTGAAGAAACAGCAAAATCTCTAACATGGATTTGCCACAGAATTTTTCAAACTTCAGGTGGGAATCTATTGATGAATTATAAAACCAATTTGTTAGATCATAAGTGTCTTAAAAATTTATATACATGAAATACACATATGTGAATGTATATATACACACATATAAAACAATGTACATAAATCTAAACAAAAGATTTTATCAACTGTTGCCTATTCTTACTATGAAAAAAATACTCTGATATGTCTTGTCATATTCTGCTCCATTTCATAGTTTTTTTTTTTAAGATTTTATTTTTTTATTTGAGAGAAAGAGTGTGAGAGATAGAGAACACATGAGCAAGGGGGAGGGGTATTGGGAGAGGGTGAAGCAGACTCCCTGCAGAGCAGGGAGCCTGATGCAGGACTTGATCCCAGGACCCTGGGATCATAACCTGAGCCGAAGGCAGACAACTAACTGACTGAGCCACCCAGGCGTCCTTTGTAGTTTTTTTAAAATGCTTTCATGAAGTAGCAAATTGATTCTATATATGTACATATGAATATGTGTACTGGGCTATGGTGCAAAAAGTATTTTTACTGAAGGCCATGGTAAAAAAAAATGGCTGATGTCTCTGACCTACAGTACCCTAAATGGTCTAGCCCCTACATACCTCTTCATTATCATCTCATACATGTTCCTATTGAATCTCTTGGCCCTAGTCTCATTGGCCTTCTTATGGTTCCTCAACCATGCTATGCTCATTTTTACTAAAAGACTTTTCATATGTTATTTTTCTGCCAGGGACACTCCAGTTCCCTGCCTCTCAGAGCTCATATGAAACTTAACTTCTTTAGAGAAACCTCTGACCTCCTGACTAGGTCAAATCCTTCATCACATGCTCTTATACACCATCTACTCCTGACCTGGTTGTAATTTTATATTTGTTCATATGATTATCTGTCTTTCTCTCCAATTACCCACAAAGGCAAGAATGTGGCACATGTCTCTTTTTGTTTTATTTATCCTGTGTATTTTATAGAATGGGACCCCAAGTAATTATGTAAGTAATAAATGAATGTATATTCACAAATTTTTTGTTTTAGTTTGGGAAGATTGTTTTTCACTGTACCTTTGGTGACTGCTTTGTTTCTAACTTCTTCTTCCTACTCTTATAACTTTCTTATGAACATCTAGACTTCATATGATGGATACATTATTTTCCTTCCATATTGACTCAATACTTTAATATTTACTATCCTCCTTTGCATTCTGAAATACATTCTCAAATCTATTCTTTTCATTGATTACTGGATTTAAATTGTGCAAAAAAATTTTTTTTGCTGCATCTACTTTTTATTTATTGCATATTTAATTTTCTTACTTGAACTTGTTGTATCACACTTTCTTATCTTTAAATCTCAGTCTGTTTACTCCTTATCACTTTCTACTATTTCATCATATAAACCGTGTCCTTCACCTTATTAAGGAATCCAAGAATTTTTCTAAAAATTTCTTCTGGTTTTTATCATAACTTAGTATCCAAAGTTTATTCTTTTAGGACTAAGGAGAATGAAATTGTATTCATTTGAGCTTCAAGGATCTCTCTCTTTTTTTTCTTTTCTCTCTCTCTCTTTTTTTTTTTTCTTGGCTACACAATGTGTGTGCTACTCACTGAACACTTGGGAGTTGTAGATTCTTAGATCTCTAGCTGTAGGACAATGTGATACACAAAATGCCTAGTCCAAAAGCAATTCTCTAATGAGGCTCTGTTGGCATGAGATGGAGACTCTTCTGTTTCACTGTCTATTTCTCTGATGCACATTATAATTGCTCAGTATTTTTTATAGACTTACTAGATAAGAGTGTGGTGTGGGATGGGAATTGATATTTTGGCTGATTCAGAAATTTGGCTGAACATTGATAGAGAAGCCCTGCTCACTTATCAGGTTAATGGATAGTGTGCCTCTCTGACCTGGGGAATAGACAATGGGGTGTGGCAAAGTCTCTTTTCTGCCTACTCTCAAGTTGGCAGATGCGTTATGTTTAATGAAGTAAAACACAGATAGGTGAGTGCTTGTTTTTGAAATCAGCTCATTGTCTTTGTAATTAGTTAAAATTTCTCCTATGTGAAGGCAACAGGTTAACTAGCAATCTTAGTTTTTATTGTATGTGTTTGTTTTCTCTTTATGTTTTCAAATATAGAATGAAATTAAAATTGTGACATTGACTTCTCATAGATCAACTACTCTTTTGCAGGAAGTTTACAGGTTGAATATTTTTAATTTGAGAAGATAAAGGAATTCACTTTTTGGTATCAGGCAGGAAATTATACTTACAATCTCTTTAGGATTAGTTGTTTAAACCAGCTTGGGAATGCTTCATTTACCCATTTTGGGTAGATGCTAACCAAGTCTATATTAAAAGATTTTTTCTTGGGGGTATTTCTTTCTTATGAGATTAATGATACATTATAGTTGTACATTCCCCACTCCCTTCAACTGAGGGGGTTTCTGGAATCTACAAAATATAAAGAGTTTATCTTGTACTGTAAACCATAGAAATGCTAATAATTCCCTTTGTACCTTTATTTACCTGAATTCCCCAAGAAAATAAAATTTTTGGTGTTTCAAATTACCATGTTGGCTGAAGAAAACTCTTGGAGGTGATTGGTTATGTTTATGACCTTAATTGTGGTAATAGTTTCACGGATGTATGCATATTTCAGACCCATCAAATTATACACATTAAATATGCATAGATTTTTGTATATCAATTATACTTCAATAAAGCTGTTAGAAATAAATTAAATTGCCAAATTGGCATATTTCTCTTAATAGTGTTTGGAATATCTGAAATAATGAGAGATTTTTATTGTTATGTATTTGTTTTATATATAAACTATATAGGTTCATCATCTAGTTAATAATGACTGAGTATATGAGAACCCTTCTGTTTGGGTTTTCTTATTGCTTGTCAGGTTTGTCATCCTAATACTCAGGCTTTGATAACCCAGAGTTGTCTAGTTTTCAATGGATATTTATACTTCTATCATTTCTTTTTCAAAAATCTTACCATGAGTGACAATTTCTCAAAATATTTTTACTTATTGTTGTTACTAGTTATTGAGCTTTCTGCTTAGATTATCTTTGAGCAACAGATGTGAACTTTATGAGCCATTGGGTGATGAACTTAATAGCTTTAGGGAAGAAGCTCAAGGGAAAGGGGGATATTGTTTTTCCCTACAGGTATTGTTAAATCAAGACATAGGATAAGCCAATTTTATTTCCTCAGAATAGATATGGTCAACAGTGGTTTCAGCCTGTCTTCTATCTGTATATTTAAAAGAAGCGTTCTCCCCCTATAGAAAAAAAAGTGCTATCAATTCTGTTATTATTAATCTTTAGTGGTAGTGATAGAAATACTGTAGTGATAGAAATACCACTCTGTAACAGCAAATTCTGTTATGCTACTCGCTCTAATAAATATGTGATGACACAGTTTCAGCAGTGCTGATGAAGTTCAGATTAAGTTTCAGAAGGAAATCATTTCACATTTTAGCAATTCCATGTAAAATACTGCAATGAATGGATTTGGAATATTTAGTAATGCTGACCTCTTAAAAATATATGTGAAATTGCATTTAGATTCATCATAGAGATTGCATTTAATATTGTAAAGTTATGACGATGAATGAGTTTAACAACCTAAGTTTCTTTTTCATTCAAAACTGCAGGCAAAGGCCTGGAGAGAGTATGTGTAGAATGATCTAATACATTTAGATTTCCTATGGATAAAACTTGAATGAACCACTGACACAGCTTATATTACCTTCTAGCACTATGGTATTATCTAATGAATATTTGGCTAATATAATCTTCAGTTATTTATTAAAATGATTCCATACAAAAAGTAATTGTATCTTGTCAATCAGTACATACACATTGAGACTTGCCACATTAATGTCTTTGTGAAATTGAACTGAGAAATGTACAGTTGTCTTATATTCAATAACTTAAAAGATCCTTTTGTGAGGTTAGCTAAGATTGGGTGTGCATTAAATGATTATTTTTCTATTAGTCTGAGCTCTAAAGAAGCCTGAGAGATTGGACATGGTAGAATTGCTTTTATGGACACTTCAGATATTAACATATTTTCATTTACTTTTCATTTTGCCATATCCTGAGAAACAATAGTCAGTGAAAAATGTGATCAAAAGTGTAATCAGGCTCAACAAATACCCATTTATTTACTTTTTGGGGTTTGGATTATAAAGTCCTACAGTCATTGGGTTATTGACTGGGCCATTACTATTTCCAGAATTTTCTTTCTTTTTTTGTTTTTAAGTAGGCTCCATGCCCAGTGTCGAGCTCAATGCGGGGCTTGAACTCATGACCCTGAAATCAAGACCTGAGTCGAGACCAAGAGTCAGACTCTAAACTGACTGAGCCACCCAGGCACCTTTCTATTTTTGGGATTTTCTAATTCCTGTTGATTTGGGCTGAGATAAAGCATCATGGCACAGTTATTTTATTGGGAGAATTAATAAGCTTCATTTCATTGCATCTAAGCCAAAGGAAGATTTGAAAAGGAGTTAGCTGAGACATCAATTGACTATGATCTATACTTGAGGAGAGAGATGTTTAATGAAAGTCTATGTGAAGTAGAGAATGACCATCCAGAAATAAACTCAAAAAACATATAGAAGATTGTCTTTGAAGTGCTGTCCCATCAGAGTTCACAAATACAGTAAAATTCCCAATCCAATGTATGCTCAGAGTGAAATTGGACAGGATAACATAGTGTGTAGAAACTTCACAGAGCAATGATAATATTTCTCACACCACTTTTCTGATTTAGATCCTACATATTGTTCACTTTTGTAAGGCTTTTATTTAGGGTTTTACATATTTAAGGATTTATTTATGTATTTATGAGTTATTATTCTTAAAGAGACATAAAAGGGATCCAAAATATACTTCTCTGTAATATTTTTTATAGAAAGATAGGACCTAAAAATGAGGATTTGCATTTTGGGGGGGAATTCATAGTCTCTTGAATTATAACTAGGTCTTGGTTCTCACAGCTAAATGGTATAAGATTAGGTTAACTCCATAGACTTAGAGCAGCCTTCATCCTAGACCATACTGAAGATCCGGCCAGTTCTAGTCAATATTTTTTCATTTACAGGAGACTACATGGGAGAAAAGTGAGGAGTTCAGACAGTAAGAGATTTCTTCAGAGGTGCTATTATGCTGAAAACTAGACAAGTTTTTTTCAGGTATATTCCAAAAGCTGACAATTGTGAGAAGAACTCTAGTAATATAGACAAAGATCCCATATTGCCTTACCCCAAAACTCGATTTAGGACCTCTGTTTGTTTCCCTCTTTAAGATCGGATCTGTGGAGCCATAACTCTGTGGCTACCCTTAGCCATGGCTTCCCACCTACTTCCTTCCTGTTGAATGAGAAGGCTTAGTGATGTAAAAAAGATTTGACTCACTGAAAAACAAATGAACTTGATATCTAGGTCAGAAAGAGTCAAAATACGAAGGAGATTATGTAGTTGATGCCCTAAAGCAATTTCAGAAATTATATAAATCTCCTAAAAGGCATAAAGGGTAAAATTTCTCAGTAAGTAGACTATAATCTGTCTGGATGACATATTAGACAACCCATAGGCAGGAGGACACAGGTACAACAGTGGAGTTTTTCTTTCCCTTTATACAAAATGTACCTGAACTTTTTAAAAATTGTTTTATAATTTATTGTAAAAATGAGAAATTAATTCTATTACCACTACACGTTTGTAATCTAGACTTAACTACTTTCAGCAATCTATTTTGTAAGACGGATTTCATAATTTATTTCTCAAGAATTTTCTTGATAAAAAAAGAATTTTCATGATATTCCTTAAAAATTCATATTAACATATTTACTTGAATTGATAACTGAAGTCAGTTTTCTGAAGAGATTGCATGCAATATGACTGATTTTGCCAATTGCTTATATGGTGAACATTTCCCCCCAAATTCAGTGAGCTAAGTCTGTTGCTTTAGCTCATCAAAATTTGGACAAAAATATATTTAAAACATGTGATAAGATAAAAATAATTTTATTGTTAATTATGACTATGCAAAGATATACTGTTAAAGAAGTTTTATGTTCCCAATCCTTTTTTTCCATTTTAATAATAAATTTTAAATTTATTTTTTAATTTAAATTAATTAACATATAATGTATTATTTGTTTCAGGGGTACAGGTCTGTGATTCATCAGTCTTATATAATACCCAGTGCTCATTACAACACATACCCCCCCAATGTCCATCACCCAGTTACCCCATCCCCCTGCCCCCCTCCCCTCCAGCAACCCTCAGTTTGTTTCCTAAGATTAAGAGTCTCTTATGGTTTGTCTTCCTCTCTGGTTTCATCTTGTTTCATTTTTTTCTCTCTGAACTTTGAACCAGTACAAGGGCTTCTTCATTTTACACCTGAAAAAAGCCAGAACTACATACCACGAACAGGTTAAGCTGCTATCAGTTAGTCTTTTGCAAGTTTCTATTTCCTTGCTTCTCAAATAATTTTGAGAATTAGTCCAGGGCCCTGAATATTTTAAATTTATATTTTTCATTCCATAAAATTCACTTTGGCTGAGGATCAAAAAATCTTTTGGCCAGTGGTACAATTGAGCTCCCCCCCCGCCCCTACTCAGGGATAAAAGTTTAAGTATCCTCTGAAGTCAGCTTTATTCTTCAACTAATCTTTTTTAGATAAATGAGCACAGCAGAGGCATGTTAACCAGGGAATTTCACCTTGGTGGGTTTTAGCAAATATTCAAATGAAAAACAGAAAAATACAATAGCACCACCACTGCAGTGATAAAAGAAGAAATGGGAAAAGAATGGCTTCTAATGTCAGAGATGGGCTCACTGTTTTCTTTTGATATAGCATTTATGTGTAGAGAAATGCACAAATCTTAAGTGAACATTCATGAGTTTTGACAAATAACACCACCATTACATTACTCACTTTGCTGAAAAAGGGTGAGACGTTTTAGAAACATTCACCAGCATTAGATAAAGGAAAATGCCTGTAGTTTAGTATTTACACAGTAGACACATTAATGACACCACATCACTCAGTCATACTTCAGAAGGGTAACTCTTCAAAATCCTTTACTGAATAGAAATTGTCATCACCCAAATATATCAGCACCCCAGAAACTTCTGTCATGTCCCTTTGCAATTAGTTAATGCCCTAGCACACTCCTCAGAGGCAACAACTGTTAGGTTTTTGTTTTTTTTTCACTATAAAATATTTTTGTCTGTTCTAGAATTCCATAAAATTGGAGTTGTATTATATGTACTCTTTTGTGTAAGGCTTCTGTATTAGTTTGCTAGAAGTGATATAAAAAATAGCACAGACTGATGGTATAACCAAAGCAATGTATTTTATCACAGTTCTGGGAGCTAGATGTCCAAGATGCAGGTGTTGACAGATTTATTTTTTTCTCTCTTTGGCTTGCAAATGACCATATTCTTGCTGTGTCCTCCATGGTTGTCCCTCTGTCTCTGTGTTGTCTATGTCCTAAGTTCCTTCTCTTATAAGGACACCAGCATATTTTATTAGGGCCCACCCATATGACCTCATTTTACCCTAATTACCAATTGAAAGGCCCTATCTCCAAATATGGTTACATACTGAGGAGGTAGTAGGGGTTAGGATGTCAATATTTAAATTTGAGGAAATATAACTTTGGCCGTAACAGTTGTTTTTTAATCACAAAAATGTTTTTGAGATTCATCCATGTTGTTTGTATCAATGGTTTGATTTTTTTTATTTCTGAGTAGTATTTCATTATGTGAATATACTACAGTTTATTTATTTTATTAATGGACACCTAGGATGTTTTCAGTTTTTGACTTTTATGAATGAAGCAACTTGAGCATTGTTGTACAAGTCTTTTTGCAAACTTATGTTTTCATTTAACTTGGCTCAATATTTAGGAATGGAATTGCTGGATGTAGGTTAATTTCATTGGAAACTTCCAGAAAATTTTCCAAAGAGGTTGCATGATTTTACAATCCTATCATCAATTTATGAGAACTTCAGTTGCTCCAAATCCTTATTAACATTTGGCGTTATCAGCTTTTTACATTTTAGTCATTCAGGTGGATGTGTAGTGTATTTCTGGCTTTAATTTTCATGTTCCCCCCCCCCCATGACATAGAATACTTTTGCATGTACTTGTTGGCC
This sequence comes from Phoca vitulina, assembly GCF_004348235.1. Classification (NCBI taxonomy): domain Eukaryota; kingdom Metazoa; phylum Chordata; class Mammalia; order Carnivora; family Phocidae; genus Phoca; species Phoca vitulina. The sequence continues at coordinate 8,938,965 of NW_022589714.1, forward strand.
ATTTGTGTAGAGAGTACCTAGAGATTCTTAGGAAAAACCTATGTGAAACAAATGTTCTCAATGTGTCCATCCTCTAAAAAGTCAGTTCTGATATTGCACCTGATGTTTCTGACCAATCTGATCATCTCATGTGTATCTTGAATAAAAGCAGGTATAAATTATCTAATGGTATGGCATTGACCTTGAAGAAAAAGAACTGGGTATGTGTATGATTCTATATTTTTATGTTTCTTGGTGCTCTGTGAAATCATAATAATATGAAAAAGGGAGAAAGAAAGAAAAAAAGCTCTCTTCTCTGTAATTAAAATTGGCCTAAATCACAACTGGACAGGCAGTTGGAAAACTATGATGTTAGATCTCTATCTTACTCCACTTACTAATACAAATTCCAGATGGAGAAAAAAATCTATTTTAATTATTTTAAATCAAACACAAACTCATTTTTTATAAAGTCAAATGTTTCCTAAAAGTTTTTTTTTGTTTCCTAAAAGTTTATAATGGAAAATGGAAATATTAGTTCTTTACTCCTCTCTTCTACCCTCAAGTCCTCTTACCCACAGGCACAAACCTTCAAGAATTTCAGCTATGCTTAGCTTTTATTTCTTATTTTTTAATTGAATTGATTTTTTAAGTTTTACTGAGATATAATTGACATTATCATTATATTCATGTAAGGTATACAGCATGTTTTGATATATACATATGTTGTGAACTGATCACCACAGTGAGTTTAGTTAATATCCATCATCTCACCTACTCACTTTTTTTCTTGTAATAAGAACTTTTAAGATCTACTCTCTTAGCAACTTTCAAATATACAATACAGTAATCACCATACTGTACATTATACACCCAGGACTTATAACTGGAAGTTTGTACCTTTTGACCACCTTCATCTATTTTGTCCTCCCCTTACCCTCTGCCTCTGGCAAACACCAATCTGTTCTCTGTCTATATGACTTTTTGTTTGTTTGTTTTAAATTCCACCTGTAAGTGAGATCACTCAGTATTTGTCTTTCTCTATCTGATTTATTTCACTTAGCATAATACCCTCAAGGTCTATTCTTGTTGTTGCAAATAACAAGATTTCCTTCTTTTTTATAATGAATACTACTACATATTATTACACACACACACACACACACACACCACATTCTCTTTATCCATTAATCTTTTGATGGACACTTAGGTTGTTTCCATACCTTGGCTATTGTAAATAATGCTGCAATGAACCTGGGGGTACAGGTATCTCTTTCATATAGTGATTTCATTTCCTTTGAATATATATCCAGAAATGGAATTTGTAGATCACATGGCAATTCTATTTTTAATTTTTGAAGAAACTCCATATTCTTTTCCTGCATACGTTTTAGTTGCTGCACCAAGTAACATTCTTACCAACCAAAGTGTACAAAGGTTCCCTTTTCTCCACATCCTCACCAACACTTGTTATCTCTTGTCTTTTTGATGATAGCCATTCCAATACGTATGAGGTAAAATCTTTTTGTGGTTTTGATGTACATTTCCCTGATGATTAATGACATTGAACACCTTTTCATATACCTGTTGGCTATTTGTATGTGTTCTTTGGGAAAATGTCTATTCAGTTTCTCTGCCCTTATTTTTTTTTTTTTTTGCTATTGAGTTGTATGAGTTCTTTATATATTTTGGATATTAACTCCTTATCTAATATATGATTTGCAAGTATTTTCTACCACTCCATAGGTTGCCTTTTAATTTTGTTGATGGCTTCCCTTGCTGTGCAGAAGCTTCTTAGTTTTGCATAGTGCCACCTGTTGATTTTTGCTTTCTTTTTTAACTTTTGCTCTTACTGTCAAATCCAAAAAGTCATTGTGATAACTGACGTAAAGGAACCTACCCCCTACATTTTCTTTAGGAGTTTTATGGTTTTAGGTCTTACATCCAAGTCTTTAATCCACTTTGAGTAGTTTTTTTATGTATGGTGTAAGATAGGGGTCCAGTTTCTGTCTGTGGCTATCATTCATTCATTTTCACTTCATTCAGTACATGTGGCTTTCCAGTTTTCCCAATACAATTTACTGAAGAGACTGTCCCTTCTTGATTGTAAATTCTTGGGTCTTTTGTCATAAAGTAATTGACAATATATGCATGAGTTTATTTCTGGGGTTTCTATTCTGTTCCATTGATCTGTGTTTCTGTTTTTATGCCAATACCATACTGTTTTGATTACTATGGTTTTATAATATAGTTTGAAATCAGGAAGTATGATGCCTCCAGCCTTGTTCCTTCTCAAGTTTGCCTTTGTCTTTTTTGGTTCCACACACGTTTTAGGATTGCTTTTTCCATTTCTGTGGAAAATACCATTGGTATTTTGATAGAGATTACATTCAATCTGTAGATCACTTTGGGTAGTATGGACATTTTAACAATATTAATTCTTTCAATCCATGAGCACAGAATATCTTTCCATTTCTTGTGGCTTCTTCAATTTATGTCATCACATCTTATAGTTTTCAGTGTACAGGTCTTTCGCCTCCTTGGTTAAATTTATCCCTAGGTATTTTATTCTTTTTGATGCAATTTAAATGGGATTAGTTTCATACTTTCTCCTTCTGATAGTTCATTATTAGTGTATAGAAACACAACGAGTTTTTGTATATTGATTTTGTATCCTGCCTCTTTACAGATTTTGTTTATTATTAGTTTAACAGTTTTTTGTGGAGTTTTTAGGGTTTTATATATATATAATATCATGTCATCTGCAAATAGAAACAGTTTTATTTCTTTCCCTTTCCTATTTGGTTACCTTTTATTTATTTTTGTTGCCTAACTGCTCTGGCTAAGATTTATAATACTATTTTGAATAAAAGTGACAAGAGAAGGCATCCTTGTCTTGTTCCTGATCTTAGAGGAAAAGCTTTCAGGTTTTCACTATTAAGTATGGTAGTTGTGGGCTAGTCAGATATGGACTTTATTATGTTGAGGTATATTGTCCCTATGCTCACTTTGTTAAGGGCTTCTATCATGAATGTTTGTTGAATTTTGTCAAATACCTTTTTGCATCTATTGAGATGATCGTATGATTTTTAAAAATTCTTTATTTAAATTCAATTTAGTTTGCATATACTGTATTAGTTTCAGGGGTAGAATTTAGTGATTCATCAGTTGCATATAACACCCATGCTCATTATATTAAGTGCCCTCCTTAATGCCCATCACCCAATTATCCCTCCCCCACACTCACCTCCTCTCCAGCAACCCTCAGTTTGTTTCCTAGAGTTTAGCATCTCTTATGGTTTGCCTCCCTCTCTAGAAGAGAGGGAGATGACCATATGATTTTTATCCTTCATTTTATTAGTGTGGTGTATCACACTAATATATTGGTGAATGTTGAACCCATTTTGTATCTGGAATAAATCCCACTTGATCCTTTAATATACTGTTGAATTCAGTTTGATATTTTGTTGAGAATTTTTGCATCTATGTTGATCAAGAATATTGACCTATAATTTTATTTTCTTATATTGTCCTTGTCTGGTTTTAGCATCAGGATAATGCCGGCCTCATAAAAGGAGTTTGGAAATTTTCCTTTGTTTTCTATTTTTTGGAATTGGTATTAATTCACATGTTTGATAAAAATAATAGTGAAGTCTCTGGTCCTGGACTTTTGTTTCTTGGGAGGTTTTGATTACTGAATCAATCTTTTTATTAGTAAGTAGTATGTTCAGATTTTATTTTTCTTCATGATTTAGTTTGGGTAGATTGTATATCACCAAAATTTATCTAATAATTTAGATTGTTTTATTTGTTGGTATAAAAATGTTTGTAGTAGTCTCGTGATCCTTTTTATTTGTTAAGACAAATTGTAATGTCTTCTCTTTCATTTCTAACTGTATTTGGTTGAATCCTCTTCTTTTTTCTTAAGTCTAGATAAAGATTTGTCATTTTTATTTATCTTTACATAAAACCAGCTCTTAGTTTCATTGATCTTTTCTGTTGTCTTTCTCATTTCTTCCATTTATTTCCTCTTTGATCTTTGTTATTTCCTTCCTTCTGCTAACTTTGGATTTAGTTTGTTCTTCTTTTTCTAGTTCCTGGAGGTATAAAGTTAGGTTGTTTATGTGAGATCTTGTTTTTGTTTTTGTTTTTGTTTTTAATGTGGGAGTTTATCACTATAAACTTCCCTCTTAGAATGGCTTTTGCAGAATCCCACAAGTTTTGATACATTGAATTTCCATTTTCATTTGTTTCAAGGTATTTTTTAAATTTCTCTTTTAATTTCTTCTTTGACTCATTGGTTGTTTGGTAATATGTTGCTTAATCTTCACATATTTGTAAATTTTTCAGTTCTCTTCTTGTAATTGATTTCTAGTTTCATACCATTTTGTTGGAAAAGATGCTTGATATGCTTTTAATATTCTTAAATTGATTAAGACTTGTTTTGTGGGCTTACATATAATCTGTCCTGGAGAATGTTCCATGTACACTTGAGAAAAATGCATATTCTGCTGCTGTTGGATGAAATATTCTATAAACATCTGTTAAATCCAATGTTTCCTTACTTATTTTCTGTCTAAATGACGTATCCATTGTTGAGTGTGGGGTATTGAAGTCCCCTAGTATTACTGTATTGCAATCTATTTTATCCTTCAAGTCTGTTAATATTTGCTTTATATGTTAGGAACGCCTCTTGTTGGACTGACCCCTTTATCATTATATATTATATGGAATATCCTTTTACATTCATTCCCATTTGTGTGTGTCTTTAAAAGCTGAAGTAAGTCTCTTGTAGGCAGCATATAGTTGGGCCTTGTTTTTTTTTTTTTTTTTTAATCCGTTCAGCTACTCTTTTAATTGGAGAATTTAGTCCATTTACATTTAAAGTAATTATGATGGGTATGGACATATATTGCCATTTTATTAATAGTATTCTGGCTGTTTTGTAATTACTTTATTCTCTTCTCCTGTTATTTGTGACTTTGTGATTTGATGACTTTCTGTAGTGGCATTAAATTCCTTTCTTTTTCTTTTGTGTATCTATTATAGGTTTTAGCTTTGTGGTTACTATGCTTACATAAAGCAGTTTATTTACCTAACAATTTATCTTAAGCTGGTAATAACCGAATCTTACATGCATACTAAAGCACTATATTCTTACTTTCCCTGCCCACATTGTGTTTGATGTGACAATTTATGTTTTTTTACCTTATGTATCCATTAAAAAATTATTGTAGTTATTTTTAATATTTTTATTTTTAATTTTTTTACTAGATTTCTAAGTGATTCATCCACCACCCTTCCAATATTAGAGTATTCAGAATCCAATTATATATTTATCTTTATCAGTAATATTTATACTTTCATATGTTTTCCTGTTACTAAGTAGCATTCATTCATTTCAGTTTGAAGAAATCCCTTTATTATTTTTTTGGAAGGTGGTCTAGTGGTGATGAATTACTTTTTACTTGTCTGAAAAACTCTTTATGTTTCCGTCAGTTCTGAGGGACAATTTTGCTGGGTAGAGTATAATTGGTTGGCAGTTTTTTCTTTTAGCACTTTAAATATATTATGTCACTCCCTGCTGGCCTGCAAAATTTCTACAGAAAAATCTGCTGATAATCTTATGGGTATTCTCTTGTATGTAAGAAATAGTTTCTTTCTTGCTGCTTTTATGATTCTCTTCTTTAACTTTTGACAGTGTACTTATAATGTGTTGGGGTGTGAGTCTCTTTGGATTCATCTTGTTTGGAACTTTCTGGGCATCTTGGAACTGGATGTCTGTTTATTTCCCCAGGTTAGGAAAGTTTATAATCATTATTTTTTAAATTAAGATTTCTTTTTTTAAAAAATTTTATTCTATTATGTTAATCACCATACATTACATCATTAGTTTTTGATGTAGTGTTCCATGATTCACTGTTTGCATATATCACCCAGTGCTCCATTCAGTACGTGCCCTCTTTAATACCCATCACCAGTCTAACCCATCCCCCCCTCCCCTCTAGAACCCTCAGTTTGTTTCTCAGAGTCCATAGTCTCTCATGGGTCATCTCCCCCTCTGATTCCCCATTTCATTTTTCCCTTCCTACTATCTTTTTTTTTTTTTTTTTAACATATAATGTATTATTTGTTTCAGAGGTACAGGTCTTTGATTCAACAGTCCTACACAATTCACAGCACTCACCATAGCACATAAATTAAGATTTCTGCCCCTTTCTCTCTCTATGTCTTCTTTTTAAGGGTATCCCTATAGTGAGAATATTGGTCTACTTGATGGTGTCCTATAAGTCCCTTAAACTATCTTTACTCTTTTTTGTTTTTTGTTTTTCTTTTTGCTCTTCTAACTGGATGAATTCCACTATCTTCAAGTTAGCTGATACTTTCTTCCACTTGATCTAGTATGCTGTTGAACCCCTCTATTGAATTTTTTTCAGTGCAATTATTGTATACTTCTGCTCTGTGATTTCTGTTTAGTAATTTTTTTTATTATGTTAGTCACCATACAGTACATCATTTGTTTTTGATGTAGTGTTCTATGATTCATTGTTTGCGTATAACACCCAGTGCTCCATGCAATATGTGCCCTCCTTAATACCCATCACTGGGCTAACCCATCCCCCCACCCCCCTCCCCTCTAAAATCCTGTTTGTTTTTCAGAGTCCATTAGTAATTTCTTATATTTTCTATCTTTTTGTTGAAATTCTCAATTTGTTCATGCATTGTTCTACTGACTTAGTATCTTCATGACCATTATTTTGAACTTTTTATCACATAAATCACTTATCTCCATTTCATTAAGGCCTGTTTCTGGAGTTTCATCTTTTTCTTTTATTTGAAGTATATTAATCTGTTTCTTCATTTTCCTCAACTCTCTGTGTTGCTTTCTACACATTAGATAAAATAGCCACCTGTTCCAGTCTTGACTGAGAGGTCTCATGTAGGAAGTGAACCTTACAGACAGCCAGGTAAGAACTGTTTCTGTGTTGGCTACAGTCCAGTGAGGCCTATAAATGTAGGTCCCCTGACCATTAGAATCAGGTAACCAATGGTTTTGTCCTCTGGGTGGCACATGCAAAAGCTGAGCCGGCAGGCATGTACTCAAGCTCCTTCCTGGGAAATATCAGTGACCCAAAATGGGCCAGAGGGAAAACATGGAGATGGTGCCTGGTGGCCTCCCCAGTCTCTGGGGGCAACCACAGTAAGCCCCTAGGTTTGTGTTAAGGTAGAAGCTTGACCCTGAGGTGACAGCTTTTGAAGTATGCAAATAGGCCTCTTTCAGGGAAAGACTGGGAGATGGATGTTTCTCTCTGCTCTCTCTGTACTGATCCCTGGGAGCATATCCATTGAGTTCTTATGAGACCACTAATTACTATTATTTGTTTGCTATAGTTTTGTGGATCTGTGGATGGAAGACCCTCTGGCTTTCTGAGCTAGGTGTTTTGGGGGCTTGTCCCTCAAGTAAAAATCTTAAAAGTTGGGGCACTAGATGTTGAGTCCAAATCATCCCTCTTCAGGGGAGGATCTTAGAGTTTTGAGTTCCCTCTTAATTATATGTTTCTATGTCTGAGGTGGGGTTTATGGTGAGTGTGTCTCAGCCTTTCCTACCCATTTGATGTGGCATTTTCTTCTTCACCCAATGTGTAGGAGTCACTTAGTAGTTTCTGGATCTCTTTCAGAGGGAATTTCTCCAAATGTAGTTATAAATTTGGTGTGTCAATGGAAAGAGGTGAGTTCAGGAACCTTGTATATCATTGCCTTGGACTGGAAACTTCCTTAGCTTTTATTTCTAAATAATATGGATGTACAGCTATTTCTTGGTTTATTGACTTTAGACATCATGTGTTGAGCCCTTTCATGACAGATGAGGGCTTATCATGTCAAAGTACCTCTCATTCCCCTCAGCACCATTTCCTGTCAACATAGCAATATTAGAATTTTGGTTGGGTAAAATTAGTGTTAAATTTTTATAACATTCAGGAGTCTAAGGTGGCAGAGGAGTAGGAGACCTTAGTTTTGTCTGGTCCTAGGAATTCATCTAGATAGCTTTCAAATCATTCTGAACACCTGCAAACTCAATTAGAGATCTAAAAAAAGAATAGCTGCAACTCTACAAATAGAAAAGTGACCATGTTCAGCAAGGTAAGAGGTTCAGAGAAGTAAATTTGAGGCAATATATGGGAAGATAAACCATGGGGGGAGGGAACCTCTGTAAGCTGGCTACTGGAAAGTGATATAGCAGAGGGGCACAAAATCAGAACTTTTAGAAGTCTGCTCTGGTAAGGGACATTCCTGCCTGAAAGGTGCTCAGGGGGCAAAGCAGGGTGGAATCCTAGGTGGTACTGTGTGGTCTCAGGATCCTCGGGGTCACAGGAAGACCAGGGATGCCTGAGTACAGCTGAGTTCCCAGACATCAGAGCAGGGAAGAGGGCTGAAATCAGTGAGCCCAGTGGGCTCTCAGTTTGGGGTTGCCATAAACTGTGAACCACTGCACAGTCAGGTGACTGCTCTCTGAGCGGAGGCCCAACAAGTGGCAGAACCAGAGTAAGAACCCCCTTTGTCCCTCAGAAGAAGTGGCAAGGATGTGTGCCACAGGAGTCTGCAGGGTCCAGAGACTCGAAACAGAGTCCTGTGTCTGAGATACAAATGCTCAGTCACAGGCTGGGTGAGCACAGAGTGCCGATGGAGACCAGGGAGACAGGAGTGATTGACTTTTCCCTGAGAGGGCACTTAGGAGTGGGGCCCAAGCTCTTGGATCCAGGGCTGGAGACTGGGGAGCTGCCATTTTCATTCTCATCCTCTAAAGTGGTGCAGAAAGCCTTCAGGGAACAAAAGCCACATAGAGGAATCCAGAGCAGATTACTTAGCCTGGCCCCCTGACAAGGGCGGTACAAGTCTGCTTGGGGCAAAGATACTTGAGAATCAACACAACAGGCCCCTCCCCCAGAAGATCAGGAAGAACCTCTAGCCAAGACCAAGTTTACTGATAATTGAGAATTGCAAAACTCCAGTGCTAGGGGAATATAGCATACAGAATTTATGTTGTTTTTTTTTTTTCCCCATGATTCTTCATTCTTTCAATTTTAATTTTTTTCTCATTCCTTTTTCACCTAATTTATCAAATCTTTTAAAAAATATTTTTAAATTTTCATTTTTACAGTTACATTTTATCCTTTCATGGTATTAAATTTTATTTTTGTATATATATATATATATAAGTTTTTCATTCTTTACAATTTTGGGATGCAGTTTCTTCTAACATACCAAAATACACCAGAATCTAGTATATTGTGCTATTCTTTTCACCTGTCTGATTATATTCTCTCTCTTTTTTAAATTTTTATTTATTTATTTTTCTTTTTCTCAGTTTTGGGTCCCTTCTGATTTGTTTAGTGTATATTTCTGGGGGTTGTTGTTGGCATTTTAGTATTTTGTTCTCTCATTCATCAACTGTTCTCTGGACAGAATGACAAGACAGAAAAACTCACCTCAAAAAAGAGAACAAGAGGCAGTACTGACTGCCAGGGACCTAATCAGTATGGACAAAAGTAAGATGTCAGAACTAGAGTTCAGAATAATGATTATAAAGATACTAGCTGGGCTTGAAAAAAGCATAGAAGAGACTAGAGTATGCTTTTCTGGAGAAATAAAAGAACTAAAATCTAACCAAGTCAAAATAAAAAAGACTATTAATGAGATGCAATAAAAAATGAAGGATCTAACTGCTAGGATAAATGAGGCAGAAGAAAGAATTAGTGATATAGAAGTCAAAATGATGGAGAATAAAGATGTTGAGAAAAAGGGAGATAAACAACTATTGGATCATGAGTAGCAAATTCGAGAGAGTGTGATACCATAAAGTGAAGCAATATTAGAATAATTGGGATCCCAGAAGAAAAGGAAAGAAAGAGAGGGGCAGCAGTTATATTGGAGCAAATTATAGTGGAGAACTTCCTTAATCTGGCATTCAAGTTGAGGACGCACAGAGAACCCCTCTCAAAATCAATAAAATAGGTCAACACCCCAACATATAATAGTGAAATTTGCAAATCTCAGAACAAAGAGAAAATCCTGAAAGCAGCACAGTACAAGAGATCCATAACTTAGAAGGGTAAAAACATTAGACTGGCAGCAGATCTATCCACAGAGACCTGGCAGGCCAGAAAGGACTGGCATGATATATTCAGGGTGCTAAATGAGAAAAATATGCAGCTAAGAATAGCTAGGATGTCATTCAAAATAGAAGGAGAGATAAAAAGCTTCCAGGACAAATAGAAACTAAAAGAATTTGTGATCACCAAACCAGCCCTACAAGAAATATTAAATGTGAAGAGAGAGCCCAAAAGTAACATAGGCCAGAAAGGAATAGAGAAACATACTTTACAGGTAATTCAATGGCACTAAATTCATATCTTCCAATAGTTACTTTGAATGTAAATGGGCTAAATGCCCCAATAAAAAGACACAGGGTAGGGATGCCTGGGAGGCTCAGTCAGTTAAATGTCTGCCTTTGGCTCGGGTCATGATCCCAGAGTCCTGGGATTAAGTCCTGCATTGGGTTCCTTGCTCGGAGGGGAGTCTGCTTCTCCCTCTCCCTCTGCCTGTCGCACCCCTGCTTGGGCTCACTCTTTTTCTCTCTCTGACAAATAAATAAAATCTTAAAAAAAAAAGACACAGGGCATCAGATTGGATAAAAAAGCAAGACCTATCGATATGCTGTCTGTAAGAGACTTATTTTAGACCCAAAGACACCTCCAGATTGAAAGTGAGGGGGTGGAAAACCATTTATCATGCTAAGGGACATTAAAAGAATGCTGGGGAGGCAATCTTTAAATCAGATAAATTAGATTTTACACCAAAGACTGTAATAAGAGATGAGGAAGGACACTATATCATAATTAAAGGGTCTATCCAACAAGAAGATCTAACAATTGTAAATATTCATGCTCCTAACTAGGGAACAGCCAATTATATAAAACAATTAATAACAAAATTAAAGAAACACACTGTTAATAATACAATAATAGTAGGGGACTTTAACACCCCACTCACTGCAATGGGCAGTTCATCTAAGCAGAAGATCAATAAGGAAACAAGGGCTTTGAATGACACATTGGACCAGATGGACTTCACAGATATATTCAGAGCATTCCATCCTAAAGCAACAGAATGCACATTCTTCTCAGGTGCACATGGAACATTCTCCAGAATAGATCACATACTGGGTCACTAATCAGGTCTCAACTGGTACCAAAAGACTGGGATCATTCCTTGCATATTTTTGGACCACAATGCTTTGAAACTGGAACTCAATCACAAGAGGATATTTGGAAAGAACTCAAATACATGGAGGCTAAAAAGCATCCTACTAAAGAATGAATGGGTCAACCAGGAAATTAAGATTTAAAAAATTCATGGAAACAAACGAAAATGAAAACACAGCTCTTCAAAACCTTTGGATGCAGCAAAGGCGGTCCTAAGAGGGAAGTATATAGCAATACAAGCCTTTCTCAAGAAACAAGAAACATCTCAAATACACAACCTAACCTTCCACCTAAAGGAGCTGGAGAAAGAAGAGCAAATAAAGCCTAAATCCAGCAGGAGAAGAGAATGAATGAAGATTAGAGCAGAAATCAATGAAACAGAAATCAAAAGAACAATAGAACAGATCCATGAAACTAGGAGCTTGTTCTTTGAAAGAATTAATAAGATTGATAAACCCTTGGCCAGACTTATTAAAAAGAAAAAAGAAAGGACCCAAATAGATAAAATCATGAATAAAAGAGGAGAGATCATAACACCGAAGAAATACAAACAATTATAAGAATATATTCTGAGCAACTATATGACAACAGATTAGGCAATCTGGAAGAAATGGATGCACTCCTAAAGACATATAAACTACCAAAACTGAAACAGAAGGAAACAGAAAACCAGAACAGACCTATAACCAGTAAGGAAATAGAAGCAGTAATGAAAAAAATCCCTGAACAAACAAGAATACAGGGCTAGATGGCTTCCCAGGTGAATTCTACAAACACTTAAAGAAGAATTAATAGCCATTCTTCTGAAGCTATTTCAAAAAACAGAAATGGAAGGAAAATTTCCAAACTCATTCTATGAGGCCAGCATTACCTTGATCCCAAAACCAGACAAAGACCTCACTAGAAAGGAGAATTACAGACCAATATCCCTGACGAACATGGATGCAAAATTCTCACCAAGATACTAGCCAATAGGACCCAACAGTACATTAAAAGGATTATTCATCATGACCAAGTGGGATTTATTCCTGGGCTGCAAGCGTGGTTCAACATCTGCAAATCGATTAACGTGATACACTACATAAATAAAAGAAAGGACAAGAACCATATGATCCCCTCAATAGATGTAGAAAAAGCATTTGTTAAAGTACAGCATGCTTTCTTGATTAAAACTTCACAGTGTAGGGATGGAGAACATACCTCAATATCATAAAAGACATATACAAAAAGCCCACAGCGAATATCATTCTCAATGGGGAAAACCTGAGAGCTTTTCACCGAAGGTCAGGAACATGACAGGGATCTCCAGTCTCACCACTGCTGTTTAACATAGTACTAGAAGTTCTAGCCTCAGCAATCAGACAACAAAAAGAAATAAAAGGCATCAAAATTGGCAAAGAAGAAGTCAAACTCTCACTCTTTGCAGATGACATGATGCCATATGTGGAAAACCCAAAAGACTCCACCCCAAAATTGCTAGAACTGATACAGGAATTCAGCAAAGTGGCAGGATATAAAATCAATGCACAGAAATCAGTTGCATTTCTATACACTAATAATGAGTCAGAAGAAAAAGAAATTAAGGAATCGATCCCACTTACAATTGTACCCCAAACCATAAGATACCTAGGAATAAACCTAACCAAAGAGGCAAAAGATCTGTATTTAGGAAACTATAGAACACCCATGAAAGAAATTAAGGAAGACACAAAGAAATGGAAAAATGTTCCATGCTCATGGATTAGAAGAGCAAAAGCTGTTAAAATGTCTATGCTACCTAGAGGAATCTATATATTCAATGCAAACCCTATCAAAATACCCTCAACTTTTTTCACAGAGTTGGAACAAATAATCCTAAAATTTGTATGGAACCAGAAAAAAACTCCTGTAAAGCCAAAGGAATGTTGAAAAGAAAACCAAGACTGGTGGCATCAGAATTTTAGACTTCAAGCTCTATTACATAGCTGTAATCACGAAGACAGTATGGTACTGGCACAAAAACAGACACATAGATAAATGGAAAAAAATAGAGAACCCAAAAATGGACCCTCAACTCTACGGTCAACTAATATTCAACAAAGCAGGAAAGAATATCCAATGGAAAAAATACAGTATCTTCAACAAATGGTGTTGGGAAAATTGGATAGCCACATGTAGCCACATGTACCCACATCTCCAAAGGCAAGGGAAACAAAGACAAAAATGAATTATTAGGACTTCATCAAGAATAAAAGTTTTTGTACAGCAAAGGAAACAGTCAACAAAGCCAAAAGACAACTGACAGAATGGGAAAAGATATTTGCAAATGTCTTATCTGATAAAAGGCTAGTTTCCAAAATCTATAAAGAACTTATCAAACTCAACACCCAAAGAACAAATAATCCAATAAAGAAATGGGCAGAAGACATGAGCAGACATTTCTCCAAAGAGGACATCCAAATGGCCAACAGACACATGAAAAAATGCTCAACATTACTCAGCATCAAATCAAAACCACAATGAGATACCACCTCACACCAGTTAGAATGGCTAAAATTAACAAGTCAGGAAATGCCAGATGTTGGGGAGGATATGGATAAAGGGAAACCCTCTTACACTCTTGGTGGGAACAGAAGCTGGTGCACCCACTCTGGAAAACAGTATGGAGGTTCCTCAAAAAGTTGAAAATAGAGCTACCCTATGACTCAGCAATTGCACTACTGGGTATTTACCCCAGTGATACAAATGTAGTGATCTGAAGGGTCACCTGTACCTCAATGTTTATAGCAGCAATGTCCACAATAGCCAAACTATGGAAAGAGCCCAGATATCCATAGACAGATGAGTGGATAAAGACACACACACATATACACAATGGAATACTACTCAGCCATCAAAAGAAATGAAATCTTACCATTTGCAATGATGTGGATGGAACTAGAGGGTATTATGCTAAGTGAAATAAGTCAATCAGAGAAAGACAATTATCATATGATCTCACTTATATGTGGAATTTAAGAAACAAAACAGAGGATCATAGGGAAAGGGAGAGAAAAATAAAATAAGACAAAATCAGAGAGGGAGAAAATCCCTAAGAGACTTTTTTTTTTTTAAGTTTTCATTTATTTACTTGACACAGAGAGAGAGAGAGAGAGCACAAGCAGGGGGAATGGCAGGCAGAGTGAGAGGGAGAAGCAGACTCCCGGCTGAGCAGGGAGCCTGACATGGGGCTCGATCCTAGGATCCTGAGTTCATGACCTAAGCTGAAGGCAGACGCTTAACTGACTGAGCCACCCAGATGCTCCAAGAGACTCTTAATCATAGGAAACAAACTGAGGGTTGCTGGAGGGGAGGTGGGTTGGGGGATGGGGTAACGGAGGGATGGACATTAAGGAGACCACGTGATGTAATGACAACTGGGTATTATACAGGACTGATAAATCACTGACCTCTACCTCTGAAACTAGTAATACATTATATGTTAAATAACCGAATTTAAATGAAAATATATATTAAAAAAGGAGGAAGAAAAAAAATAATTTTTTTAACATTCAAATATTGTTTACTGTTCAGCCAACGGCTACATTACCTTAGTATGATACTTTCATTTATAGTCCTTCATTCAGTGAGTTAATACTTCTGCATTAACATCTTCCTCTTTAGTTGCTTAGTCCTCTCCTTGAAGTTCAACTAGACTATCATTTAAAAGTGTGAATTACCAGAACAGGGCATGTAATGAGTAAATGACAAAGAGCAAAATAGGAAAAGAATGAGTCTAATGTACAGCATACTGGTTTGTGGCACGGGCTTATGTCTGACCAACTTAGGATGTAATTCTAGCTATGCCTCTTACTGGCCATATGGCCTTGGGAAAGTTATTTAACTTTCTACATATCTTTACATGTCTCAGTTTCTTCATTTGAAAAATGAAAATAATAGTAAAGATAATTTATGGAATATCTATCATATACCAGGCATAATATATACATGATTTCATTTAGTTCTCATACTAAAATGATTTTATCTTTTTTTACAGATGAGAAAACTGAGAGAGTTCAACTGACTTGATCTTCACAGATAAAAAAGTGGAGTGAAGCTGGGATTTAAACCAAGATAACAAAGACTATACTTGTAGCCTGTCTCTTTTTATAGCGTTGAATTGCCATTTAAATGGGATAATTCCTATAAGGTGCTTTGTCATGGCAACTGACCTTTGTCATAGCAACTGACCTGTAGGTGTTCCACTGATGATACCTGTTATTATTGTTATTAATTATGCAATAATCTTCATCCTGGTATTAAGATAAGCATGACTTGAATTTCTAAACCCAATTTCACATCTGACTTATTTTCATTTACTTATCCAACAATAATTTTGGCCTCAGACAGTGTGCTACTTTTTAGAGATACAATGATGTCCCAGACTTCATGGGACATACAGACTTATAAGAAAGAAAGCAATTTAAATATAATTTAGAATTATAATTAATGTTTGGTGTTAATATAAATGTTATGAAGGCACACAGAAATACCTAACACAATCTTGGTAGAATTAGAAAAGGCTCAAAAGCAATTTCTATACTGAATCCTGAAGGAAAAGAAAACATTGTATGGCTGAAAGGGTAGAGTTAGGGAGAACAAAAGGAAATGTTCCAGGTATGAAGTACACAAAGTAGATCAAGGAATACCTGGGAATTAAAAATGGTTTAATATAGCTAGGTTGTGTGTGACTGCTTATTTTACTTCTCCATTGCTGTGTAGCAAATACCCCACAACTTCATGGCTTATGTTCTACCTATGAATCTGCAGCCTAGGCAGTTCATCAGAATGTTTATATTTGCTCCATTCACCATAGGTTTGGCTCAAAGCCTTGGAGTTGAAATATTCTGAAGGTGACTTACTCATATGTCTGGTGCCTAGGCCAGGAAGACATAAATTACTAGGGTTGGAAAAGCTGGGTCCTTGTGCATCTCCCTCTATCTCTACATGATTTCTCAACATGGTATCTCCAGTACAGTAGCTGGGCTTCTTATTTGGTCACTCAGGCTGGAGAAGAACATCAGTCTGAAACTATACTGATATTATGACCCGGTACTAGGAATCATGCAGCATTACTTCCACAGAATTTCATTTATTAGAAGTGAGTCACTAAACCTGGACCATATTCAGGGGAGGGAAATTAGACTTCATTTTTTGAGCCGGAGTGGTATGCCTCTGTACCAGCATCATGGAATAGAAATATTGCTGTGGTCAATTTGGATACTATAATCTGCATGGCATTCCTATTTCTGTGTGTTTTAGTGGGGAAGGGGAGAGATGAGAGCAGGGACTGGTGAGAGAGTAGTCTAGAGAGGTAAGCAGTCATGAGATTATATATGGTCATTTAGAACATCCTAATAGAGTTAAACTCTATTATGAAGGCAGTGTAGCATTTTGAGGGTGTGTGTGTGAAATAATCAAATTAAACTTTTATCAGAATTATGTGGGCTGTGGAGTAGAAGTAGCAAAAGTGGAAGCAGGAACTACAGTTAGGAGGCTGCTGTAGTAATCCAGTCAAGAATTAATTCTGCCCTAAACCAGAATTTGGAGAGTGGTAGAAGACAGTTTTGAGATCTTTAGGAGATAGAATCATTAGCATGTGGAGACTGACTGAGGCCAAGAGTGATAGGTAGCTTTCTCTCTGATATAGATGACTATGACAAGGCACACTGGGGAGGGTGATGTGATATCATTTACAAAGATAAGAGACAGAATGAGAAGCAAACAAGGGCTGGGGTGGAGAATAAAAGATATTTAGTTTTATACATGTTAAGCAGGGGATAACTGTGGGAGCTAACCTGTTGAGATATCTTATTGGTTATTAATAAAAGATGTGGAGCCCAGCAATAAAATAAAGTTTGGTAGTCTTCAGCCTATAAGTCTTATAATTAATTAAATTAAAGGAATAGAAGTGGTTGTGGTCACTTAAAGAATGTTTGTGAAAAATAAAAAGAGAAAAATTCTAGGATAGGACCCTGAGAAACATTACAATTTAAGGAGAATTATAGCCACCTGAATCCAAAACTTTAGATACATCTTCTAAAAACTATACAAATAAAAAGAGTAAGTAAAATCCATGCCCACAACATAACTGGGAGATAAAGAATACCATAAATTAATTCACATAGAAGAAGGGAGATGGATAGATGATGATAGATAGATAGATAGATAGATAGATAGATAGATAGATAGATGATAGATAGATAGATAGATGATAGATAGATAGATAGATAGATAGATAGATAGATAGATAGAAGCAAAGCAAATTTGGAGCACACACCAAAATAGAGTCAGGTGGAGACTTCATGAAAGAGAGAAGGCAATGTTAGTCTAGTGGTAGTGGAATAAAAATTTTTTTAAAAAAAATATGACCTTGTATATCAAAACACCTAACTCCTGAAAGTCAAAAAGAAGTTGGCTCAAAGGTGCAGGAAACCTAAGATGGAAATCTGGATAGGGTCCCACTTGTGGGGAATTAAAAGCACTTGCTGGTGAATAAAATAAGGGAAAAAACAGTGGAAAATGAAGATACAAGTAAACAAAGAATTACTTACTAAAAAGACAAACCAATTTTCTTCATAAAATGTGCCTTTTATTAAAGAAATTACAATTCATTATACCAACAGAAGAGGGTGCTCTTGAACTAGGAAAACTAGTAAGTCAATAAATGGCCTCATACCTGTCTTGGTAGATTTATTTCTTTTTGCTAATCTAATAAAATATAAGACATTTAAAATAAATAGAAAATAGCTGACAATAGCCATAAAGAACATTATAAAAAGAAAATGGATAATAAGAATCAAAATTGTTATGTTAATGAAAATTCTAAAAAAAAGACCATATAAAGTAGGAAAACTGAATTAAATACCGTTAAATAAGCATTCACATATATTACGAAACCCATCCTAATCAGAAATTCAGAAGGGGATGCGGAAAGGAATGTGAGAATTAACCACACTCCAGAAAGAGACAGAAGAAAAAAATCATCTCAGGAATGAAGACTTAACTAAAAGCTGACCAGGATAGAATAGAATCAGTGGAAAATATAACACAGGGGGAAATGTATTTAAATAGTTAGGAGTATAAAAATAAAATAGAAAAACAATCAGAGAAAGTGATAGCTATAGAAGATAGGCAAAGATGATCTCACATACATATAATTGGAGTCCTTGAATAAGAAAGGCAAAGTGATGGAATAAGGATGTTATTTAAAGTTATAATTTAAAAAACTTCCCACATGGTGAACTCAGAGAAATATCCTGGTAAAACTCAGACTTTAATGATAGAGACAAAAAAGTCTCTGGGCCTTTAGGCAAAAAGATCAAATAAACTACAAGGAAACAAAATCAAGTTGAAATCAGAGTTTGTGAAAGCAAAATACAAAGCAAGACAACTTTGGCGCAAAAATGTTTAAAAAGCAAGAGCAAAACATGTGAGTTGAAGACTTTATATCTAGACAAGTTGTCCTTCAAGTGCCACAGCTATGTAAGAACAGTTTGAAAATGTGAGAACTTAAGGAGTACTGTATTCAAAAATATAACTAGAAGGTGAGCTTTATCTAACTGAAAGAAGATTGAAGAAACCCAGGCACAAGGATTGATGTTATATATTGAATATATTTTAGTGTAGGAGTACAAATAAAGGGTAGAGGAAGATTATGTAAGCATTACATGTTCTGACAAAATAGAAATAAACCAACCCCTCACAAAAATGATAGGAGAGCAGGGAGAGAAGGTAGAGAGTAAAATAAACTCATTGCTGTACAGATATATGGGCAGTCAAAATATATCATTTAGAGTTGACAAACCAAACAGTAGAAGCCTCAGGGAAAAGCTGACTATTCTTTACAAAAATACATCGGAGAAGCTATAACCACTAGGAGAAAAGAAAAATCCTTCTAAATACCAAAGAAATAGCAAAAAGTGAATAAATATCACATAGAGAAATACAGTAAATATAAATAATACACATAGTAAATATAACATAAAATAATATTACAGACCTTAACCAGGATATATAGTTAAGTGAAAAAAACAAGTGCAAGAAATGTATACAATAATGTAGCATTTGTGAAGAAATATGGGTGAAAAAAGAATAAAGATACATAATTTTTACAAAAAAGAAGTGCAAGATGGA
Source organism: Phoca vitulina (assembly GCF_004348235.1). Lineage (NCBI taxonomy): Eukaryota > Metazoa > Chordata > Mammalia > Carnivora > Phocidae > Phoca > Phoca vitulina. The sequence goes on from NW_022589714.1 coordinate 8,958,362, forward strand.
TGTACCAGGACTTAATGAAAATCATTATCCATCAGGGGTAGGTGAGACTGGGATGGAATGGATAGGATAGGAATGAGACTTCTTTGAGCTTACCTTTTAATTTGAACCATGTGAAAGTTTGTGCATATACAAAGATTAAAATAAGTTTTTTTTTTAAATGAAGAAAATAAACCATAAAACTAAATACAAGTAGAAATAAATTAGCCTTTTTGTCAAGTGATAAGGTAACCATACATATATCATTGATTTGAGTAACTCTGAACCTAGTACTCTGACTATCCACTTATAATTATATTTTAAAGACAAAAACATTTGCAAAGAAATATTGAACTTCACATGTTAATTTTCTTTTTGTGGATGAGATTTTAGTAATCTAAAACAATTTGTATATATTAAGAGAGAGCAAATTATTAGGTATACTGCTACTATAGTTAGAAATCAGAGTTCTCTGTACAAATATGGAATAGAGAAAGGCAAAGAACCCTGTGGTATTGCATTAAATTGTAGAAGAATGTGAGGTCAATGAAAAAAAAAAATTGAAAGGCCTGAATATATTGAATGCTTGTGGGAAAGAAACAATAAAAGGGAAGATTAAAATAGAGGAGAAAAGGAATAATGGATAAAGCAAGTTCCTGAAGGTGTGAGAAAAATGGGATCCTGTATTTAGGTAGACACGTCAGACTTAAACAGGAGAATGGATACTTCATCTACTAAGGCAGGAGAGAAGATAGAAAGGACAGGGACAAATACGTATAAATGTATGTGTTTGGGGCAGGAAGCTCAAAAACTTCTTGAATAATGGCTTCTGTTTTCTCTGTGAAGCAGGAGACAAGGTCATGTGCTAAGAGTGGGGGGTGATGTGGTAGTATAGGTGTTTCTAGGAGAGCAGAGGTTTGTAATCCACTATGGAGAATGAAATAGAGACTTGACTGAAATAGCATGGAAGGATTGCCAGGCAGCACTGTGGATCTTGTTGGGGATGAAGACCATTAATTTGCATTGGCATTAATGGATGTGTTTTTATGATTTTCTTCAGCTGTGTTCTTCAGCCTTAAATATAGATAGGGTAGACATGTGGATTTAGTCCAGGACTGGGGTTTCGCTGGTTCAGAGCAACTGGAAGAATAGCAGGTTAATGTTATTGAGAATGTTGGCAAGAAAATGTTGATATAATAAACTATGGATTCTTAGATGGATAGAGAAGGAAGTGAAGACAGAAAGGTGCCCATAGGGAAAAGTAGAGCCATCAGGTGTTTGTTGTATTGAAGAATATGTATTGAAGAATTATGAAGTGAAGGAGCTAGAAGGAAAGGGTAAAAAGTTGTGATCAAAAAATGAGATAGTTGAATTTAGGTTTTCAGAGGTGAAGCAGTGATGCCACAATACGGGTTTATCATAACAGAGGATGACTGAAATAAAGTGGAGGAAAAGGTAACTGAAGATAAGAAGGTTCGGAAATTATGAAACTTGGATAATGCATGGACAGGATGTCACCCAGAATGATGGTGAAAATGGCATGAAAAGGAAGACCATGTCAGGTGCTGCAGTGTTTAGTAAATATGAGGGGGTTGTCCATGGAATCCATGGGTACTCTGAGTACAAGGGAGGGTGGAATATGATATGGCTGGAGAACTTGGACCTCTAAGGAGAGGGAGATTTTACACAATTGGTTTGAAACAGGACCAGATGCAGAGGACCTGAACTCTGCTTCCTCATTCTGAGACACCAAGGGTGTAGACAGCCACATTCTCCATCTGGGGAGACCTAGAGAGAAGCAGTGAGTGTCGCAGAGTAGAGTGAGGTTTCAATTAAGGCAAGAAGGTGGAGCGAGTGCAGTGGCAGGGCCAGGGACTGAGGGCTTCAGGAAGCATAATGAAAGTATAAGGAATGGGACAACAAGGTCAAGAGAAGGCAGTCACAGAACACTATCATAGTGCACATCTCTAATTGGTTGCGTCAGAAGAGAATCACGGTTGGCTATTTCCTGTTCTCCAAACATAGGTAGGTTCTCAGTGACTTATAGAAGGAAAGGCAGACTAAAACCTATAAGACTTAACAAGTAGCAGTGTTCAGTTACACATATACCTGCATCCTTTTATGATAAGTTTACTATTAAAAAATAAAATTTTATTTTCCCACTAAAAATGCATTTAAAGGAAGCAAATATTATAAAGCCCAATGTGAAGATTAAAATGGAATTTAATGTAAAACCCGAGCTGATAATAGTCCCTAAAGTATTATCTATGGATATATAGGATGACTTTATTTCAAAATTATCATGGCCAGTGAAATTAAATGGACTCTGGGTTAGAAAATTGACTTCCAGAAAATGAGTCATAAAGTCAGAACTCAATCTCATAGTAACAAAAGGCCACAGAACTCCTAGCAATCTATAAAGCTGTAACTAGGAAACTCAGAAGTAAATAAACGTCTTAGGAAATGTGGCCATACAGTTAAAAAAATAGAAAAGTAATGAAAGCACTGAGAAAATTTTGAGGCAAAATAAACATTCAAATGATTTGCTGTACTGCACAGGTCAGATTGGAAACAGGAAATGATATTCTGTGATACAAGTACTCTGTGATACACATATTTATAACATATACATCCAAATATATACATATATTCACACACACATATATACACATACGTATCATATGTATATTCTACATATAAAAATTGCATATATATATCCAATTACTGTTTTAGAAAGAAAGAACTTTGGCAGAGCACATGGCAGTAGCAGCCAAGAACTTCTCAGAGATTTGTTAATGAGACAATTCCTATTTTCTGACAGAAGGGTTTATTTAAAAGGTCTTTATGAACATTTACCTTTAGTAACATCTTTACATTTTAGAAATATCAAATAATCGGTGTTTTTAAAGCCAAACTTCTAAAAAAATCCAGTATAGTTAAAAAACAGCGTTACATTAGTTTCAGGTGTACAATACAGTGATCCCAAAATTCTATATGTTACTCACTGCTCATCAAGATAAGTGTACTCTTAAACCCCTTCACCTATTTCATCCCACATCCCCTTTGTAATCATCAACTTGTTCTTTATAGTTAAGAGTCTGTTTTTTTTTTTTGGTTTGTCTTTTCTTTGTTTTGTTTCTTAAATTCCACACATGAGTGAAATCATATGGTATTTATCTTTGACTGACTTGTTTCACTTAGCATTATACTTTATAGATCCATCTATATTGTTGCAAACGACAAAATTTCATTCAATTTCTGAGTAATATTCCATTGTGTATATATACCACATCTTTTTCCATTCATCTATTGATGGACGGACACTTGGGCTGCTTCCATATTTTGGCTAAAGCCAAACTTTAAGAAAAAAATGCTGTAGGACTACATAAAAACTTTGTGCTCTTGAAAGTAGTTCTCTTACAAGGATTAATATTATGCCATATGAACCTTATATTTATGAATTTAACATGCACATATATAGATACAAAAGATTCTTTAGTTCTAAATAATTTTTTGTAGTTTATTATAAACAAAATGTCTTATCAAATACATTATTAGTATATGCTCCTTTATTTCTACTTCCTTTATTCAACAAATCATTTTTAAGTGCCTACTCTGTACCAAACACTGTTTTAGGCACTAGGTGGGGACCCCCATCTTGAATGCTGATAATACAAGAAGGTGATACAAGGTCTTTGTGAATAATCTTTCTCTTGAATTCCAGATCCATATTGTCCTCATCAGACACACACACTTGGAGGTTTCCTGGGCCCCTCAAATTCACTGTCTAAAAGTGAGCTCAGTGTCCTATAGTCCACCTCCCCATTCTACCAGTGAAGTCTGATTTTCTCCTTGTATTCCTCCCTCACCTGTAAAAAAGTTTCCAAAATGTAAACTTACTATGCAGTGCTATTGAAACTCTCCACAGCTCTCATGCCTGCAGCAATATTTCACAAATATCCCTATGAAAGTCCTAAAAAAGCTAATAACCAGTAACGAGATTGAAGCACTGATCAAAAACCTCCCCAAAAACAAGAGTCCAGGGCCTGATGGATTCCCTGGGGAATTCTACCAACCATTCAAAGAAGAAATAATACCTATTCTCCTGAAGCTATTTCAAAAAATAGGAACAGAAGGAAAGCTTCCAAACTCATTCTATGAGGCCAGCATTACCTTAATCCCCAAACCAGGCAAAGACCCCATCAAAAAGGAAAATTTCAAACCGATATCCCTGATGAATATGGATTCCAAAATCCTCAACAAAATCCTAGCTAATAGGATCCAACAATACATTAAAAGGATCATCTACCATGACCAAGTGGGATTTATCCCCGGGATGCAGGGTGGTTCAACATTCGCAAATCAATCAGTGATAGAACACATTAATAAGAGGAGAGAGAAGAACCATATGGTCCTCTCAATTGATGAAGAAAAAGCATTTGACAAAATACAACATCCTTTCCTGATTAAAACTCTTCAGAGTATAGGGATAGAGGGAACATTCCTCAAGTTCATAAAATCCATCTATGAAAAACCCACAGCGAATATCATCCTCAATGGGGAAAAGCTGAGAGCGTTTCCCTCAAGATCAGGAAGACGACAAGAATGCCCACTCTTGCCACTATTGTTCAACATAGTACTAGAAGTCCTGGCAACAGCAATCAGACAACAACAAAAAAAATAAAAGGTATTCAAATTGGCAAAGAAGAAGTCAAACTCTCTCACTTCGCAGATGACATGATACTTTATGTGGAAAATCCAAAAGACTCCACCCCCAAATTACTAGAACTCATACAGCAATTCAGTAATGTGTCAGGATACAAAATCAATGCACAGAAATTAGTTGCTTTCTTATACACTAACAATGCAACTATAGAAAGAGAAATTAGAGAAACAATTCCATTTACAATAGCACCAAAAACCATAGGATACTTTGGAATAAACCTAACCAAAGAGGTAAAGGATCTATACTATAGGAACTATAGAACACTCATGAAAGAAATTGAAGAAGACACAAAAAGATGGAAAAATATTCCATGCTCATGCATCAGAAGAATAAACCCTGTTAAAATGTCTGTGCTACCCAGAGCAATCTATACTTCAACACCATCCTGATCAAAATTCCAGTGACATTTTTCAAAGTGCTGGAACAAACAATCCTAAAATTTGTATGAAATCAGAAAAGATCCTGAATCACCGAGGAAGTGTTGGGAAAAAAAAAAACAAAAACAAAGCTAGGGGCATCACGTTGCCTGATCTCAAGCTCTATTACAAAGCAGTGATCACCAAGGCAGTATGGTACTGGCACAAAAACAGACATATAGACCAATGGAACAGAATAGAGAGCCCAGATATGGACCCTCAAATATATGGTCAAATAACCTTCGACAAAGCAGGAAAAAATGTGCAATGGAAAAAAGACAGTCTCTTCAATAAACGGTGCTGGGAAAATTGGACAGCTACATACAGAAGAATGAAACTTGACCATTCTCTAACACCATACACAACGATAAACTCAAAATGGATGAAAGACCTCAATGTGAGACAGGAATCCATCAAAATCCTAGAGGAGAACATAGGCAGTAACCTCTTTGACATTGGCCACAGCAACTTCTTTCAAGATACATCTCCAAAGGCTAGTGAAACAAAGCAAAAATGAACTTTTGGGACTTTGTCAAGATAAAAAGCTTCTGCACAGCAAAGGAAACAGTCAACAAAACAAAGAGGTAACCCACAGAATGGAAGAAGATATTTGCAAGTAACACTACAAATAAAGGGTTGGTATCCAAGATCTATAAAGAACTTCTCAAACTCAACACCCAAAAAACAAATAATCAAGTCAAGAAGTGGGCAGAAGACATGAGCAGACACTTCTCCAAAGAGGACATACAAATGGCTAACAGACACATGAAAAAATGTTCATCATCATTAGCCATCAGGAAAATTCAAATCAAAACCACATTGAGATACCACCTTACATGAGTTAGAATGGCAAAAATTGACAAGGCAAGAAACAACAAATGTCGGAGAGGTTGTGGAGAAAGGGGAACCCTCTTACACTGTTGGTGGGAATGCAAGTTGGTACAGCCACTTTGGAAAACAGTGTGGAGGTGCCTCAGAAAATTAAAAATAGAGCTACCCTATGACCCAGCAATTGCACTACTGGGTATTTACCCCAAAGACACAGATGTAGTGAAAAGAAGGGTCATATGCCCCCCAATGTTCATAGCAGCAATGTCCGCAATAGCCAAACTGTGGAAAGAGCCAAGATACCCTTCAACAGATGAATGGATAAAGATGTGGTCCATTATACAATGGAATATTACTCAGCTATCAGAAAGGATGAATACCCAACTTTTACATTAACATAGATGGGACTGGAGGAGATTATGCTAAGTGAAATAAGTCAAGCAAAGAAAGTCAATTATCATATGGTTTCACTTATTTGTGGAACATAAGGAATAGTATGGAGGACTTTAGGAGAAGGAAGGGAAAAATGAAGGGGGGGAATCGGAGGTGGAGATGAACCACAAGAGACTATGGACTCTGAGAAACAAACTGAGGGTTTTAGAGGGGAAGGGGGTGGGGGGATGAGTTAACCCGGTGATGGGTATTAAGGAGGGCACGTACTACATGGAGCACTGGGTGTTATACGCAAACAATGAATCATGGAACACTACATCAAAAACTAATGATGTACTGTATGGTGAATAACGTAACATAATAAAATAAATTAAAAAAAAAAAGAAAGAAAGTCCTAAAAAAGAGTGAAGGTCAGTAAGCCTGGAGGAAAGGGAGCACAGGCCAAAATGACCAACAAGCATGAGATATTTTCCAAAATCTCATAATTTACCTTTATAACTCATAAAATTTACATATTAATGCACAGCATGTCTTTATTTTTCCTTTAAGATGTTTTAAATTACTACCCTTTAATATTTTCTCACTTGAGTAGAACTTTCCCTCCCAGATATTTGAGTACAATTGATTTCCTAGGCAAATGGCCAAATATATCTTCTGGCTTCATGCACCCCTGAACACATGCCCTAGTTAGAGATGCACAGACCTAGAGGATAAAGCTCAGACTACCCTGTACAACATTCATGAAGGGCACTATAGTCAAATGGTTAGAACATGGGCTGTGGAATTTAATTGCTTATATGAATCCTGATTCTGTTGTTTGCTAGTTGTATGATCTTGGATGAGTTATTTAATCCCTCTAAATTCATGAAACAGGGATTATAATAGTACCTGCTTTAGATTTGTTATTAGGATTATTAAATGAAACAAGGGCTCAGCCTGGTGCCTGGCCCATGTTAAATGCTCCATACATATTTATTCATCTGTTACAGCTCCAAGGAACAAATTGAAAATTCTTGTACATGCCATGCTATCTCATGTTGATCTGCTTTGGTCTAGAATACTCCCATAATAATGTATCATAATACTGTAATGGGCCATACAAATTGTTCCGCTAACTTCTCTAAAGGAGAAAGAAAAGCCAGCAATCCTGTTAAAACATGGTAATTTTTTTTTATGTCATTGTGTAAAAGCCACCCATTCATCATCAACACAGAAAATCAAATTGTGAGCATTTTCTCTGGGAGAGGTTGAACGAATGTCATCAGGATTGCAGTATTTGATGCTACAGCTGAGGATGACAACTCTCAACTCATAGGCCCATGCACTCTGTGTTTTTCCTTACGTCCTCCAACTTTATTAAGCTGCTGAATTTCTACTTGCTCTTTCCTTCCCATCCTTTTTCCATCTTTTTACTGTTGAATAGCTGCCTTTAAAAAAAATTTTTTATTGTTATGTTAATCACCATACATTACATCATTAGTTTTTGATGTGGTGTTCCATGATTCATTGTGTGTGTATAACACCCAGTGCTCCATGCAGAACATGCCCTCTCCAATACCCATCACCAGGCTAACCCATCCTCCCACCCCCCTCCCCTCTAGAACCCTCAGTTTGTTTCTCAGAGTCCATAGTCTCTTGTGGTTCATCTCCACCTCCGATTCCCCCCCTTCATTTTTCCCTTCCTTCTCCTAA